>NC_136425.1:31810000-32410000 GCF_052625555.1 Lactuca saligna | reverse complement strand
TAGCTAATGTTATATGGTAGAGATAGCTTTATGGCTAATATGATATGTTATGTGGTAGAGATAATTTTCATAGTTAATATGATATGTGTTATGTGGCTTGTGTGTGGGGGGTATGCTCTGGGGGACTCATTAAGCATTAGCTTGCAGTTTGTGGATTGTTTCAGGTACTTTTAAGCCCAAGGGCAAGGGCAAGGCGTAATGGTGCGGGGTGCACTCTCTCACCAATATTTTGTGGGACACTCTGATAGTTTTAAATAAAGATGTAACGAATGTGGGTTTGAAAACAATTATGTTGGGATTTCATGATTTATGGAAATGTGTTTGATTAATTAAAAATGAAAATTTTCTTTTGAAAATTTGGGCTGTTACAGTGATGTGAGGCTTCGCATTGGTATGTGTAATTAATCATATTGAGAAGGTAATCTACCAATCAAGTTGCAACATAAGTGGGCCAAATGCATGATTTTTAGCCAAAATAAGGTGATTTCGGTCATGGTATGACTGAAATCACATCGTCTCCTTTGTGATTTCGATCTTAACTTCCCCACAAAGGAGTTTTCAACCTTAGTGGTTTGGATCTTAGGTGTGATTTCGGCCTAGGGTGTTTTCGGTCTAAGCATGAGTTCTTGGCCCACTATAACTGAAAACCCTTTGATCTTTTATTCAACAAATCGAAATCCCTATAGTGGTGTATAATTCATGCCTTTTGATTTATTTATTTGACTTGTGTTAACTTGGGAAGTTTATTACGTCATGGTTTTTAACATATATAAACATACTAACTTATATAAACATGTTCTATTGGTTTTCAAGGTTCTATTGCATCAAGTTACATTTGTGAATTCATTTATACATGGTTAAAACTTAGACCTTATTTGCTCTAAAATTTCCCAGTTGTCACATCATCTCCCCGTTAGATGGAATTTCATCCTGAAATTAGCATTCAGAGTGGGACTTCATGGGTTGGGCAAAAGATGTGGGTACTTTTGTTTCATCTGGTCTTGCCGTTCCCATGTGAATTTTGTTTCTCATTTGGCGTTCCAACGAACCTTTACTATTAGCATTTGACTTTGTTTTGTTCTCTTGACCTCCTTGTCCATGATTTCCACAGGTTCTTCTATGAAGTGTAGACTCACGTTTACCTCGATTTCATGGAGTAGGATTATAAGGGTTTCATCAGTTAAGCACTTTTTCAAGTTGGACACATGAAAGGTAGGGTGCACATACTGAGATCCTGTGGTAGTTGTAGTTTGTAAGCCACTGAGTCGATTCTAGCGAGAACCTCAAATGATCCGATGTATCTTGGATTTAGTTTTCTACGCTTTCCAAAACATATAATTCCTTTCCATGGTGAGGCCTTTAGCAGGACTCGGTCACCAACCTGGAATTCCAAGGGTTTGCATCACTTATTTGCATAGCTCTTTTGTCGATCTCGAGATGCTTTCAGTTGTTCCCGAATTTAGACGATCTTCTTTGTTGTCTCCCTTATGATCACAGGGTCGGTGAGGGTGCTGTTAGGAACTTGCCCTTTTGCTAGTTGTGTGTCACCCACTTCAGCCCAACACAAAGGTGACCTGCACTTACGACCATAGAGGGATTTGAATGGAGCAACTCTGATGCTAGCGTGATAGTTATTATTGTATGAGAACTCGATGGGTATCCCAAGCTTTTCCAAAGTCTATCATGCAAGCTCTCAACATATCCTATAATGTTTGGATAGTTCTTTCGCTCTGTCCGTTGGTCTTTGGTGGTAGGCCGTACTCATTTCCAACCTAGTTCCCAGGGATTTCTAAAGTGACTGCCAAAACCATGAGGTGAATCTACTATCCCTGTTCGAGATAAAAGACATTGGCACTCCATGCAGTCGCATAATCTCTTTAATGTATGTTCTGGCCAGTTTCTCCAATATTGTTTGTCTCTTTTATTGGTAGGAAGTGTGCGGATTTGGTTAACCTGTCAACGATCACCCATATGGAGTCAAGTCCACCCTTCGTCTTGGGTAACTTGGTTATGAAGTCCATGGTTATCCGTTCCCACTTCCACTCATGTATCTCTGGTTGTTGCAGCAAACCTGAGGGCTTCTAGTATTCTACCTTGACCTTGGCGCAAGTCAGGCACTTTCCCACATATGTAGCGATTTTGGCTTTCATGTCCGGCCACCAATAAAGTTTCTTGAGGTCCAGGTACATCTTGTCTGAACCTAGGTGAACGGAGTATCAAGTCTTGTGCGCCTCGTTCATGAAAACATCTCTGAATCCACTAAATTTCGGTGTCCAGATCCGATTCATGAGATAACGAACTCCGTTACGCTTGACTTTTAGATTTTTATCCATTCCTCTTAAGGATTCACCTATGACATTTTCGGGATTCAAGGCTTCCAACTGAGCCTCTTTGATTTGCGTGGATAGGTGTGAATGGATAGTCATGGTTAAAGATTTTACCCAGTGACCCGATTATTCCTTTCGGCTTAGGGCATCTGCTACTACATTGGTCTTGCATGGATGATAAGGAATCTCACATTCGTAATCATTTAGTAGCTCTACCCATCGTATTTGCCTCATGTTGAGTTCTTTTTGGTTAAGGATGTGCTAGAGACTTTTACGGTCCGTGAAGATTGTGCACTCCGTACCATAATGGTAGTGCCTCCAGATCTTCAGGGAAAATACTACTACTCCTAGTTCGAGGTCATGTGTTGTGTAGTTGACCTCATGAGTCTTTAGCTGTCTTGAGGCATAGACAATGATCTTTCCTCGTTGCATAAGTACACAACCTAGCCCTTGTTTGGACGCATCGCAGTAGACCACAAAATCTTTTGTCCCTTTTGGGAGAGACAGGATCGGTGCACTGCATAGGGCTTGCTTTTGCATTTGGAAAGCAACTTCTTGCTTCTCCTCCTACTTGAAGGTTACACCTTTTTGAGTCATGGTGGTAATTGGTTTAGCGATCTTGGAGAATTTTTGTATGAACCTTCGGTAGTAGCCAACGAGGCCTAAGAATTGACGAATTTCTTTAGGTGTTCTTGGTGCTGCCTAACTTTTAATTGTCTTGATCTTGGGGGGATATACATGTATCCCTTCCTTGATGACCACATGACCAAGGAAGTACACTTTCTATATCCATAACTCACATTTCAAGAAATTCGCATATAACTTCTCAGTCCTTAATGTCTCTAAAACTTGTCATAGGTGTTGAAAATGCTCTTATTCACTTCACGAATAGACAAGGATGTCGTCGATGAATATAATCACAAACTTGTCTAAGTAAGTCCGACATATGCAATTCATTAGGTACTTGAACACCGCGGGTGCATTTTTCAATCCAAAGGGCATAATTACGAATTTGTAGTGACCATAGCGAGTTATGAATGCTATTTTTGGAACATCTTCCTCCTGGACTTGTAGTTAATGGTACACCGACCTCATATCGATTTTTGAAAAATAGCTTGCTCCCTGAAGTTGGTCGAATATATCGTCAATTCGTGGTAGGGGATATCTGTTCTTGATAGTGAGTTTATTTAGTTCTCGGTAGTCGATACACATTCGGAATGATCCATCCTTCTTCTTTACAAACAGGACCGATGCTCCCCAAGGCGAGAAGCTTGGTCTGATGAATCCTTTGCTTAGTAGTTCATTCAGCTGGCTGGACAACTCCTGCATTTTTGCCAGTGCTAGACGGTATGGGGATTTGGCTATAGGGGTGGCTCCAAGAATTAGGTCGATTCGAAATTTAACTTGTTGCACAGGTGGTACTCCTGGAAGATCTTCTGAGAATACATCAGGAAAGTTACAGACATCAGGAATATCCTTGATTTCTTTTACCTCCTACTTCTTATCCACCACATGAGCTAAAAAGGTGTGGTATTCCTCGCGTAGATATTTTGTGCGGTAAAGGCAAACGACCTTTTTGTAACACATGATATCAGCACGGTAAAGACTTAGCCAATCCATGCCAATAATAAAATCAAAGTTTCTTATTGTTATTGGCATTAGGTCGATTTGGAAGGAGTGGTTGTTTAGGGTTAGAGTGCATCCTATGTACAAATCCTTAGTGCTTTCAGTTTTACCGTTTGCCATTTTTACTGTGAACATTTTGTTGAGTTATTGTGGTTTTTGATTGAGTATGTTTTTATATTTGTGGCTTACGAAACTCCTCTTTGCTCCACTATCGAAAAGTATGCATGCATATGAGTTATTGAGGAGAAATGTACCGGTAACCACTGTGCGGTCTTCAACTGATTCTTTGTGCCTTATGGCTAAAACTCTTCCCACACCGCCAGTATTAGTCTTTCTTGCTTTTGGGCACTCTCTTTTGAAATACCCGGTCTCCCCACATCCGTAGCAGGCTCGGCTTACCCCGACATTGGCGGCCCGTGTGATTGGTTGGGCTAGTGCGTTACATAAACGAGCTGTGTGCCCCCCCTTTTGTTGCAATTGTTGCAGTGCATTTCCCGACAAGCGCCTGTGTGGTGAAAGTTGCACTTGTTGCATTTAGGTAGGTTCCCGGCATATTTTGCTAATGGTGTTAGAGTGGCAGGGGTAGTGGCAACGTGAACAGTAACAATTTTTTGTCTCTTGGTGGGGGTCCTGTGTCGGTTGGTTCTTCTTTTTGTTCTGTAACTTTCTTTTATTGTCGCCCCCTTTCATTTGCTGGCGGACTCCGTGATTGATGAGTCTCTGGGCCAAGCGTTTGGCAATGTCAAAAATAATCGGGTTTAAAGCTAACATGTTCCATTGTATCTGGGGGATAGTCCCCATATGTATCTTTCCACATTTTTACTCTCCGGGGTGACCATCCCAGGACACAATACTACTAGATCACTAAATCTGGCAGTATAGACTGCGATGTCAGAGCCTGTCATTTTGAGGTTCCACAACTCCTATTCCAACTTTTGCACTTCACCCCTCGGACAATATTCTTCTAGCATTAAAATCTTCAAGTCCTCCCCGCTCATTGAATTAGCCACTGGGAGGATCAAGGACTTGACATGGCCGTTCCACCAGGTAAGGGCCCTGTCAGATAAAGTGCAAACTTCAAATTAGACTTTGCTTGCTTCGTGGTATGCACAAATTTCAAAGACTAATTCAGTTTCCTCGAACCATTGCATTAGAGTGATGACACCTCTGCTTCCATTGAAGTATTTGGGTTTGCCATTAGTGAAGTATTTGTAGGAACATTCTCTTGAGCGCCCTTAACTGTCTCCCTGGTTAGAATTTGTAGTACCATTTCCTTCCACACCGGTAGCATTGGTGCTGATTTGTGACATGGTGGCCGCCACAACGGCTGTTACAGCTGCTTGAAAAACGGAAGGGTCGAATTGTGGAGGCGGTGGCGGTGGTGGTGTTGTGGTGGGCCAGATAGACTGCAGGCCCGGTGAGGGAAATCCAGTATACTGTATACTCTATATGCATGTTGTTTACTTGCTATGTTATGGTTATCATTGTATGGCGTTGGTATTTTGCTGGAACTCACTAAGTTTCGGGTTTATAGTTTTGGATTTTGTTTCGGGTACTTTGGATGATTGCGGGAATGCGAAGGCTTGATTGTGCACCTCCTCACATTTTTATGACTTGATTTCTTGGATACTCTAATATGACACTATTTTGTAAGAAATAATGGATTATGAATGTTTGAAAAAAGTTTTAAATTTTTATGAATTTAATGGATGTTACACAACCCCTCCCGGCCTCCCTATGATCATGTAGCACCACTAAACACCCATCCTTTCACCCATTGGTCTGTTGACCACCATCGCAACCCCTCCCAATATCCTAACCCTCGGAAATGAAAACCTTATCCGCCAAGAAACCCTAACTTCATCCGTTATAGAAGCTCTGCCACCAGCGCATTGTTCGTAAGCGTTACCTCCAACAATTAGTCCTTCGTCACCTGAGTTATTTTGATTCTTTGTAAGCCCTTACTGAGAGATGATTCGAGGAACTTCATATAATAGGGTTTCAACCGCCACCCTTCTAGTTTCTAGTGTTTCAGCCTCCGTTTGGGGTTTCAGATGAAAATCTTACGACTAACAGGTTTGGGCAGCACTTGGGGAACATGAATGATTCAAAGTTAAAATATCTACTAAAAGTTAAATAATTACATAAAGTAAAAGTGGGGTTTCTCTGATTTAAAGTTTAGAAAACTTCTTAGCATTCAATTTTTAAACAACTTGAAAACAAACAAGTACTTAAACTTAAAACGAGCAGAAAACAATTTTAAAACAAATAAAAAGAGTGCTTCCATTTAGATTCGCACTCGCCTATTCCTTATGGTTGACTTTATCAGTAGTGAAATGGATTCAATTTATTTGTTTACCGATTCCTATACTGATTAATACACTATTCAAAGTACTAATCCTTTGATTTAATAAAACTATCAATTGCAGTGATCAAGTGAACTAATATTCATATATATATATATATATATATATATATATATATATATATATATATATATATATATATATATATATATATATATATATATATATATCAGTGTTTAGTTCGAATCATGAAAGACTTGAATTCTAAATTGATGTCACTGATAGCGAATACCAATTATCAATATATGAATGATCATCACAAATAATCTAACACATTAAGCTTACCAATTTTTCTATTTAAGCCTAGGTTTTTGGCCAAAACCCTAATCATACAATTCTATAGTTCATAAAATCAAAGATTCAAGCATATAAAGATAGCTTGATCATCTAAACCTAATAATACTCAGCAATAAACAAAAAATATTGAAACTTTAACACACAAGGATCTTTATCAAGCAAGTGTAACGAATAAACGACTATATTAAATCTAAAATCTTCAGAATCAACGCATATGTTCAAGGTTTATCTACTCTAAACGAAAGTAAGGGTTTTTAGCACATAACTACAACAAAAAAAACAATAAATAAATAAATAAAACAAAGTAAATTTTGAAACACATGGTTAGAACAAAGCAAACCAAATGATTAATCGTGATTATACTCTCGATCTCTTCAAATCTAGCTCTACAATCGATCTCTAATATGCAAAGGCACTAAGAGGGTCCTCTAGTCGTCAATGATCAAATGAATCTTTTTGCATAAGTCACAGAGTGAGAAAAAGGTCGAATATATATATATATATAGTTTCCTTAAAAATGTTAGTCATGCTGTAGTGAATAGATGGACATGTTATGAGATCGATCCCCTCGTTTGTCCTTTAAGATTTCTAACGTGTTTATCGAATCAATACTCTCATCCATGATGTGGCAAGCATGTGACCACGCCATGGGACTTCAAAATCATCTACGTTTTGACTTTTGTTGATTCAATCCAGAAATCCTGCTTTTAGCTTCGCATTTTCTCTCTTTTTATCCCGAACATGTCTTCGCTGCTTCAAAACAGAAATTTAAACATTATATGTATCTTTTTATCTCTAACTAAGATGAAATGTAGCTAAAAATACTAACATGTCGTATAAAATATCCCCTAATCTAATAAATAAGTACTTTTTTTTTTTTCGCCGGTGGCATTCTCTTAGCCCCATTCAATTGATTTTTCCCGCTCATTTTCACCCCTAAATTTCCTCTACATACGGTTTCGTTTTATCTCACAAACAATTACAAGTCAGCCGCTCTTGGAGGAAGCTAGGGTTTTGAAACGAAATCATCTCCAAATCAATTCCTATAAACTAGGGCGACACGCTTGCTTCTTGTGTTCTCAAACGGAGACCCTTTTTGAGTTTTTTTTTCATACGCGAAATTACCACATATCTATTTGTGTTCCCAAATGCCGTCGAGGAAATCAGAATATTGATCGAAAAATGCAGTCAACAGAGCAATTGGTACTCGATCTCAGTAGTCCTGATCTTCGCGAAAACGCTCTTCTCAAACTCTCCAAGGTATGTTTACTTTGTGCACTTTCGTTGTGATGGATAACGTGATAATTTTATTCGTTTTTTAGGATTTAAATTCCATTTTTATCAAATTCAAATTCATCAGGTGTTTTGTTGATGTTTATTAACAATCGTTGTTTTCTCTTGAAGCATCCTCCTGCAATTTTCCCCAGAATAGTCGGTCATGAAGCAATGGGGTAAGGATTCATCGAATTTATTAATCCGCGCTTTCTTTTTTTGGGAAAATTTTAATCTGAAATCAGATTACACTCATCCTGTTTTTTTTTTCCATTAAAGGATTGTAGAGAGTGTAGGAGAAGGTGTACATGAAGTTGTCGAAGGCGACAATGTGATCCCAATCTTTTTAGTGGTGAATGTACAAATTGCTTGTCCCCAAAAAACAACCTATGTACAAAATTTCCTTTCAAAGTTTTTCCTTGGATTTATAGAGAAGAAACAAGCAGATTCACAGACATCAATGGAGAAACTTTAGTGAATACACAGTGGTTGACATTGCTCATGTAACTAAATATGTTCCAGCAACCCCACCAAATAGAGATTGCCTCTTAAGTTGTGGTGTATCAACTGGTAATTAAATTGTCTTCTTTTTTATTCTCTTTTTACTATGTTTATGATAAACTGATAACAAAGTCTATTTATACAAATTATGAATTTATGAAAATATGTTATATGCTTTCAGGGGTGGGTGCCGTTTGGAAAACAGCAAATGTGGAAGTTGGTAGTAAAGTGGCTATATTTGGCTATAAGTGCTTTCATTCTTTGAAAGTAGCTACTGAATTCAAAAGAAACATCATTCCTTTATGGTATCTGGTAATAAACAAAACAAGTGACTCCAATTTTTTTTAAGCTATTTGTCATTGAGGGCTTTGTTGTTTGGATTGATTTTTTGTTTGTTTTTGTTTTTGGATTTTTTTTAATAGTTATCAATAGTTAGTATTTTTCATCAGCCATGTTTTTAAAATGTAGTTTTTTTTTTTAATCTTTAATTTACAGGATCTGTTTGCTCAAATCAACAATATGCCATCTTAAATTAAAAGCTTCTCTGCTTCAACTACAAAACCATAGATTACAAAATTCACAGACTTGGATCTTAGCATGTGGAATTGATTATCTTCGGTATCATATCGATTACAAGTCTGTTTGACTTTAAAAATTAGAATAAAATGAAGGTTAATGTTAGAGTAACATGAACACTTGCTTTTTTTATTTATTGCTTTGAGATTTTAAAACAGTTTTTTTAATTGTTCTTTGGATTAAAAATAGCATTTTATAACATCTTACTTTACAGAAAAATAGTTTCTTTTATTTGCAACCTACTAGAAAAAGCATTGTACTTCATTTTTTACTGTTCTTGGATTGTAAAACACAATTCTTTTTTGTGTTCAAACACCATGAACACTTGCTTTTGAGCTATTGGCTGACCTTGGCTTTACATAATTATTTTTTTAATTCTATTTAAACTTAAAACATGTGGTTTCCACTTCTTCCATTTTTTTACTTGATGTATCAGCTTAAACATAGTTAAGCATTGAACAGACAAGGTGAAAAAAGAAATACTAGCTATTCTTGATGTTCTATAAATGAGATGATTTGATGATCCATAAGTAAGGAGTAACATTTACCCAATTACTTTGATTATTTACATTCATAAATATTTCTTTATGCAGATAGCAAATACACCCCCTTCATGTTGTTTTTGGTCATAATAGTGTTCAAATAGTTAAGTTTCACTTGAACGTGACAGGACTTGAAACAGTTAAGTTGGAAGGGAGGAACATTATGTGTAAACAGTTACAAATATACAATTAGGTGACATTAAATTGTTTTCATATAGAGGTAAATGAAAGAAGTAGCAAATAGTTATGGAGATTTGAATCCCGTGCGGAAACTGGAATTTAGCACTTTCAAGTTTATTCTCTTAACATTATGAATTTTTATCTTGAATGTAATGATTTTGTTTTTGTAAAATTAAGGTTTAAGGTTGTACTTTGGAGGGGCTTTTCCGTTAAAAAAGAATTTCACTAATATGGGTAAGACGAGAATAAACGGTTCAATTTTTATTAATCATACAAGCGGCAAAATGATTACGTTTAACACATTAGTTGGGCCTGGTTGTTGCTTTATGATGTTTTCAATTTAATGGTATACATTGTCTTATTTTTTTTGGTTCTGTTTACTGTAACTTTAGTTTTTTTAAGCTAATTGATGATCAGATACTGATTTCATCGTAGTTTTATAGAGCAATAACTATGTTTCTTGAATATTAGCATAAAAAAGTGTTTATATAACGAATTTACCTTTTTTTTTCTATGAGTTGAAGGAAAAACTAATAAGTAGAGATAAATGCTTGGTTTGTTGTTTTGTAGGTTGAATTTGCATGGAAAAGTTGGGTAAGTTTTGAATAATTTAATGTGATTATTTTGTCGGGCAACCTGTTTTTTGATGTGATATTACTATAGTTTATTAATTAAAGCGATCATATTAGAGATAAATATACATCACATGCTAATGTCCTTTCATTGATTTGTTTATTAAAGCAATCATATTTTCACTTCTTTCCTTCTTTTTAGTTCTTTCTTCCATTCAAGTGTTATTTTTTTGAAAAACAAGTTTTATTTTGCAATATAACTCTAAAATAACAATTTACTTAGAAAGTACATTGTTATAATTGATAAGCGTGAACAAAAACTCAGCCTAAACTAGAACCAGAAATCGAGCTTTGAAACTTAACCACACCATTTTTTATATTAAATAGTTATTAATATCAATTATATATAATTTTTTGTTGGAAAAAATCCATATGGTTAATACACTGAAAAAAAAAAAAAAAAAAAAAAAAAAAAAAAAAAAAACTACTTTTGGGTTTCAAACAAAGTTGAAAACATCTATAACTAGAAAATAACAACAAAGTTCAAGGGATTAAAATAGATTAAAACAACAACAATTTCTATTAATCTAACGTGCAATCACCATTAACGATTAACAAACAGTAAAAAGTAATGTTTTAAAAATCTTCATTTGTAGTTAAATACTTACCATTTATTGTGTAATTAAATAATTACAAATAAATTTTAAATTCTATTTAACATTAACACCCATGGATCCCCACGAGTTTTCACCTAGTATGACTATATATAGATATCAGTGTTTAGTATTTAGGGGAAGTTCATTGATGGCGTATTAATAACATGAAGAAACAAATGTGTGTCATGTGCATAGCCCTCATATCTAACAGATTCAAAGGTAAAAAACATACCAAAATCTCAAGTTATCATTATATCAAATGTAGATATCCATTTTCTACCAATATAACACAATTGTTAAGTTTCATGGATGCATGAAACTAAAAATTTAAAAGAAAATTTTAATATAATACGATATGTATCTTTTATCATATTTGATGGATGAAGGTAAAAATTAAAAGGTTGGATCTTTCGGTCGTATAATGTCAACTGCTAGACCTTCGAAACTTTTTCCCCTAGAATTTATCGTCTCTAGAACTTCATGAAATGCTCTACTAATCATATATCATGATTATTGAAATGTCTCCACAACATCTCGATTGCACACACATAACGCAAGAGTGTATAAAAAGATCCCTAACTTTTCAATAACCATCATTTTATCACTTGACTCCAATCCATACTCTAATTCAAGTTCTTGATCAGCTAGTTTTAGGAAACATTTAGGTACATTCTAAATGCACAAACACATCGAGTAGGATGTCCATTTAAAAGTTTATTCATCCAACACTCTCTTATTTGAGTTGATGTATCACAAGGTTCCTTGTACGTATATTTTAAAAAAAGTATGCAGAAGCTATAACACTTGCATAACATGAATCCAATAACAATTTCAAACAATAAAGTTTCCTTAACTTCTTCTACCTTTCAATATCCATTCAAGCACATACAAGTGAGGAATATTGTCAAGAAGAAGAATAATGATCTTAGTAGTTATAGTTTGGTGACAAATCAAATTTCTTTTTAACATTTTTTTTCCAGATTTTTGTAGTCTAAATCCAAAAGAGATAGTGGGCCTGGAACCCCTCTAACCAACACTAGGGGTAAAATGGTCAAATTTTGAAAAAAAATAACTAAGGTGCCAAGCATAAACATGACATTACACAATTCTCTAAATCAAGCATCAATAAGAAGATCAAGACTCTATGAGCGCAACACACAACATGATAAAACAACCCCCAATGGAAAAATTGACAAATCTTATAACAAATATGAAGATTCTATAAACCAACAAAATTCTAGTAACCCCACAGATCATAATTTCAACGGTACGTCACATAAACTAAACATATAACATGTGTTTATCCAAAAACTAGGCTTAGGAACAATAAACAATGGTATAATTACAACGTATTAAAATTCCTACTCATTTGAGAGAACATAGATATGAGTAAAAGAAATTACCAATTGGGTGAAGATTTTTCACTACGTGCGTGAATATAGTAGATCGTGGAATTGTGTGTTTATTGGTTTTGATCAATAGAAATAAAAGAGGACATGGTTGTTATATTTGGCGTGTGATTAGAATAGAAGAAGAAATGGATTATCACAGACTTTGATTTAAAAAAAAAAAAAAAAAAAAAAACGATAGATAAGAAATTTTTTAGAAGTATCTAAGAGCTTTTAGGTAAGGGAATATGACTTATCAAGGTAATTAACTTTTCGGTATGTTCACATCTGGGTAACTATCTTTTTTTTGTACATATGTAGGTAACAAACTTTTTGGGAGTGTTCACATATGACCATTATGACCTGCTATAGCAGGTTAAATCCTAAATGTGAACGCTTTTAATAAGTTTGTTACCTAGATGTGTACAAAAAAAATAGTTACCCAAATATGAACAAAACGAAAAGTAAAAATTAAATTACATGAATGGTCCTTGTAGTTTGGGGGAATTTGTGGTTTTGGTCTCTAAGTTATTTTTTTAAACTTAAATGGTTCCTATTGTTTATTTTTGTTGCGCGTTTGGTCCCCATATTACCTAAAAATACTATTGTGCTCTTATTAATTTATTTTTTAATTAATTTTCTTATCTATGTTTATTTTTTACATATTTATAAAAATTAATATACCACACATATTTGTATCTCCTCGGATGATCCCTACTATTTATTTTTTAATTAATTTAATTTTTTAACTCGGATGGTCCCTACTATTTAATTTTGTTACGAACTTCGTCTCTGTCTTACCTAAAAAGACTATTATGCCCTTATTAATTTTTTTAATTAATTTTCTTGTTTATGTACTTATGCTTTATATGTTTAAGAAAAATTAGTAGACCTCACATATCTGTATCTCCTCACCATCCCATCTTTCATCATTCTCAACTTCTATTTATTTTTCATCTTTAGTGATATCGACGTCTTCATCATCACTTCTTTTTTCGGTCCTTCAACTCTGTCGAAACAACACTACAACCCACTAAATATGAAGAGACAGTAGGTTATGGTGTTGGTTCTCCAGAGTTGAAGTACCAAAAAAAAGGACGGTACGTTGATGTTACTAAAGATGGAAAAGAAATAGAAGATGGGGAGGATCAGAGATAAGATGGTGAATGGTAAGACTCAAATTAAATTTCTCAAATGTGATTTCAGGTTTACGGTGATAAGATACATATATGTGGGGTATATTAATTTTTTTATAAAAAAGAAATACATAAATAAGAAAATTAATTTAAAAAATTAATAAGGGAAAAATAGTATTTTTAGATAAGACAGAGACCAAACGCGTAACAAAAATAAATAGTAAGGATCATCCAAGTTTAAAAAAAAATTAATTAAAAATAAACAGTAGAGATCATCCGAGGAGATACAAATATGTGTGGTCTATTAATTTTTTTAAATATGTATAAAATAAACACATAGATAAGAAAATTAATTAAAAAAATAAATTAATAAGGGCACAATAGTATTTTTAGGTAAGACGGGGACCAAACGCGCAACAAAAATAAATAGTAGGGATGATTTAAGTTAAAAAAATAAATTAGGGACAAAAACCACAAATTCCCCCAAACCACAGGGACCATTCATGTAATTTAATTTTTAATTTTCATTTTGTTCATATTTGGGTAACTATTTTTTTTGTACACATCTAGGTAACAAACTTGTTGAAAGAGTTCACATCTAGGATTTAACCTGCTATAGCAGGTCATAATGGTCATATGTGAACACTTCCAAAAAGTTTGTTACCTACATATGTACAAAAAAAAGATAGTTACCCAGATGTGAACATACCGAAAAGTTAATTACCTTGATAAGTCATATTCCCTTTAGGTAAAAACCATTTTAAGTGGCGTTTCCAATATAATTGAAGTTTTTTGCTTACCCCAAAAGCTAGAAGTTATTACTAACGAATAAAAAATTTTCTTTGTTTTTCTTAAAAGTTAAATGTTAAAAACGATAAAACGACAAGAAACATTTTTCCCACATTATTGGTCCAGCCAAAGATTAAATTAGAAATGAAATTTCGAAGTCTTGATATTTTATGTTCCAACCAAAAGTTGAAATTTCTCGTTCATAGAAAAGTATACGAAGTATATTATTACGGTTTGAGTTTAATAAAAATAACTTATATGATTTGACCGATTTGGGATAAGAGAAGGAAAGCAACATATAAATATCTGAACCATTGTAGATATTTTGTACTAAATAATTTGATCTAAAATAAACAAAAGTTATTGAATTTGTATATGTGTAAAATAATAATTATCCGTAAAAAAGTATTACTTAGTTTTATCATTTTACCATTTTTTACAAAATCTTTAGCCGCTCAATATATTTATGTTAAATGTTTGATATCGTTGGAAACTCGGACATAGGATCCTTAAATTTTTTGCTGTTTGAGATTTAAAATTTGAACGAATTTATTATCTAATTAACTTTGATATAAATCATAGCTCATAGTGTTAACATGTTCTTATTCCTATTATAAGTTCTTGATATTGTAAACGCAAATCAATCATTAATAATATCTAAATATATATAGAAATTAAATATCTTCTTATATTTTATTTTTATTTATTTTCTACCTTATCAAATATTAACATGTATCATATTTAATTATATATTTAATAAAATTAATAATATTTTAGTCCACTTGTCAGTATTTAATGTGAATATGTCAACATTTACCGTGGATAAAAAGATAGTAAAAATAAAATATAGAAGGATTTTTAATTTCTCAAATATATGTTTTAACTATTAGTATATAAAATTCATATATAATACTAAAAACAAGTTGTCCTTGTTAAGTTGAAAAAATACTCTGTAAATCAATAAAATAATAAAAAAAATACAACTAAGTGATTAACGTTTATATCCTAAAAAAAACCTTCATTCAGAAAATATTAACGAAAAAAAAATATAAAAATTATCATGAAAAAACCGAACATAAAATAGTAGCTAGGAAAACTACAAAATGCGAAAACCAATTAGCAGAGGAAGAGCAGCAGTTTGAGGGGGACAAAACGGCGCCGGTTGGTGGAAGGTGTCGGCCCACCCTGTACCTCCAGCTAAGACTCTGTTGGCTAATTGGCCACTGGGACCCACTTCCGCTCCTAGTGGCTACCGCTTATTGCCTGCATGGTTGACACGTGTCTCTTACCCTCTGTTGACCGCCGTTATTTCTTCAATACCTTCGGTCTTTTTCTTATTCATTTACTCACCTGCATCAAATTTACAGCTATACCCTTGATTTTATTCCAGCCAAGAATATTCCTACAACAAGAGAAGATATTTATAGATAATAATTTTCAATATATATGAAAAAAATACAAAAATCACTAATAACGATTAAAATGCTTGATGTACTTTCTTACCAATTTGTTTTTTATTCTTCCTAATAATCGTTACTTTCAATTTGTACACTTTCAATATAGTAATAATTCAAATTAAATATGTTATTTTATTATTTCTTAGAAGGATATTAATCTATTTTTAATAGTTACATTAGCTTTCATTTTTTTTTTTTTTTGAAAACTGCAAATATATATAGCTTCAGGTAAATATTGTTTCATTTTCAAATGAGGTATTTAAAGTGCAATTAATAATATTTAAAGTACAATTAATAATATGAAAATAAAAAACAATAATACACATCAAACAACTAACACATTTATAAGATCAGCACCAATAAACAAATATGCACCTTTAAATTTAATATAAAAATTATCCTCAATAATGGGAGCTAGCTAGGTGTAGTAGATGAATATTTGTTGAATTGTTCCCTTTGAATTATCTTTTTACCTTAAACAGTATCCATAAAAAGTTTATGCTGACAACTTTTTCTTCCAAAAATGTTTTTTAAAAATAACTTTGAAAACGAAATAAGTAAAGGAAATAATTGCCTCAAGTTTTCTGCTAAACTTGCACACCCTTTTCCCATCTCTTGTTTTTCTGCTTATTTTCCATCAGTTTTTTTTCTTCACACAACCAAAAAAAAAATATAAAAATCATGTCTTCAGGTTTGTATAATCACAACTATTCTCCAGCAAGAGCTGTATCTCCTCAGATTAGAACTAACGGAGATGCTGATAGGTTCGTGAATTCATATGCTTAATCCTTCGTCATGTTTCATGGGTTTTTGAGTTTCATTTTTTTTTTTCAATAGAAAACTTTGTGTGCTGTTTAATCTGTAATTAGGTTTCTTTATTTTGATGTTGTTTTGGTATTACGATTTACGCAGTCAGTACTTATCTGAATTATTGGCGGAACATCAGAAGCTTCAACCGTTTACGCAAGTTCTTCCCGTATGCACCAGACTCCTGAATCAAGGTTTGATTCTTCTAGATTTTAATTTCTAGGGTTTATGATCTTTGAGGTTTTTATCTTTTTAGGAAGATCCACTTGTATTTGCTTTAAACATGAGTTGAAATTGACTATCTGTTTGAAACATCAAACATGGAACAACCCTGTATCAGGTAAAGAACACTAACAGAAAGAGGATTGACCATTTTGCTCGAATTGTATGCCCACCAAAAAACTTAACTTGTTGACCATTTTGCCCCTCTATACGCCTTTTCTAATGCAATCAATCCCCATTCTGTCATTCCATTGTGGACTTTGTTAGCACAATTCTTCTTAGACAATTTCCAAGATACATGAAGAAATGTGCTCTTTATTTAATTTGAGTCTTGAAATAGTATCACAACAATATTCAATTCTCAAATTTTCCTATAATTAAGCTTTTAACCATTGACTTGAACATCATTTATTTCAGAATTAATGAGGGTTTCTAGTATGTTACAAAACCAAGGGTATAATGAGCTTGAAAGAATGCGACATAGAAGCCCAAGCCCCATGGCTTCTTCAGATCTCATGTCGCAAATTCCAGGTGGTTGGAATGGTTTTCCACAGGAGGTAATTAATTAATAATAATAATTTTACTCATTCAGCTCTAAAACTTCTCATTTCCTAAATAAATATTTGAAATTATAATGTTATGTCAGAGGTTAAGTGGAATGACAATGGATTGGCAAGGAACTCCAGCAAGCCCTAGTTCATACACAGTGAAGCGAATCTTGAGGTTGGATATTCCCGTTGATACCTTCCCAAATGTAAGCTTAATTTCATGATTCAAAAAAAAAAAAAACTTGAATTTTTAGATCAAAAGATATAAATGGGGAAAGCGAATGACATGTTTTTGTTCTTTGGATTTTAGTTTAACTTTGTTGGCAGACTTTTGGGACCTCGAGGCAATTCACTAAAACGTATAGAGGCTACAACCGGGTGTCGTGTGTATATAAGAGGAAAAGGGTCAATCAAAGATCCTGATAAGGTTCTTTTTTTTTTTTTCATATGCTTCTTATATCATAAAATTCAAAATTCCTTGATTCTAATCATTGCTAAATTTAACGATCTATAAAGGAAGAGAAACTAAGGGGAAGACCTGGATATGAGCATTTAAACGAGCCACTTCACATCTTGATTGAGGCTGATTTGCCACCAAGTGTTGTCGATTTAAGGCTAAGGCAAGCTCAGGAAATTATCCAGGAGTTGCTAAAACCAGTGGTATTATTTCTTTTCTTCTACTTTGACTTTTAACTTTTAAGTATTGAATTGATTTGACCTAAAAAGTCAAACATTTTTTTTCTGATTACAGGATGAATCAGAAGATTACATCAAAAGACAACAATTAAGAGAGCTAGCGATGCTAAATTCGGGTTTGAGAGAAGAGAGTCCTGGACCAAGTGGAAGCATGTCACCATTCAATACAAGTGGCATGAAACGCGCAAAAACTGGACGTTAGTTGGGCCCCACCTTTCTGTTACAATTTACATACACACCCTCATATATATTGCATGATTTTTTGAAAAAAAGAAATGAAATGTATAGGCTGACCTGTGAGTTTTGAGTTTGTTATTCAATTTTATATTCATTTTTTGAAAAAAAAAAAAAAATAGAACGATAGATATAAAATGGAGTGTAAAGCGTAGTAGAGTAAGGGATGTTTTTTTTTTTTTTTCTTGTTTATTGGGTGATTTGATTCTTTGGATTTATTCATGTGTTAGCACAAACATATGACTACTACATTGTTGTCTCATATATGTTATGCTATATGCTATTTGATTCAAATGACAACAAATCAAAAACCTTGTAAAGAGAAAGCACAAAATCACAATAAGAGTTTATTAAAATCTTCTCTACCATGTTGCAATGTACAACAAAATACATTGATCTCAACTCTCACATCATAATCATACTTTTTTCTATACACATAGATATACAATTCCTATTTTCACCTTTGTGCAAAATTTGAATTTGTTTGTACATCAACGAGGATACACTAAGGGGCTACCACCACTAGTAAGATCACTACTTCCTTGAACATTTGATGAGCTATACAAAGAAGACATTGATGATGATTCCACAAAGTAGTTTGAATCCGGATCCAACAACTCATTTTTTGGCATCTTTTCAAGTATTTGCTCCAACTCCCTCACCACATCCAACATACTTGGCCTTTTCTCAGGCTTATCCTTGCAACACCAAAGAGCCAAAAGTACAAACTTCTCAATACATTCAGAAGGGTATGAACCCATTCTGCTGTCTACAATTGAGAACATCGTTCCTGTTTCATGAGCTATTTTCACCTGAAAAAACAAACCCACATTTTCATTTTCTTATATCCATTTGAAGATCTTGATATGTGTTGAAAAAACAAATTAAGCATACCTCACGAACGATGTTTTTGCCATGTGATATTGGCTTCATACTAGTCAAGATCTCTAAAAGCACAACTCCAAAGCTATAAACGTCACTTTTGTCTGTCAACTTATGGGTTAATAAGTATTCAGGATCAAGGTAACCCTATTATAAACATGGTGGAAGTTAGATATTATATCATCAAATCTAACAAAGAGAATTTAGAATAACAAATGTTATTAAAGAATGACAACTTACGGGTGTTCCTCTAACAAGTGTGGATACATAGTTAGGCCCAACTCCATTGTCATCCAAGATTGGTGCGAGTCTTGAAAGCCCAAAATCAGCAACTTTTGCAGTCATTTTGGAGTCGAGAAGAATATTGCTTGATTTGATATCACGATGGAATATTGGTGGATTGGCTTCTGTGTGAAGATAAAGAATCCCTTTAGCTGAGTTCAATGCCACGTGTAACCTCATCCGGAAGCTCAAAGATTCTCCAGATTTTGCTGTGAATTTTGTAAATTGTTATCAAATTCATCTTTTTTTGATATGTTAAAAGATTGGATCTAAAAAAGTTTCATACCATCAAGCCAATCACGCAATGTTCCTCTAGGCATGTACTCATAAACAAGCATCTGCATACGTGGGGCCCACAACACTCATTCAGTATTTTATCCATTTAGAACTTTATCCATATAAAACCAAAAGAATGAATACCTGTTCCTTTTCCTCATCACAATATCCAAGAAGTGAAACTAGGTTTCGGTGATGTAATCTTGACAAAATCTCTATTTCTGTTAAAAATTCCTTTTCACCTTGTAATGATCCTTCTTCTGCACGCTTTATAGCAACCATGGTGTTATCCCATAATACTCCTTTATAAACTTTCCCATAACCTCCTCTCCCCACAAGACTCGAATTACTGAAGCTTTGAGTTGCAATCGCCATTTCTCTAAAAGTGAAGCTTTTAACCCCATCGATTTTGATGGAAAGTTTCGCAACTGCAAACATTTAACATCAGATTAATCGGGTGAACGATAAATTTAAAGTTTTTGTATCAAAAACTTACGTAAAGATTTTCTTGATGATGTATGCTTGTATCTCTCGCGTCGTTTCTTGATCACAACAGTAAGTATTGAAGAAATTGCTAAAGCGCAAACGACTCCTATAACTACAGTTGTTACCACAACGCCCTTGCTTATACCGTTGCTCGGTGTTTCAACATTCACTACAACAATAAAAACACAATGTGAGATTACAAAAACACGACAAACTAGTTGCAGATATGTAATTAATCATCCGACATGAATATGAAAAGCTTACAGTGTGAATAAGGTCCAAGAAGAGTGAAATTGAGAAGCTCATAGGGTCCAAATAAGTGGCTTCCAGGAAATACCCATGTTGTAAAAATGCCTTTGATACGCAAAACATCACTTGTACTGAATGTACTTGAATGATCCATGCCAGCTTTAGGGAAAAGTTTAAGATGCATCCTTAAACGAGGTCCTTTTTCCCACATAATCGAGTCGATAGATAGTTGGTAGAACTCCAAATCGAGAGCACCAGTGACATATGTTTCGAATTGCTCATGATATGGTGGAAAATAAGAAAAGCTTGGACTTTTTAGGCGATACCCGATTCTAAGAGGTGAAGCACAAAAACAAGGAATTGGGGATTCTGGAACATATTCAAAGTAATTGTCTGTAGGGCATGATTGAATTGGACAATCGGTTGCGTCTTTTGAAATGGAACGCATGTATTCTCCATAATCTTTTGGCCCACAGAATTCATCTTTGTTTTGTATGCTTGAATTTCGACAAATTGGATTTCCATTTAGCCTAATAAATATATAAATCAAATTCAATCATTCGATTAGCGTATATACAGATAAACTCATACAATCGTTTGTCGAAGTATATGAAGATGGCATACCTTAGGCTAGCATTAACAGGTGGATTTAAAACCCCAGTAACACTTGAAAAAGAATTATTACGGAAATCACTGCATGTTTTGAACACATGATCAAGAAATGAGTAACAAAAATTTTTAAAAAATAAAAAAAATGCTGTATTTCTTACAGTAAAAGTTTTGAGGTTGCAGTAAATGATTTATTCTGCCATAGCTTAGGGGAGATGGAACCATCAAGAAAGTTGTTCTCTAAGGACCTGTAATCATACAATATGGAAACAGAAATGTTAATTTTTTAATGAGAATGGAAACAAATTAAAGAAAAAAAAATCAAAACCCTCACAGTTTTTGAAGAGAAGGAAGATCTGAAAAACTTTCAGGAATAGATCCATTTAACTGGTTATCTGATAAATCACTGCACAAAGTAGTAATTCAATAAAAAAAGCCCAGAAATAGGATGATGTAATACAATGGAAACATCTTTGAATTTGAACTTACATAGTTGTGATACTGTTTGAAAGCTTATTTGATGGAATGGATCCAGTGAGTCTATTCTCGCTTAGATCTCTGTTATATTAACCAAACATCAGCTAATTATAAGATAAGAAGAGGGGGGGGGGGGGGGGGGTGCTTACATATAGCTAAGATTCTGTATTCTGCTAAGATCAGGCACAACTCCTTGCAAGCTACAGTTTCTAAGGCTTCTGCAACACAAATTCAAAAGTTTCATTTATTTGTTTATATGAAGAATCATTATCATTATCTTGTATATGAAAAAAAGAAGAGGATGTTTTTTGAATAGAACTTACAATTTCACTATTTTTGATAGATTTCCAAATGAAGCAGGAATTTCGGCTCCATCAAAGTGATTGTTATCAAGCTGACTGAAAGATAGAATCAACAATAAATGAGCATTTATGATATAACTAATTCATTATGATCTAAATATTATCTTACACTATCCGCATATTTGGAAAATTTCCAAATTCTGATGGAAGATAACCGGATAAGTTGTTGTTGTCCAGAAGCCTATGAATAAATATGGCATAAAAAGTTTAGATAAAAAAAATATGGAGAGAAATGACAAGACGTGAAACAGGTTGTACTGTGTTTGACTGGGACTGACACAGATGTCAATGAGATAAAAGCTACAATTTTTGCCCCACCCAAAAAGATGGGACAGAGACTCGCTCTTGATCTCTCGTCAGTACAAAAGACGTGAATGCCCTTATCATATGAAAGGAAGAGAGAGAAACATGCATATGATGTTACTCACAAGTGCATTAGAGTAGATAAGTTGGAAAGTTCCAAAGGAATTTGACCACTTAACGAGTTGTTGTTGAAATGGCTGAAAAATCAACAAAAAATGTTATTTAATCACATAAACAAATACATACTCCAATAAAATCTACTCTTGTGATCCACTTACATGTGTTTAATATTGTTCAAGTTTGAAAATGATTTGGGAATTTCTCCAGATATATGGTTTTGATCTATCTGGAATCTATCTAAATTCCTAAGATACCCAAGTTCATCGGGTAAATTGCCACTTAATCTGTTTCCATTCAGAAGCCTGTGAAGATTGCAATAGATAGAAATTAGGTCATAATATTAACAACAAACACGAATTAATAAAATCTCATGATTAAATTTTACTTACAAGAGTACCAAAGATGAAATATTTCCAATCTCCTTGGGTATACTTCCACTCAAGTCATTCCACATGAAATCTCTTCAATAAATAAAACACAAATCGGAGTTAATTCATCACCCAAAGAAACAAAAAAGTGCATAAATTTATTATTTTTCATCTTTTGACTTACAATATTGTCAGATGAGAAAATTGGCCAAGTTCAGGTGCTAAACTTCCTGAAAGATTCATGTTTAGTAGTTGTCTGTAAACAAAAGAAAAATGAAAATAGAATCAAATAAGCCGATTTGCAACAACAACTAAATAAAGAAACGTGAAAAATAAGACATGAATACATACATTTCTTGAACATGTAAGTATTTATCAACATTGGATTTATGAACACATATAACTCCTGTCCAATTTGATGTACATGGATCCCCTTTATTCCAATTTCTAAGATGATTCAGTGGATCAACCAATCTACCTCTCACAGCAAGCAATGCAGAAACTATATATAAAATAAATCAAAAAGAAAAAAAAAAAAAACATCAAGAGTCTAGAAGCAAGAAAATGGATAACCTTTTAGTCAATTAATGATGGTAGAAGACATGAATATGAGACAATAAACAATTTGAGCAGACCTTCAGAAGGATCTGTAACTTTTGCAACAGAAATCGTCATCAAGAATTGAATTATCAGCGCAAAAACACACCCGCATGATTTGAACTTGAATCCCATTATCCTGAAATTATTTTCCAAATCCAAAGACAACCAAAATTCGATAAAACAACAGAAAACGATTTCAATACGATGCTAAAAAGCTCCAGAAAGAAAATTGTGTTGTTGGATTTCGTACTTCAATCTTCCACATGATCTGAATCTGAACCCCAGCATCTCGAAATTCTATCTCGAATCGATTACTTCCAGTTTACTTGAGAGAATCGCAAAAGAAACACAAAAGGGTATCAATCAATCAATCAGACAAATTGCGAAGAAATCTCAGGAAGAATCCGTAGATGGATGTAACATAATACTTTATCATGGAGTTTAATTCACAGATTTGTTGAGTTCATCAAGTTCATACAGAGAATAAAATCGAAAAGATAAAAACAACTCGTAATGTTTACATGTCAACGACCTTAAGCTTTACTACTCTGTGAAAAAAAGAATCAGAACCTAATAATAAAAAAGGGTTGGCAATAATTTGTTTATGATAACCAATCTTTGAATAATCTCCATTGTCCAAGTAGTCAAATATCAAATTGTCAGTGTGTTCACACGCCATAGTTGTATCTTTTTTTAATTTGACACATGAAATGCATGAAATTTACCTGTATGCATCGCCATTAAAAGAGTGATAGTAGAATAATCAGCATTCACTTCGATAAAGAAAGAAGGCAATTGTGGTAATGGTTGGTGGAATTTTGCCGATAAGTGATATCCATTAATACACACACAAAAGAGGAAAAGACAGATTGTGTATTTGTGTGTGTGTTTTTCTGCTGCTGACGCAGTCAAGATTGTTTTATTTGTTTGTTGCTTCAGTTTGAGTCGTTGATATTGCGATGATGAAGTAAGGGGATTCGTCATGTTTCATGAAGGCAAGAGTGGAGTTATGTTGACTTATCTTTTCTACATTTACTGAGGTTTTGGTTCTTTGGCCTTTGGGTGTTTGCAAGGATAAATACAAGATCCCATTGTTTTTGTTGTTGACCCATTGTGTATTTACATGCTTTTATATTTTTCAAAAAAAAAAAAAAAAAAAGATGGAATATTCGATCTTCTCTTATTAAACAAAAGTAAGAAAAGATATATGAAGTTAAAAGTAAAGTATTTTTCATTTTATGAGGACATTATTTATAGTAATTTAGGTATTGGTTATCTATGTCTCGTAAAAGGTGTTTAGTGGTTTTTATTAGTCAAACATCATGATTAGTATTCGAATGATTGAACGTGTTTACTCTACTTTAGATAGTGAAGAACTTAAAAGACAAGATGGATCATGAATGACAATTTATCATTTTTTATCAAATTAATTACATAAAAGATCTAGCATTATCTTATTTTCTTCCTGGTTAAATCTGTTTTTTTTTTTTTTCAATCCTCATACTTAACCTACTTTTTCATGTTGGTTAGCTTATTAGGTAAGTTATGGTACTTATAAGTTTTTAAAAGAAAAACAAAATCTCTCATATTCGTGAGAGTTATTCCCGAATGACGACAGGCTTTACGAAAACTTTTTTTCTAACATAAAATCGTTATATTATTAAGGCTGTGTTCGGCTTTTGAGAGCTTTTAAATTTTAGTTTTTAACAAAAAATTCAGATTAAAAAAATAAAAATAAAAGTTATGTTCACAAGTACAAAATATGCAACATACTAACATAGTGTAGCTAATATAATCAAACCTAACAAACAACACTCATATATCGACCCAAAAGCATCTACATTCCATTCACCTGACAGAAAATCGAATAAAATGCCAATAAGAAGAGAGAGAATATATTTTTCAATCAATTTTTAAAAAGTCAATAAAATTGCATTAAAATTGTATTAGAAATTCATTTTCAACTCCCATTACAGATACTCTAATGTTCCAATGAACATAAATAATATATATAGCATAGGCTAACAACATAAGTTATCAATTTCCTATCAAGGGTTACGAGATGTCACACATGTCACATTTCATCAAAAAGTCCACCTAATATAAAATGTCATGATAAAATTGTTGTGGACGCGTTCTTACAAGTTGCATTGATTTTTTATGGCAAAAATACTTGATTTGAAAAGTTTAATAATCTTAAAGGGTTCTAATAAAAATATCATGCAAAACATGATGATTTTATTTTATTTATTTATTGTTATTTTTTATTATTATTATATATATATATATATTTTTTTCAAAAGTAAGTGCTAACCATAATGATAAATTTGCCGTATAAGATATGAAAAAAAAGTGTGAGGGAAAGTAAATTATTTTATTTTGGGCTGCATGTTTATCTCTATATATAGGATGATAGAATTATGTTTTTCACATTTTTTACAAAAATTAACTAGGTATAAGTGCTAAAGGAAAAGAAGCTCTAAATTTATCCATATCAGATTATTAATGTTTCTTTTAAATGTAGCAAGGAATAATAATCGAGATGTACATTGGTGGTTTTGGATAGGATTTGAGTCGGTCTAGAAAAAATATAGTTTTTTTTACCGAATCGGTTTCAGATGGTTTCGGACTGTTCTCTCTCACGGTTTTTGCTTGAGCCTTTTTCAGTCTGATCTCACGGTGTTTCGTTTCGATTTCAATTTTTTCTGTTAACAAATATATGATTAATACGAAAATGATATACTAAAATTTAATAAAAATGATAAACTAAATTTTAATAAAATAAAGGAAGAACTTGGTAAATATGTGATTAAAATTTTAAAACATATAATATAAACAAAAATTATGTACATAAACTTTCGCTTCCTGGTTTTTTAAACTGTTCTTAGGTCGATCTCGAAATGGTCCGTTTTTTTTTTTTCCAAACCAATTTGTTCTTTTTCAGACCGGTCCCGGACTGTCTCAAATTAGTCCGATCTATTTTGGGTCTAATTTCATTTTAGAGAGATTCAATATCATTCTTTTTTTAGGAACGGTCCGAAAGTGTTCGATCATCGAGTAATTTAAGGAGAAATAGCTTTTTGGTCTCTTGAGCTCTTTTCCTTTGTTCTAAAAGAAAAAGAAAAAAAAAAATCAAACGGGCTAATTAATGATAAGTATAATTTCCTAGTTTGTGCCTTTGTGTGTCGCTCTAAATTTTAGCGGTGTACTTATATTCTCAACAAATATATTTTAATAATTTTTAATATGAAAAATGGGGTGGATGGCGACGACCCGACGAGTCTCATGGTGTCATCGGACCCTCATGTTTTAGAATTTACATACAAAAAGAAAATTAAGTGAGAGTTATTAACTAGCAGAAATCCTCCATTATTGCTTTAACATAACTCATGTAGTTGAAACCAATAGACAATTGTCATGGATCTAGGAATCGAATTCATTGATTAAAGTAAATAAATAAATAAAGAATAATATATCACCGAGTCTACTCTCTTATGAAACTCACTAAGCTGCTTATTTATCACTTTCCCGCTTATGCATTGAATGTTATTTGCACCTCAAATATGACCAAATATTCAAGCCCTGCTCGCTCTTATTCCTTAAAAAGGGTCTTGCGAATCTGCATCAAAAAAATATATATATATATATAAACATACATATCTAGTCAAACAAGATGTACGTCTCCTTAATTTCGACAACAAAATAGTAAGATTTTCATAAATTAGTAATGAGAATCTATCTATCTATCTGTCAAAATACCTCAGGAAGCTTCTTCCTGAAAGTAAGATCTAGTCGCGCATCAAGGGTGTTCTCGAAAACAATCTTCCCATCTATTGAAGCTAACACAACGCCTCCACAGCTTTTAAAACAGCAACAAAACTAGTATAAGTTATAGTGCCCATAACATAACATAACATAACTCACATGCATGTTTGTATTAATATGTATAGTTGAGGGACTAATATGTCATTGATGTATACTTGGAGGTGAATGATAATTATTACCAGGAAGGACGATGAGGGTCTGAACTATTTGGAGGTGGTGGGAGATATACAGTTTTGTCGAGGTCAATTCTTGGAGCCTGAACTTTTGCTTTGGAGGCATACTCTTTTTTGGCGTCCTCTAAAGTCGACTCAACAAGCGAAAGATCCACCTCCCTACACCTCAACAACACTGCTGGCTCACTCAGCCTTAGTAGACTCTGCATATACATATGCATCCTCAAAATAATTAAGTTACGTATATATAAAAGTACATATTTTAATGATTAATTAAACTAGTAAAAGATTCCTGAATTAATTAAGTTACCTGAACAATCAAGCTTTGGATAAGCTTTTTGTATGTTTTTTTGTTATGAGAAACATTAAGAAGCTCCTTGGCAGCAGCATTTTTCATCCCATTTACCAAATCGTCTTGTGCTTGAAGAACTTTGATACGGGATGCATTCAACTGCATTGAGTATTCACTGCAACAACCATTAATTAATTACTCACAAAGTCACACTCACTTCTCATCTACATATATACCAATTTATACTTTATAGTTATATTAAATGAGATCTATATATTTAAAAGGATGCAAACGTACTCACATTTTCTTTTTAACCTCCACTTGTTTTGTCTTGCGTTCGTAGTCCTGTCTGATTTTCTTCTTCTCGGTGTCAACTATTTGCATTTTCTCAATGTTGAATTCCTATAAAGTATACCATAGGCATGCATAATGATAAAAAGATTATATATCAAAAAAGCATGTTTATGGAAATTATATATGATCAACTATGCTCCAAAAAGAAAGTAATTAACTTGCATGCACGTCAAGCATCGTTGACACTTAAGTGTTGAAAGGGAAAATAACACATTCATGTCAACCTCTTATGTAAGATTTTCATGAACAACGAAATAACAAATCACACAAGATTTGTCTGGGTTATTTGTCCAATACCCGTCAATAATTACGTACGTAATGTGGTATAACATTGTCAACCAATCGTCATCAAAATTTTCTAACTATGATATCGTCAAACATGAAAAATATTTGATAGATGGATTTATATTGTGATTACATATTTAAGGATTAACCATCATCAATATGTAGGGTTCCATGGGGAATATTCAAATTAACATTCTCTTGAAAATTGAAAAAGAACCCACGTATTAAAACCATCATTTCTATGTATCAATTTAAGAAAGGAAAAAGAAACGATCGAACCTCCTCAGAGGAAACAGAGATCTCGTTGGCTTTCTCTTCGGCTTCTTGCCGAATGAATGCAACCATCTGTTGTATCTGTTTGGATACATCTGCGTCATTCATCTTTAATTCTCTTTCGAAATCGAAAACAAAACAAAAAACAATCCCGCTTGTTAATATGAACAAATCTCTCAAGCGATTGGAATGTATGAGATGCAAGGGAAGTTGGAGAGGAAGATCATCATCAATCAACATAGGCTTTTTGTTTTAATCGAAAAGTGTTACATGAACAGTCCTTACACTTGTAATTATGTTTCATATACTCCCCTATTGAATATAAATATCTATTCGAGTCCCATTCTCATTATTTTGTATCAATTTAGTGTCTGCAAACGTAAGATAACTTGTCTGTTTCTCACATGGCACAAGAACAAAAGAAAATATGTCATTTAAACCTCCGCTCATATATATATATATTTTATTTTCAAAAATTATATATTTCTCAAAAACTCCAAATGTTTTGGTTATTTTATCTTTTTTTTTTTTTTTCAATTTCCACGTATATATATATATATTTCTTACTTAATAATAAAAATTAGTTGTTCAATTGCAAGTTCTTTATTAGAAGCTCCGAAAAGCTTATCATAATTTTATATTGGTAATTTTTATTTCGATGGAATGATATATATAATTTGATGGTAAGTTAAGGGACGATTTTGTATTTAGTTTATAGTAGGAATGAGGATCTATGTAATTTGATGGTAAGTTTATGGACGATTTTGTATTTAGTTTTCGTTTGTTTCCTAAAATTATGGGCTATATAATAGTGGTAAGAGTTGGACTTGGTATTGGTATGTGATTCCCTAAGCATGTTTTTATATTATTCATCCATTTGTTTTGAATTTGGCTTTGTGTATGAGAGTTTTATGTGATACGTTTTCTTCGAATTAATTTGGGTACATGTATGAGGTTTTTTTTTTTAATTATTAGTAACGATGGTAGTTATAAAAAAAAACATTATTATTAGTGTTATTTATTATATTATATTATGGTTTATATTGTACGATGTACACACAACCTTTTGAGAGTTTATATGTTTCTCCTCAACAGATCTCAGGAAATCATTTATATATAGAAACAATACAAAACCTTATTCAGTTTTTGTTAACCACAGATCTCAAGTCACCGGCCCTTTTCCTCTTGCTCTTTTAACCCATCGACTTGCAACTCTCATCTTCTTAATTATGTTTCTTATATCTTTGTTCTTGGAATAATCTTGTCGATTTTCTCTCTTGTAAAACCATATATGATACTACTTATGTCTTTTTTTTTTTATTTGGTTATTATTGATATTATGAAACAATGATTTAAATTGTCTTTTTTTTTTTTTTTTTTTTTTTTTTTTTTGAAAGAGCGATTTAAAATTTCTTTTAAATTGCTAATAAACTCGATTTATTGTTTAAAAAGGTAAGGTTCATATGTTTTGACCTACTATGTTAATAGGTCATTTGCATATTTATTTTTTGCCAAAGTTTTAAACTTTATTACGAAGTTGGTCCGGATTTGTTTTTCCTACTAAGTTGTCCCAAAATTAAATTCTTTTTTTTTTTCAACAAAGTTTAAAACTTGGGCCATCTGAAACCAAAATAGTCAATCTTTAGAATCGATACCCAACCCATTAATTATAACCGGTCTAGGTTCGGTTTGATTCAATATGGACAAATGGTTCAAAATGTGAACACGAGTATCAATAATAATAATGATAATAATTTTGGCCCAAATCTTAGCCACTTTCTAAGTGATATAAAGTTTTTATTTATAGAATTATTATGGGTAAATTACACCAATCATCTTTTGATGTTTAGTTTTTATTATAAAAAATTAACTTGAGTTGTCCTTCATTTTATTAAAAGTTACAAATATCATCCCTTGTTAATTTAAATTTGTATGTTTCAGCGTTTGCAGACATGAAATGACTATTCTGTCATTTTTATTAATTTTTTGGTTTATTTTTTTCTTACAATTATTTATAAAACAAAAAAACCTACCCCACCTGCTTTATCCTAACCACTTCCTTTTAAACCTATTTCCCCTAAGCCACCAACAAACCACCAACGGAGAAGACATTATCTCGTCGGAGAAAAGAATTGTCAGGTCGTCACCCACCACCATCGACAGACCGCACCCCGTCTCTCTCTCATCCTCCTTCTTCTTCGATTAGAATACTCTTCTATTTTGTCCTTCTGCTTCGGCGTGAGTGGTTTTGTACCGTTTCATATCGTTACCACCGCCTGTAATATGAAGTCTTCGATCTTCGTTGTCACATGTACGTTTTCAACAATCTCTGTCAGCTAGGGTTTCGTCACATGTGCTCCCCCTATCGGCATCGGCTAGGGTCTCGACAGATATCATCGATCTTCGTCGATTTGGGTTTCAACAGATATCCATATCGATATATGCCTACATTGTGGATAAGATATGGAAACAATCGAGTTACATGGTCATAATCGAAGTCGACATGGGAGGTGATGGTTGGATGATGGAAGGTGCAAGGTAGAGACGATGGTGAACAGTGTAGGTTTCACCTTCACCTTCTCTTAATCAATCTCATATATATGTTTTTCTATCCCACACCCTTTGCCCCTCTATCTCTTAATTACATGTTCCTCTTCACCTTCTTCTTTCTTTTGAGCTACAAGTCTGATAAGGTGAAGATAAGTAGATAAGGTAGGGTAGGTGATGGTCTCTATGGTATTTTTTATGGAGATCGGTGGCTGTGAATGGTGATAGTGGTGGTGTTTTGTGAAAATTATGGTCGTTTGCATGATGATGGAGATGGGGAAATGAAAGGGGAAGGGAGGTATCGGAGTTTAGAGATGGGATAAAGAAGAGAGAGATAGAGGGAGATATATATACACACACACACACACACACACACTTAGGATCTCATACATCGTCCTTCTCACTCCAACATTGTTGGCTCTAAGTGGGTGTTTCGAACTAAGCTTCACTCAAATGGCACCATTGATTGGTATAAAGCTCTCTTGGTTGCTCAAGGTTTCACTCAGGTACCCATGATTGATTACTCTCATACTTTAAGTCCTATTGTAAAAGCTACTACTGTTAAAATTGTGCTTTCTTTTACCACCATCTACCATTGGCATCTTCATCAACTTGATGTTAAGAACACTTTTTTATATGACAATCTTAACGAACTAGTTTACATGGAACAACCCCCCCCCCCCCCCCCAATTATATTGATCCTGCTCGTCCCTATAACATCCCAAAAATTCAAGAAAATTTAAAACTTTTTAAATCATTCAAAACCAGTAATTATTACAAACATGTTTTCAAAATGGTTTAATGTCAGAGGATCCCATAATCAAATCATAAAAACATAAGGGGCTGCACAATCACGCCTTCGCGTTCCCGCGATCATCAGAAGTACCTGAAACAAAATCAACAACTATAAGCTCGAAGCTTAGTGAGTTTCCCCAAAATACCAACGTTATACAATCATAATCATAATCATAATCATATTAACAAACAACATGCATAATGAGCCTTCAAACTGATTGGACCACCTCGCAGGCCTTCAGTCTATCTAGACCGCTCTCCGAGCCTTCGGCACGTCTGGACCGCCTCGCAGGGCCTACAGTCTATCCGGATTGGTCATCGGGCCTTCGGACTGACTGGACCGCCTCGTAGAGCCTTCAGTCTATCTGGACCGCCCTGTGTATGTTGGCTCAGCACAAAGCAGGACCGCCTCAACCCAACCCCCAATCAAACAAGCATGTGCACATAAATATCATATGCTAGCATATATAACAGTCAAACCGATCTAACAGATCACTAATCATAGCAACATCCTATAAACATGATACAAACCTAACCGGTCATTAACATAGCATCATCCTATATACCAGGATACCGACCTAACCAGGTCACTAAGCATATCACCATCCTAACTACCAGGATGTAAATTAATAAACATATCATTCAATAACCTGGATACAAATCCAAAGAGGGCCTGTATTGGTGCCTTCGACCATGTTAGTATAGTGAGGACAACTCACCTCTCAAGTAGTTTGGAACGAGAGTATCAAACTTGTAACACCCATAAAAATCATGCCAAATTTTAAACTTTTGAAAACATTTAAAAGCCAATAGTTATTACAAATTTGTTTTCAAAATAGTCTATATCAGAGTCTCCTAAAAACAAAGGCATAAAAGATGAGGAGTTGTACGATCACGCATTTGCCTTGCTGCGACCCCTGATGTATCTAAAACAATAAACTGAAACTTTAAGCCTGAGAACTTAGTGAGTTCCCGCAAAATACTCATACACACAATAATAGACATATAATCATAAACATCATACTATGGGTTCAGTCATCCTCGGGATGGAATACCCCAGGCCCACAACCAACAGGTTGGAATGCCCAGTTCTATTAGCTTTCGCACAAAGCTGATAAGCCTTAATCACCAAAAAACATGTGCACATATAACAGATAATCACATAACAATCTATAGACAAACAAACGATTTAATGGATCATACCTCACAATACCATCCTATCTACCAGGATACAGATCTAGCAGAATCATACTAGCATAACATATCCATATAACAATCCACAGGGCTGGCCTTAGTGCCTAAGACCCTTGAGTATAGTGAGGATAATTCACCTCGCAAGTAGTGCTGAAGTACTAAAAATCTCTGATTGCTATCTCAGCAAAATTCTGAACTATAACACAATAGATACTAATTCAATACACAAAATAATAGTCTTGACTACAGTCCACACAATCCATCATGCCCTTTCTCTCTATTGGGCTAAGGCCCAATGCCAAATCCAAAATCTTGAAGGTCCTTATGCAAAGCCTATTATTGGCCTAATTTGACCAAATTGGGCCTAATCCCAAGATCCATTATCAAAATTTGGCCCAAAACATCTTATTCATCAAGTACAGTAAAGGTCCAAATCCAATTAGTCTATAAACAGCCCAAACCCGAAGCCTAATTGTCAAAGGTCCAACAGAGGACGTACGCGGGGCGTACTCTTCTGGTACAAGGGGCGTACTCGCCTAGATGTTTGACCACCATCGAGGTGGTTGACCCAGTACACTGGGCGTACTGGATTTACGTTGGGCGTACGTAATGGTTTGCCAAAATCTTATTAAGTGCTTAATGGCTTAAGAACTTAAGCCCAAACTTCAGATCTAGTGACCTAACGTGCCTAGGACCCATAAAGTCACGAAATTTATCACTTGGGATGTCCAGAAAACTCTTAATACCTGGTCTTAATCCATTAAGACCTTCTTACTTCATGCATGGAACACATTCAGCTGTTGGGACCTCGTTTTTATCACTCAAATCCCCTTCAAGAGTCTAGAAGGACAGTTCTTTTCGTCAAAATCACACCATGCACCATTTTGGGACAAGAAATGGTTCTTTAAAGAAAAATGGCAAGATCTATACATATATGCATAAAGTTTGAAGCTTTTTACCTTCTGGAGCTTCTCCAATTCCTTGATGCAACACCTTCTTCTTAAAACACTCAATAAGCTCAAACACTCAAGGAAATGGCTAGGGTTTGGGGAAAATGACTCTAAGAAGTGGCGGCTGGGGTAAGGGAAGGTTAGGTGCTCATAATGTTGCTTATATAGTCTGTAAACCCTAAATATTAGGGTTTCATCCTGACATTAGTTCGCCCAGCATACACAAGTTTACGCCCAGCGTACTAAGACGGACCTTAGTACACTTAGCATACTCTTATGTATGTGTAGCGTACTCCTTCCTGGCCCAAGGTTGCAACTTTAGCCCTTGAACTTATCTTGACTCTACACCTCCAACCCCAAGGACTATAAATGACAAGTTAATGATAGAGTAGGGTTCGGAAATACCTGTAAAATCTCGGTATGTTACAAAACTCCTCCAAATACAACTCCAACACCAACACCTACATCCACCAATGATCCAATTCCATAAATTCCCTTATTACCAAAATACCCCTTGAAGTCAAAATGGTCAACCCTTGGTCAAAGTCAAAGTCAACGGTCAATGTCAACAGTCCATGTTGAGCCATCTCGTCGAGTACAGCTCACTGACTCGTCGAGTCCTTCCAGAACTCGAGAAATTGTGAAGATCCTAGTTGACTTACCTAGTTCCCATGCAACTTGTCGAATCCATGCATGTCTAAAAGTCGGAAAAACTCTAACTGATTCGTCGAGTCTTCTTGCTGACTCGTCGAGTTCATGCAGAAACCCACAATGGCTAATCTTCATCGGACTCGCCGAGTTAACCATTCAACTCGTTGATTCCCTTCAATCCATTTCCCATTTAGATTTTTTTAAGCTACCATAAAGCTCCAAATCGTTGATCCAGCTTCCTAAGGTACATATTCCACATCAAGTTACAAACTTTACGTGCATCCAAGGCCTTAAAGGCTTATAACACTATAAACCAAGTATAGAATGAGTTTTAGGGCATGTTGAGATGTTCATACGAGATAAAGCTGATAGCTTTATGAGTTTGATACCCGGAGGAGTCCAAATCTGAAGTTGCAACTTCAGATCATGGCTAATACCCGAAATAGCTCACATATATGCTAGAAATGGCCCTAAACTTAAGTATGGAGAGATCTAGCTAGAGAGAAGTCAAGGTAAAGACATGTTACCTTCAAAATGATGCCAAGATGAGGTAGAGTCGTATTCACAAGCCCTTCTTTGCTCTAAGCACCTTAAGCTCCAAACCTTCTTCACAAAATGCACGAAATCAGTCTTTAAATCTCACAAACACACAAGAACAAGATATAGACTAATTAGGGTTTCTTCTGGCCGTCAAGAGGTGGTAAGGGACTGGTGGTGAGGGCTTAAGGCCCTTTAAATATGGTGCAAACCCTAAAAATTAGGGTTTCATCTTCTAACTCCTACTCGTCGAGTTTGGGTCCTCCGACTCGTCGAGTAGGTCCAACAATCCACGCAGGCTAACCTGCCTCTACATGACGAGTTGGGGCAACCAACTCGTCTTATAGGTCCATAAACATGTACATAATGCTTTAAAACTTATAACTGGGAGTCGGGGTGTTACAATTCTCCCCCACTTGAGCTAGACTTCGTCCTCGAAGTCTGTTCTGGCGAACAAGTCTGGGTAGTACGCTCTCATCTCTGCCTCTGGCTCCCATATCCACTCGGATTCCCTCCTGTGTTCCTACTGTACCTTTACCATAGGTACTTCCTTGTTTCGTAGTACCTTTACCTTCCTCTTAAGAACGGTCATTGGCCTCTCCACGTAATCCAAGCGCTCATCGACCTGAATATTGTCTAATGATACCATTGCCCCCTCATCTGATATATACTTCCGCAACTGTGACACATGGAAAGTGTTGTGGACCTGACTAAGCTCCTATGGGAGATCCAATTAATAAGCTACCTTGCCAACCCTGGAAATGATCTTGAATGTCCCAATGTATCAGGGACCCAATTTCCCCTCTTCCTGAAGCGAATCACACCCTTCCAGGGTAAGACCTTCAGGAGTACCATATCACCCACCTGAAACTCCAACTTAAATTAGCATCTGTCAACATAACTCTTCTGCCGACTCTGAGCGGTCTGCAGTCGTTGTCTGATCTGCTGAATCTTCTCGGTAGTCTGCATTGTTGGAATAGTGTCTAAGGCTATAACTATATCCGGTTGTGCATGATCCTTTTGGGTTGCCTTCACCATAGCAACTTGATGGATGATTTGTTAAGAGAGAGTAAATATTATAAGGAATAATATATGGCTATTTGATTAATATAAGTCATAAATTAATTGGTATTAATTTGGTGACTTAAAGAGATTAATTAAATAAGAGGGTATAAACTGTCAATTGTTTGATAGTTACACTTTAGACTATAAATCCTTATCCAAGATAGGATGGACGATTTCTAGGGCTTGGATAAGCCAAAATCGTCCATAGAGTTATCTATGGAATGGATTTGGATAGCCTTAAGAGAAGATTATCCAATTAGGGTTTAGGTTGAAACCCTTAAGGAGTCTACAAGTATAAATAAACCCTAGGGGTGAGGGAATTCGACACACAACCTAAAGCAAGGAACCTCTGGCCGAATTCCTTCCCTCTCCTCTCTTCTAAATCATCTTGCTTGCTATTGGTGTTTGTAAGCCATTAGAGGAGTGACATTTGTGACTCTAGAAGCTCCAAGACAACAAGATCAACAAGGAACTCAAAGGTATGATTCTAGATCTGTTTCATCATTGTTATTTAACCTAATTAGCCATTAGAAGTCTTGGATTCAAAGCATGTTTAATTAGAAAGCCTAGATCCGAGCAATAGGGTTTTGCATGCGCACATAGGAAAGTTCTTATGGCTAAAACCCATCAGTGGTATCAGAGCCTAGCTTGGTTTTCTTTAAATTGTTGCTTGATTAACTGAAACAAACCTGCAAAATTCGATTTTTGGGTTTATGAGTCACTGACTCGGCGAGTAGGCCTGACTCTGCGATTCCCCTTGTGCACTCGGCGAGTCCAGGCGTCAGGAATGGCCAGATTTGGGATTTTTTCATAATTATCTTATGGAAACTTACCTTAATCATATTAGATCAATCTAAATCCAATTTTTTTTGATAAATATGACTATTATCTTGATCTAATTAAAGATATTTATCATCTAATAAAATATTTAATTTCCTTATATGATAATGATTAATTATTTTGATAATTATCTTGAAAGAAATCTTAGATAAATCAAATAAAGATAATTAGGATATTAATTGTTAATTGGAATTATTTGTTATTTGACCCTCCATGTTTTTAAATGTTTAAAACCTACCCTAAAGTTTTGAAATTTATATTTGTGATTAAAAGTTTTAATTTAGACAACTTAAATTTCAAACCCTAGATTTTAAAAGGTTTTAAAATATAACCCTATACTTATATGATATTACTAGAATAATATATATATATATATATATATATATATATATATATATATATATATATATATATATATATATATATATATATATGTATAACTAAATGCTAGTCTTACCGCTAGTAGGCCTCATTCACGAAGCCGATCTATAAGGTGGGTATAAGGTTGCGGCCTATAAAATGGCGCTTAATGGGTGTACACTCACACCCACCGCTTGCTTGATTGGTGGAGGGTCGTTAGCCGAACGGGTAGGATAGGGCAACCTCATCCTCTCATTAAAAGTATAATAAGAAACACAAAGTAACTACACGTTTTAAATTTTTTTTCCCAATCTTAGTTACTTTAGGAAAAGTGAATTGATGCAATCCCATGAAATTACACTTTGCACCTTGCTAAGAAGTTAGTGGAGCGTGTGTGGTTTACCGGTACACTAATTGGTTCTAAGCGAATGTGGCAAAGGGTGATTCATTGTTTATCATAGTTCGATGGAGCGTGTGTGGTTTACCGGCACATCGAATAGGTGATCGTTACAATGAAGGCACCATGTGAATTTGCATGGTAATTCACACCCGCTTTGTGATCCTCGGCATCCCAGTCACAAACAAGAGGGGCATATCGAGATTTAAACATGCCATTGAATAGTTCAATGGATCTCATCCGAACCTAGGAATTCTCAAAAACACTTAGGACTAATAGTTTAAGTTTTGTAATGGAGAATTAGTGAATCGTCATTCACTTACCTTCAATTTATTTGCATATTAGATTACGGCATCCCTTTTCTAGTATGTAAATGTTATTGTTGGATCCTAGCCCTAATTTTTCTTATTGGGTGATAATTAGGGATTCTTGTTCTAATCTATCTTTGTCCTTTGTATAGATGTCAAACGCAAACAACGCTGCTGCTAGTTCTTTCACGTTGATGAGCCTTTGCCAAAAGGTCACCTTCGATGGAACGAACTTTAGCGAATGGATAAGATACATTCGCACCATTGCTCGCTATGAGGATAAAGAGTATGTCCTCGATGAGAAGCTCGAGAAAATCAACCCCGAAGTTGCTACTCCCGCCGAAATCACCGCCTTTGAAACTCATGAGCGAGATGCAACGAAAGTACATTGCATCATGATCGCCACCATGAACTCCGAATTCCAAAAGTCCTACGAGGACATGTATCCATACGAGATGCATCAAGACTTGTTGGAGAGGTACCACCAAAACGCGAGACAAGAGCGTTACGAGATTTTCACTAACATGATCTCCGCTAAGATGGGTCATGGAGAATCTCTTACCGTGCACCTGCAAAAGATGCAAAGGTATGTCGACCGCCTTCGCAAGTTAAATGTTGACTTCAGCGAAGACTTGGCGATCGACATAGTGCTTCACTCTTTGCCTCCGATGTACAACCAATTTAGGATGACCTATCACATGAACAAAGAGGAGGTCACCCTAAGCAAACTCCAAGGTCTCTTGAGGGTTGCTGAGAGCAACTTCAAGGACAAGTCTGTTGCACCAACTCCCAATCCATCCGCTGCTCCTGTCTTGGCTATTGGTCAAGGGAAGGGAAAGAAGAGGAAAGCTTCATCGAATAACTATCGAAAGGTGAAAGCCCGAGATGGTTCCTCTTCTAGTGGGACCAAAGTTGATCCCTCTAAGCCCTGTTCCAACCCGAAGGAGGCAGAGTGCCACCACTGCCACAAGATAGGACATTGGAAGAGAAGCTGCCCGGATTACCTGCAAGCCATCAAGGAAGGAAAGATCAAGCCATCTTTCGCAGGTATATACACAATCAAATCTAACGATTCTAATCATGCTATTTCTTGGGTTCTTGATACCGGTTGCGGTTATCACATTTGTTCTAATGTGCAGGGACTAAAAAGAAGTAGGGATGTGGAGCAAGGAAGGATCAATATAATCATGGGGAACAGAAGATCATCGCCTGTAACCAAGATTGGAGTGTATTCTTTAGTGCTTAGGAATAGTTTAGTTTTGGATTTGAACAATTGTTGCTATTCGCCAGAAATGGCTAGAAACATCATTTCATTTCATGGTTTATATAGACAAGGATTTAGATTTTCTTTTAATAATGAGAATGGTTCTATTTTGGCTTATCTAAATGGTGTCTTTTACTTTGAAGCTATACCATGTAATGGAATATATGAAAATGTTATGATTGTTGATAACTTAGGAAATGATGTTTTGAATATTGATTCTTCCACTAGTATGGATAAAGCATCCTTGTGGCATTGTCGTCTTGGACATGTCAACAAGAAACGCATAGCCCAACTCCAAAAGGATGGAGTGTTGGAGTCATTCGACCTTAGGGAAGATGACACATGCGAGTCTTGTTTACTTGGAAAGATGACTAAGTCACCCTTCACGAGTACTTGTGAAAGGGGTGAGGGGCTATTGGACCTAATACATACCGATGTATGTGGACCCTTTAGATCAACCACGAAGGATGGGAACCGCTTCTATGTGACTTTTACCGATGACTATAGTAGATATGGGTATATCTACTTAATCAAGCAAAAGTCAGAAACTTTTGAAAAGTTCAAAGAGTTCAAGAATGAAGTGGAGAATCAATTGGGCAGGAAAATCAAGATGCTTCGATCCGATCGAGGAGGAGAGTACCTAAGTCTTGAATTCCACGATTATCTCAAGGAGTGTGGAATAGTTTCGCAATTGATGCCTCCTAGGACACCGCAGTTGAATGGTGTGGCAGAAAGGCGTAATCGAACCTTATTAGATATGGTTCGCTCTATGATGAGTCGTGCTTCACTACCTATCTTCTTTTGGGGGTATGCCTTAGAGACTGCCGCCCATATTTTTAACCGAGTCCCTACTAAGAAGGTTGCCAAAACACCTCACGAGATGTGGACAGGGAAAGCTCCCTCGTTGGCACATATCAAGGTTTGGGGTTGTGAGGCTTTCGTAAGACGAGATACTCACGACAAGCTTGAACCTCGAAGTGAGCGATGTATTTTCATCGGCTACCCGCAAGCTTCCTTTGGATATCTCTTCTATAGACCGAAAGACAATGTTGTTTTTGTTGCGAGGAGAGGAGTTTTCCGAGAGCAAGAACTCATAAGCCAAGGAGACAGTGGGAGGCAAATCGAACTTGAAGAGATTCAAGAGTCTATAGATGAAGGAACCTCTACCGCTAGCATTCAACCCGAGGAGGAAACTCCGGTTGAACCGATTGACGAATCCTTACCTCTTAGACGTTCCGATAGAGTTAGAGTTCATCCCCAGTTTTATGGTTTTCATATTACTACCGAAGGGGACACGTATATTAGTGATGGTACACTAGTAAATCTTGATGAACCTAATAGCTATAAGGAAGCCATGGCAGGCCCGGAGTCTGCGAAATGGAAAGAGGCGATGGATAGCGAGATCCAATCCATGTACGATAACCAAGTTTGGAATTTGGTTGATTATGTGCCCGAACGTAAAACCGTAGGGTGCAAGTGGATCTTCAAGAAGAAGACCGATGTGGATGGGAACGTACACACATATAAAGCGCGATTGGTCGCGAAGGGCTTTACTCAAACTCCCGGAGTTGACTATGATGAGACCTTCTCACCAGTTGCGAAGATTAAATCTATAAGAGTGATGCTAGCAATTACCGCATTTCATGATTATGAGATTTGGCAAATGGATGTCAAGACCGCTTTCCTTAACGGAAAGTTGGCTGAAGATGTTTACATGGCTCAGCCAGAGGGGTTTGTGGATCCGAAGCATCCGAATAGAGTGTGTAAGCTTGAGAAGTCCATTTATGGACTTAAGCAAGCATCTCGCAGATGGAATCTTTGCTTCGATGAGAAAGCCAAAGAGTTTGGATTTGTACGAAGCGAAGACGAATCTTGTGTATATGTCAAAGCCAGTGGGAGTATAGTAAGCTTCCTCGTTCTATATGTTGATGACATATTACTCATAGGAAACGACATCCCGACTCTGCAGGAGGTTAAGTCCTGGCTCGGGAAGTGCTTTGCTATGAAGGACCTCGGAGAGGCTTCTTACATTTTGGGAATAAGGATAGTAAGAGAAAGAAGTAAGAGACTAATTGGACTTAGTCAGAATACTTACTTAGAGAAGGTACTAAAACGTTTTAGTATGGAAAACTCAAAGAAGGGAGAACTACCGATACAAGGAAATGCCAAGTTGAGTAAGACTCAAAGTCCGAGTACCGAAGCTGAGATAGCAGAAATGAGCCAAGTACCATACGCTTCCGCAGTTGGCTCAATCATGTACACTATGACTTGTACTCGCCCTGATGTAGCCTTCGCTTTGAGCATGGTTAGCAGATATCAAGGGAACCCTGGCAAAGCACATTGGATTGCGGTGAAGAACATCCTTAAGTACCTTCGGAGGACGAAAGAATGGTTCTTAGTCCTTGGAGGGAGTGATGACTTGAAGGTGCGAGGGTATAGTGACGCCATCTTTCAGACCGACAGGGACAACTACCGTTCGCAGTCGGGCTGGGTCTTTACCCTAAATGGAGGAGCAGTGACTTAGAAGAGTTCCAACGTGCCATAAAAGTACATCGCAGCGAGCGAAGCGTCGAAGGAGGCAATATGGCTAAAGAACTTCATTGGTGATCTTGGAGTTGTACTGGCCATAAAAGAGCCCATGGAGATTTTCTGTGATAACGAAGGTGCGGTTGCCTTGACCAAGGAACCGAGGGATCATGGTAGATCTCGACATATCGACAGAAAATATCACTTCATTAGACATCGTGTAGAAGGACAACTCGTAGTGAAGAGGATATCATCAGAAGATAACCCAGCAGATCCGCTTACGAAGGGACTGAGTATGGTTAAGCACTTGCAGCATGCTAGGAGTATTGGGCTGAAGGATGATATTAGTATAGATTAGATAGTATTAGAAATGTATAATAGATAAATGTAATTAACATTTGATGATTAAATAAAGGAGTTTTATTTATGAGTAAAGTTACTGTCACATGTTAGTTGTTTAACTATTGTTTCACTTTGCATGTTTTGACTTCCAGAATAATTGAGTTTATTAGGAATAATCGAATTATTCAAATGGTCCACAATCGTTCATATGTTGGGAGTAGATATGAATGGAGATTGTCATGAATTGGTGTGTAGAATGTCTAAATGGTGTTAGACACAGCAAGGGTTGCTGCAACGTTCATGAGTGCTTATGAACTGGTTTTGAGCATTGGAATAAACCCGCACTTGCTGGAATCACCTTATGGAATACGATATAAAAGGTGATCGCAAGACGATAATATCATATAGTCTTAAAACCTAGATATATGGTTTATTATTTGTTAATTGATTGTGCATTGATAATGCGAAAACGCATCAGTAACTTGATGTTATAAAATGCATTGTTGTGTATTGTTGGTTAATGAATAAGTAAATGCATATAAGTCGAAGTTTATCTGTAAATTTTATCCTAAGAGGGTAGAAGAGATATCTTGGCCACTCGATGATTTGATTTGACTTATGTGCCGGGCCCGGTCAGAACTAAATTGATGTGTTCGATTAAGTTCTATGTCGAATAAATTGGAGATCGAGAAATTTAAATGCATGACTAACCATTCCATAGGATTGTCAGCATGATATCTAACAGAGGACTGTACGATCACTTATCTAAAGGACAAGATTGATTAGATCAGAGTTGACAGCGTCTTTGAGAGCTACGATTGCAAACCGAATTGTACTTGTATAGTTACTAGACTTATCCAAGCGGGAGACTGTTGGAATAGTGTCTAAGGCTATAACTATATCCGGTTGTGCATGGTCCTTTTGGGTTGCCTTCACCATAGCAACTTGATGGATGATTTGTTAAGAGAGAGTAAATATTATAAGGAATAATATATGGCTATTTGATTAATATAAGTCATAAATTAATTGGTATTAATTTGGTGACTTAAAGAGATTAATTAAATAAGAGGGTATAAATTGTCAATTGTTTGATAGTTACACTTTAGACTATAAATCCTTATCCTAGATAGGATGGACGATTTCTAGGGCTTGGATAAGCCAAAATCGTCCATAGGGTTATCTATGGAATGGATTTGGATAGCCTTAAGAGAAGATTATCCAATTAGGGTTTAGGTTGAAACCCTTAAGGAGTCTACAAGTATAAATAGACCCTAGGGGTGAGGGAATTCGACACACAACCTAAAGCAAGGAACCTCTAGCCGAATTCCTTCCCTCTCCTCTCTCCTAAATCATCTTGCTTGTTATTGGTGTTTGTAAGCCATTAGAGGAGTGACATTTGTGACTCTAGAAGCTCCAAGACAACAAGATCAACAAGGAACTCAAAGGTATGATTCTAGATCTGTTTCATCATTGTTATTTAACCTAATTAGCCATTAGAAGTCTTGGATTCAAAGCATGTTTAATTAGAAAGCCTAGATCTGAGCAATAGGGTTTTGCATGCGCACATAGGAAAGTTCTTATGGCTAAAACCCATCATGCATAAGTACCTCTGTTCTCCTCATCACCTTATGACTGATCTCACTTGTAACACCCCAAAATTACCGGTTAAAAATTTCATTTTTAATTTAGGTTAAAACGTAAAACATCATTACAAAACATTCATGATAATAATCCATGTCTGAAAACCGGTGACATCATAATAAGAATTCAGAGTACATCCCAGAAAATCCATAGTGCGGAAAAACAAAAGTGTATGTGTGATATGCTGCTACCGCGTCGGCTCTTTTCCCTTAGCTGAAGAGGTACCTGAAACCAAAACTGAAAACCGTAAGCACGAAGCTTAGTGAGCTCCCCCATAATACCTCATACCATGCAAGCATATAACATACAACATTCAACTAGGAGTTACGGGCCTCGCCCACACTCATGAAGATACGGGCCCTGCCCATACTTCGCTAGCCGGAAGATACGGGCCTCGCCCACACAATAATACCTAGGAGATACGGGCCTAGCCCACACTCCACCCTCGGAGAGATACGGGCCTTGCCCACACTCAACCGCTAACCCATAACATACAGGTATCACACAGACAACAAGTATAGACAACTCTATCATACTGACACATATATCATAATCAACTAACCCAAGAGATACAGGCTCGACCCACACTCTAGTGCTAACATCTCGTCTACACGGGTCGGCCTTGGTGCCGTAGACACGTTCCTACTGGAAGGAAAACTCACCTCAGAGTAGCTGCTGATCTGTGTGGGAATAGTCTGTCTGCTGCTGCTGCTGCTCCAGAAATACTCTGGCTGTAATTCCCACCAAACACTTAGTCAAAAACTGCTAACTGTCCTTTGGGTAAAATGACCATTTTACCCCTGATCATCCCCTAAGTCAAAGTCAGAGTCAACTTCCAGTTGACCCGACTCGCCGAGTTGGCTCGCCGACTCGTCGAGTCCATGTCTAAATGACTGACTTGGATTCTGTTTCTACTCGTCGAGTTAGGCGTTGACTCGACGAGTTCTCCTTCCAACTGATGTTCAAGTCCTTCATCCTACTCGCCGAGTTCATCTTCATCCAATGAACAATTTATACTGTGACTCGCCGAGTCGTATGAACAACTCGCCGAGTCTAATATTGATTTAAGGAGATTGCCTTGAACTCGTCGAGTCTGGGCATCGACTCGTCGAGTTTCGTTATGGGTGAGTTTTGGCTTCCAACTCACCGAGTCCACCTTGGACTCACTACACAACTCGACACAGCTAAAAGGGGACAATCTCGGAGACTCGCGACTAGACTCGCCGAGTCAGATGAGCAAATCCCCGAGTCTGTTTCATGCAAGAACCATATACACGATTTTGCTCAAATCTTGTCCATTCCATTCATAGATCTGGGTTTCTAGAGCATGAATAACACGTAAAGTTTCCAACTTTACGTGTAGATATTCATCCATGAGGGTTTTAGGGTTCAAAATGCACCAAAAGAGTAGATCTAAGGTCTTCATGCAATATGGGTCCATAAAGGTAGTAGATCTGAGCTCCTGGAGCTCAACTAAGCCTAGATCTAGAGGCCACTCAACTTATTACGAAATATGATGCACATACAAGCTTGGGGAAGGGCTCAAGGAAGACTTTAATGGAGTTATAAGCATATAGATAGGGGAAAACGAGTTTTACCTCAAGGAAATCACTGAGAGGACACTAAGATGCTTGGCTTCCTTCCCTTCCTCTTGATCTACTCAACTTCCTTCTCAAAATCTTCAAGAACACACACTAAAATGCCTCAAACTCACAATAACAAGAGCTAGAACGTATGGAGAGCTTTTGGGGGTGAATGGGGCGGAGTTGGGGCGTAAATGGGTGTTTAAATAGGGTGCAAACCCTTGGAAATTAGGGTTTCATCAAACAGCGCAGACTCGCCGAGTCCCTAATATGGACTCGTCGAGTCGCCATATTATCCGCATCCCAAATTCTCGTCTCTACTTGGCGAGTCGGGCCTCCAACTCGCCGAGTCCACGGCCAAAAACACAATTACTAAGGCAAAACTCACGTACCAGGAACCAGGTGCTACAAATCTCCCCCACTTATTTTAGACTTCGTCCTCGAAGTCTGCCGCTCGATCCTGAAACAGCTCGGGGTAATGCTCCATCATCTCTTCTACCGGCTCCCAACTCCACTCCGAACCTTTGCGGTGCTGCCATTGCACCTTCACTAGTTCCACCCTCTTGTTCCTCAAATCCTTCGACTTCCAGTCGAGGATTGCAACTGGGTGCTCAATGTAATTCAGGCTGTCATCAGCCTGAATATCCTCCAACGACACTACTACTGAATCATCCACTAAGCACTTCCGCAGCTGAGAGACATGGAAAGTGTTGTGGATCTGGCTGAGCTCGACCGGCAGATCCAATCTATACGCCACCTTTCCCCCCGGGCTACAACCCTGAACGGTCCGATAAATTTCGGGCCCAACTTGCCCCGCTTCCTGAATCGAATGACGCCTTTCCAAGGCGACACCTTCAGGAGAACCATATCCCTGACTTGGAACTCCAAGTCGGATCGATGCTTGTCGGCGTAACTTTTCTGCCGACTCTGAGCAGTCTGAAGCCTGCTCCGAACCTGCTGGATCCTCTCGGTCGTCTCGAGCACCACCTCGGTGCTCCCCATGACCCTCTGGCCAACTTCACCCCAGCATATCGGGGTCCTGCACCTCCGTCCGTATAACATCTCGAATGGGGGACGATCAATACTCACGTGGTAGCTGTTGTTGTATGAGAACTCAACCAAGGGAAGATAGGTATCCCAGCTACCACCGAAATCTAACACGCATGCCCGCAACATATCCTCTAAAGTTTGGATGGTCCGCTCGCTCTGACCATCCGTCTGCGGGTGAAAGGTGGTGCTAAAATGCAAACGAGTGCCCAACTCGTCATGAAACTTCTTCCAAAATCTGGAAGTGAATCGCACATCTCGGTCTGATATCACTGACATTGGCACCCCGTGCCGTGCTACTATCTCCCTGATGTAGATATCGGCCGATTTATCGGCCAATATGCTCTCCTGAATCGGGATAAAGTGAGCACTCTTGGTCAATCGATCCACAATGACCCAAATCGAATCCACTCCCCGCACGGTCCTGGGAAGCTTCGTGATAAAATCCATCGTGATATCTTCCCATTTCCACAACGGGATGTCCAACGGCTGCATCTTGCCATGCGGTCTCTGATGTTCGGCCTTAACCTTCCTGCAGGTTAGGCACCGCTCGACGTACCATGCCACATCCCGCTTCATGCAGGGCCACCAATAATCTGGACGAAGATCCCTATACATCTTCGTCGCCCTAGGATGAATAGAGAATCGGGACTTGTGCGCCTCCTCCATCAAGATCTGGCGCACACCCCCGTGATACGGCACCTACACACTACAGTGTAGTGTCAATAGTCCTCGGCTATCATAATCGAAGGAGGAAACCTGACCCACCACACACTCGCTCTTCCGATGTTCCTCCTTGATAGCCTCTTGTTGAGCCTCCCGAATATGCTCCAACGGGGGAGTCACTACGGTCATCCTCATGCAAATATCCCTGACGGCTCCGCCTTGCGGCTAAGGATCTCATAATCATAATCCTTCACCACATCCAACCACCGACGCTGCCTCATGTTCAGATTCGGCTGATCCATGAGGTACCTCAAACTCTTGTGGTCCATGTAGATGGTACATCGAACCCCGTAGAGGTAATGCTGCCAAATCTTAAGGACAAAAATCACCGTCCCCCCAATTCTAGATCATGCGTAGGGTAGTTCGCCTCGTGAGGCTTGAGCTGCCTCGAAGCATAGGCAATGACATGCCCCCTTTGCATCAGTACCGCGCCCAACCCTGAAATGGACGCGTTACAATAAACCACAAAATCCTCTACATCCTCTGGCAGGGCTAAGATCGGCGCCTCGCACAATCTCTGTCTCAGTGTCTCAAACGCAGCCTGCTGCTCGGGTCCCCGCCGAAAGACCACAGCTTTCTTCGTCAACCGTGTCAGGGGAACGACTATCTTGGAGAAATCCTGAATGAACCTCCTATAATAGCCTTCCAATCCTAGGAAACTCCGAATCTCAGATGGAGACTTCGGAACCTCCCATCTCATCACTGCCTCCACCTTGGCCGGATCGACCAGAATCCCGTTCTGGTTGACAAGGTGTCCGAGAAATTGCACCTCGCGCAACCAAAACTCACACTTGGAGAACTTGGCATACAAGCTCTCCCTCCTCAGGGTCTCCAATACCTCTCTCAGATGCTCCTCATGCTCTTCCTGCGTCTTGGATTAAACCAAGATGTCATCGATAAAGACTATCACAAACCGATCCAACATCGGTCTGCATACGCGGTTCATGAGGTCCATGAACGCGGTAGGAGCATTGGTGAGCCCAAACGGCATCACCACAAACTCATAATGGCCATAGCACGTCCGAAACGTGGTCTTCTGCGTATCCTCCTCCCTGACCCTCATCTGATGATAACCCGAACGCAAATCAATCTTGGAGAACCAAGATGCTCCTTGAAGCTGGTCAAAGAGATCATCAATCCTCGGGAGTGGGTAACGGTTCTTCACCGTTATCTTTTTCAGCTCCCGATAATCTATACACATCCGATGCGACCCGTCCTTCTTTTTCACGAACAGAATCGGGGCTCCCCAGGGTGAACTGCTCGGTCGAATGAATCCCTTGTCTAACAGCTCCTGCAGCTGTGTAGACAATTCCTGCATCTCAGGAGGAGCCAACCGATATGGTGCCTTGGTTATCAGAGCTGCAACAAGAATGAGGTCAATCCTGAACTCCACCTGTCGCTCCGGAGGTATCCCCGGAAGCTCCTCCGGAATGATATTTGCAAAATCTCGCACCACCGGAACCTCGCTCACCGTTGCCTTACCCGCCTCCCGGGTATCCATCACGTACGTGACATAACTTGCGCATCCTTGCTGAAGGTATCGTCTAGCCCTCGCTGCTGAACATACCGTGGGTCCACAGTGTGGCCTCTCGCCATGAATCACTAACTCTCCCCCACCTGGGGTCCTGATTCGCACTAGCTGTTGTGCACAATCTATCACCGGCCCGTTAGGGCTCAACAATTTCATGCCTATAATCACCTTGTTCCCACGCAACGGAATGGGAATCAAGTCTACCAAGTAGCACTCCTCAAACAAACACAATACGCAATCTCGAAATACCATCGATGCTTGCACCGATCGATCATCAGCAATCTCTACCTCTAAAGGGAAATCTAACTCGCCCGATGACTCAGGAAACTTCTTGCTAAGCGCAAGTGAAACAAATGGTCGGGATGCACCCGAGTCGAACAACACCTGAACTGGGATGTCGTTCACATGGAACGATCCTAATGCATACATATACACACGGAGCACGTATCAATATCATAACATCATAAAAATAAAACAGAGGGAAAGAATCATACCCGTCACCACATCGGGTGCGGCGCGTGCCTCCTCGGTAGTCAGCTGAAATGCCCGGCTCCTCACCACTGGAGCCTCTGCCTTGCCCTGCCAGCCATCCATGATCCGCAGGGTCGCTGGAGCTGGCGCCTTTACTGATGCTGTAACTGTCAACTGGGGGCAATTGGCCTTCTTGTGGCCCCTCTGGTTGCAGTGGAATCACAGCAACTTAGATGTCTGTATAGCCGAAACAGGATTAGTACAATCCCTGCTAAAGTGACCTGTCTTGCCGCACTTGTAGCAGCTTGCTGATCCCATCCGACATGCTTCCTCATGTGTCCTGCCGCATTTCCCGCAGCGGCCCGGTCCCCCTTGGCCTTTCGGCCTCCCATCTGATCCCTTGGGCTTCTTCCCCGAAGCCCCAACCGCCTGCCCCGCCTCTGCTTTCCTTTTCCGGATGTGCTCTAAATCGATCTCCCTTTCCCTAGCCCTGGAAATCATGGAGTCCTGGGTAGGCAAAGCTGAAAAGCTAACATGCTCCCGGATGTCAGCCCGTAGCATGTCATAATAACGGGTCCTCCTCATATCCTCATCACCTGCATATTGGGGCACCAACAAAGCCCTCTCCCGGAACTTGGTGGTGATTTCCGCCACAGTCTCCGTCGTCTGCGTCATATCCAAGAACTCCTTGGCCAGCTGCTGAAGCTCGACGGCTGGCGCGAACTCTGCCCTGAACCTGGTCGCAAAGTCCGGCCAGGTTATAGCCTCGACAGCCGAGGCTCCCAATGAGTCCCCCACGGACTCCCACTAATCCCTAGCTCGATCTCGTAAACACCCCGCTGCGAACCTCACCTTCGACCCCTCAGGGCAGAAGCTAATCATTTGTGCAGACTCAATGTCGGCAATCCATCGTCTAGCAGCTATGGGGTCTTTCGCCGCGTGAAAATCCGACGCACCACTGCCCCTGAGGTCCTTGAAGGACAGTGTGTGAGATCCTGATTGGCTAGATGCCATATCACTCCTGAATGCCCGAAGGCGATCTTCCATCAACTCAATTATCCCTTCCTTGATCGACCCGAAGATAATGGGGGTCGACTCAAGGATACCCCTGGTGATCTCTAACGCGATGAACTCGCATAGTCCCTCATCCACTGGCTCGGAACCTGATCCCGAGCCTGACCCCTCTCCTGAATCGCCATCTATCGGCCTCGATCGTAGTACCACCATTCTGCAATACATAAGTAATAATTGTTAGTGATACTGATACTTCTTGAGGGATCACAACTACCACAAGTTCCCTGGCTTATCTTGGCCTTCCTTGGTTCGGGTACGGATCCTCTGCTTTCAGTAGTACGGGCCCATACTACCTTCCACATCTATCCATACCTTTTTCAAGGACTGCCTCGACTCTGCCAGGTCCCTTTCACTACCACTGGGCACTGTTATACTCATCCTAGGCTTGCCCTAGGGAAATCTCTGATTCTTCCCTATCCAGTCCTCAACTACTGCAGGCCTCCTTGTAATGCCAATTATCCACTACCCGAATACCATCACCTGTGATGAGGCTCAGATAATCCTTCGAGTACCCGACTCGTCCCTACAACGGTTGGACTCAAATAAGAGCTATGCAGTAGGATCAAATCCGACACTCTAAGATTATTCAACCCTGATCACATGTGATGTGACGTATTCGTCTAATGGCTAACTCCCATTATTCAGAGTCCCACGTAGCACGAAGCAAGCAACATTCAGATAAGGGTAACAATCTCAATCAACTCTATCTTCTTACAAGAACTGTACTAGCATACAATGCTAAGCTCATACCATCAGGCATAACCAAATCAGGCTATCCTACTTGCTGTCTCCTTAATACAAGCATGCAATTCTCATATAGCTGAGACACATAAAACAGGCACATAAGGTATCACTCCTAGATCCTTAGTCCTATTCTAGCATGTTGTTCTACAAAAGCTGATAAACATAACATAAACTTGTATGGGTATTTTGGGGAATACTTACTTGAGCTCGGCCGGTCGCGCACATCACACACTTCGTTCTTTCTCAAACTCTTTTCTTAATTTCTAGAAAACATTTTCTTTTAGAAAATCTTTTAATCCCTCGATTTGAGTTCAGACACCCCCGAAGGTGTATCCGAATCCCTCAAACCAGGGCTCTGATACCAACTTGTAACACCCCAAAATTACCGGTTAAAAATTTCATTTTTAATTTAGGTTAAAACGTAAAACATCATTACGAAACATTCATGATAATAATCCATGTCTGAAAACCGGTGACATCATAATAAGAATTCAGAGTACATCCCAGAAAATCCATAGTGCGGAAAAACAAAAGCGTATGTGTGATATGCTGCTACCTCGCAGATCTTTTCCCTTAGCTGAAGAGGTACCTGAAACCAAAACTGAAAACCGTAAGCACGAAGCTTAGTGAGCTCTCCTATAATACCTCATACCATGCAAGCATATAACATACAACATTCAACTAGGAGTTACGGGCCTCGCCCACACTCATGAAGATACGGGCCCTACCCACACTTCGCTAGCCGGAAGATACGGGCCTCGCCCACACAATAATACCTGGGAGATACGGGCCTAGCCCACACTCCACTCTCGGAGAGATACGTGCCTTGCCCACACTCAACCGCTAACCCATAACATACAGGTATCACACAGACAACAAGTATAGACAACTCTATCATACTGACACATATATCATAATCAACTAACCCAAGAGATACGGGCTCGGCCCACACTCTAGTGTAACATCTCGTCTACACGGGTCGGCCTTGGTGCCGTAGACACGTTCCTACTGGAAGGAAAACTCACCTCAGAGTAGCTGCTGATCTGTGTGGGAATAGTCTGTCTGCTGCTGCTGCTGCTCCAGAAATACTCTGGCTGTAATTCCCACCAAACACTTAGTCAAAAACTGCTAACTGTCCTTTGGGTAAAATGACCATTTTACCCCTGATCATCCCCTAAGTCAAAGTCAGAGTCAACTTCCAGTTGACCCGACTCGCCGAGTTGGCTCGCCGACTCGTCGAGTCCATGTCCAAACGACTGACCTGGATTCTGTTTCTACTCGTCGAGTTAGGCGTTGACGCGATGAGTTCTCCTTCCAACTGATGTTCAAGTCCTTCATCCTACTCGCCGAGTTGTATGAACAACTCGCCAAGTTCATTTTCATCCGATGAATAATTTATACTGTGACTCGCCGAGTCGTATGAACAACTCGCCGAGTCTGATCTTGATCTAAGGAGATTGCCTTGAACTTGCCGAGTCTGGGCATCGACTCGTCGAGTTCCGTTATGGGTGATTTTTGGCTTCCAATTCACCGAGTCCACCCTGGACTCACTACACAACTCGACACAACTAAAAGGGGACAATCTCGTAGACTCATGACTAGACTCGCTGAGTCAGATGAGCGACTCGCCGAGTCTGTTTCATGCAAGAGCCATATACACAATTTTGCTCAAATATAGTCCATTCCATTCATAGATCTGGGTTTCTAGAGCATGAGTAACACGTAAAGTTTCCAACTTTACGTGTAGATATTCATCCATGAGGGTTTTAGGGTTCAAAATGCACCAAAAGAGTAGATCTAAGGTCTTCATGCAATATTGGTCCATAAAGGTAGTAGATCTGAGCTCCTGGAGCTCAACCAAGCCTAGAGATATGTGATATTGTATGGAAGTCCAAAATGTAATAAGCAGGTGGCTAACTCTCCGTATTTCATTAATTTCTATTTTTTTTGTCTTCCACTTGGGCAGAGAGAGAGAGAGAGAAGAGAGGAAAGGATTTGGGCCTTTAGTTCTTAAGTCCCATAATGTGAAGCCCAAATTAATGGTTTTCGGCCCATTGGGCCCTTAAGAGGTTTTATGGTCCACTTTGTATAAAATAATGAGTTTTATGGCTTATTAGGGCTAATTAGATTTGTTATGGCCCAATAAGGGTATTTTATTTTATTTTAGGCTCATTATGGCCCAAAGTGTTAAAATAAACGAACGTGGGTCCAATTAGAGCCCATTTAAGAGTTCTAAGCCCAAAGTAGTCAAAATTGGAAGTATATTGGCCCATTAGGCCCAATAAGGAAATCCCAGTCCAAATGGACTTAAACCGGGATTTATAATGTTTCCAATATTTACTTGACTATTAGCAGTGTTTGTATAGAGTATTTGATGAAACTCTGGTTGTTATTGAATAAGCATCATATATGCTTTCACATTTTTGGTTCACAAATGTTATCATTGTTGTTGTTACAAAGCATAGAATTCCTAGTTGTGACATCACTATAACATGCTTATGAACTCACCAACATTATATATGTTGACCTTTTTAAATTTACTTGTATTCACAGGAAATCATTGAGCAGGTTGGTCAGCAAGAATACCTGGATATTTTGTTATGTTTTGTTTTCATCATATTTTGGATATTTTGGCATGTAATATTGAAATACAATACTTGATGTAAAAAATGACAATTGTAATATTACATGTGCGGTGGTGATGATGTTTTGTTTCAATTATATACATTGTGATGATACTACAAGAATGAAGTCACTCAAGCCCCCAAACGTTTCTATCGTCTGGTTCGGGGGTATGGTAGGTGGTGGCTGCCACCATGTGTCATCGTTGGCCACCACAAGGTGGTTGTGTGTGTGTGTTTATCTTTTAGTGTGTATTTATTTTTGGGATTAAAGCTTTGTAAAATGTATTTAGAAAGTAGAATAATGAGAAACTCAAAACCACCACCGTAGGGTGATAGTTGCCGCCTCCTATCGCCAACGGCCACCGTGTTGGGTGGTGGTGTGCTTTGTTTGTGTTTGGATTGCTTTTGGAGTGCTTGGACTCGATTGGACTAGAACCCTAACCACTGCCGTGAGCTGCCGTTGACCACCACTACCCGAGGCGGTAGTGGGTGGTGCTAAACTAGCGAAACCCTAATGGGCATAGTGAAACCGTAATTGGCCTAATGAACCCTAATTGATCAAAAGACCTAGCTATTGGGCCTATTGGGATATGATTGGGTTGGAAACCCTAATTAGGTTTAAAAAACCCTAATTTTGGATATATGGGCCTAGGACTTATCGGGACCCACATTTGGGCCATTGGAATGGAATTATGAATTACACCCAATCACACCATATAACTTATCTAGTAGAGTGATGGACTTAATGGATTAAGTCCTTAACTTGTTAAGTGAGAAACACTTAACCCTAATCATCATTTTATGTGAAAATCCTAATTTCACTTGGGCTTTATGTTGGGCCTTTCTATTAGGCTTTGGTGTTTGGGCCAATAATGGGCCATCCAAGAACAATCATATAGACTAGAATAATTGGATAGGCTTTAGGGTAAGGCCTATATGAGTGTTTAGTCCTAATTTGGAAAATTAGGCCAAAGTTGGGCCATAATTGGGCCTTCATGATTATGAGATATTGGGCCATTAGAAATGCCAAATGTGGGACTGGACTAAATGGTTGGGCCTTAGAATAAGACCATGTAAAGGTTTGGGCCCAACTTAGAAAATTAGGCCATATATTGGGCTTTGACTCATAGTTTACTTTTGGGCCTTTGGATTGGGCCTTGGGCTTGAATCAAACTAAGATAGGGGTAAAGTAGTCTTTTACCCCAAGCATGGACTTATGGGTATATGTTGGAACCCAATTGCTAATTGAGTGTTATTTTGATGATTGACAATTCGAGGACCTGTCATCCAGCAGCTAGAGTTTTGTATACGGGACTTCAGCAGTGTGAGGTGAGTTACCTTCCAATAGAAGTGGGTCTAAGGCCACAATGTCGGACCACTAGTAGAGTTGTTTGGTAGATGATTGTCTTTGTAATAATCATCTAGGTTTGCTACTACCTGATATGTTTATGTGTTAGCATGATATGATGCTATGTGATAGTAGGTAGTAGGGGGAATAGTCCCCGAGTACGATTGTAAGGATTGAAGGGTAGGTCGGGCACCCAGATATGTCTGAAAATATGTTTTTGTTATGTTTTTATGTGTTAGTGGTAGGGGTGAAATAGTCCCCGTAGCTGGCTGAGATAAACCGGAGGGTAGGTCAAGCACCCCAGAATTGCTTGACATGGGTAGGTCAGGCACCCCAGAATTACCTGGCAGGGTAGGTCCAGCACCGCAGAATTGCTTGACATGGGTTGGTCGGGCACCCTAGAATTGCCTGGAAGGGTAGGTCGGGCACCCCAAAAAAGTCTGGAAGTATGTTTGTTATATGATACGTGGTATGATGAGGGAACTTACTAAGCTTTGTGCTTACGGTTTACAGTTTTGGTTTCAGGTACTTCGTTTTCAAAGGAAAGGAGTCAGCTCGATCGCAGCGCATCACACTATGTTTTCCGCACATGAGATATTTGGGATTACACTCTGATATTATTTTATCATAACATGTTTTGATGAATGACACTTTGGTCTTAAAAATGTGATGCTATTATGAATATTTTTATACTATTGGTTTTATAATAACTTAATTAAAAACAAAATTTTTGGTCTTGAATTTTTTGATGTTACAAGTTGGTACCAGAGCCTTTGTTTGAGGGATTCAGGCACACTCTCGGGTGTGTTTGAACTTAAACTAAGTACTTGGTATGAAAATTTTCAGAAGTAAAATCTTTTTATAAAAAGGAGTTTGAAAAGAATTTGAAAAGGGAAAAGAACTTTGAAAAGAACAAGGTGTGTGATGCGTGCAATCATTCGAGCTCAAGTAAGTTTTCGCCAACATACCCATACATGTTATGTTATGATATGATATGTGTATGAGAAATGCATGCTAGATTAGGGGTAAGGATCTAGGAAGCAAACCTTATATGCCTAATGTACGTGTATGGAACTGCATGCTAGTAGAGGGTGATCAGGATTCCTCCAAATGTTGCGGGTATGTCACCTTCTACTACTACTATATGGATGTTGGGAATACGTATCGCTTTGTAATTGTGTGTGAGTTTGGATAAGTCAGATATCGGGTCGGTTTTCTGCTAGTTTTTGGGTTATCAAGGATCATATATGCCATCCTGCATGTCGAAAAGCCCTTGATGAACCCACAAAGGGACGTACCTTGCGGATTGGGTTCCGCGTGTACCGTTATCATTCCGGATTTTTTTCGGGATCTGTGCAGGAGTATTATTGGGAAGATCCTTGGTCAGGAATTAGTGGGATGGTTCTCCAGTGAAATCAAAGTTCCGTGGTTCTATCATTTGTTTGTATATGGTCGGAATTTGCCTATTGAATAACTTTAGGGTTCAAGGCACTATTGTTGCTAGGAAAGGATTGGTAGCATGAAGATGGTGATGTCAGTTGCCGGTGTTAGATGCATAAGTGGTTGGTTATTGGATGTTAAAGGGAATGGTATTTTTCCATTGGCTGTGTTTGGGTAGAGTTCAGTGGTGTTGCAAGATTGGAAGTGGAAACGAGGATTTTTCAACCAAAGTGAAGATTAAGGCCTCCTGTTCTCAGCATGGGAGGTCGATTAAGGAATCAAATTGGACCATATTTCAAGAGTACTTATCAAGATTTCCGAGGATGGGCAATCTCAGGGTTTAACCGGTGATGGATTGGGAATCCTTCAATTCTCATGTATCGTGTAAGGAATGGTAATGAATGATTTTGAGGACGAAATCTAATTTAAGTGGGGGAGAGTTGTAACATCCCATTTGTTAAATAAATAAATTAAAAATGAATCAGTAGTAACCCTAAAATCCATAAATTTAGTGGGTGTTGGTTTTCGGGAGCCAAATGTTATAATTTTAGAAGTCAGGGGTTAAAAGTGTAAGTTTCGGATTGGTTTCACAAACTAAGCACCCCCACCACCCAACATGGTGGCCGGTGACGGCAAGAGGTGGTAGCCAGCACCCTACAGTGGTGGTTTTTAGTTTTTTTTTTATCATTATAATTTCTTATTAAATTTTACAAAGCTTTAATCCCAAAAATAAATACACACTAAAAGATAAACACACACGCACACACAACCAACTTGTAGCTAGAGAAAAGTCAAGGTAACGACTTGTTACCTTCAAAATGATGCCAAGATGAGGTAGAGTCGGATTCACAAGCCCTTCTTTGCTCCAACCTCCTTAAGCTCCAAACCATCTTCACAAAATGCACCAAATCACTCTTTAAATCTCACAAACACACAAGAATAAGATCTAGACTGATTAGGGTTTCTTCTGGACATCAAGAGGTGGTAAGGGACTAGAGGTGAAGGCTTAAGGCCCTTTAAATAGGGTGCAAACCTTAAAAATTAGGGTTTCATCTTCAGCTCCTACTCGTCGAGTCCGGGTCCTCCGACTCGTCGAGTAGGTCCAATAATCCACACAGGCTAACCCCCCTCTACACGACGAGTTAGGGCAACCAACTCGTCGAGTAGGTCCATAAACATGTAAATAATGCTTTAAAATTATACCTGGGAGTCGGGGTGTTACAGTCCCAATCATGTGTGCAAGTTAAAGAATGAGTTATATGGTTTAAAACAAGCTCCTAGTGCTTGGTTTAAATACTTGAGTGATTTTTTTTGTTAAAACAAGGCTTTACGAATAGCATGTCTGATCCTTTTTTGTTTGTTTATCACAAAGGACATATGTTATTATATCTCCTTTTTATGTTGATGACTCTATTCTAACAGGCTCAAACAAGTCTCTCATCCAACAAATTATTTCTTGTCTCAATAAGGAGTTTGCTATCTCGGATTGCTTGGTTTTTTTAGGTCTTGAGGTTTCCTATTCCAATGATGGTTTGTTCCTCAGTCAAGCTAAATATGCACATGATATTCTCACGCCTTCCAGTTTGCTTGAAGCTAAGCATGTCTCTACTCCACTTGTAACACATGAGGTATTTATGACTTCGGGTACTGCATTTTCAGATTACACTCTTTATCGGTCTCTTGTTGGTGCATTACAATATCTCACCATCACTCGACTTGATATTTCATATGTTGTTAATCATGTTAGAGTGTTCTTACAAGCTCCTACTACTACTCATTATCAAGTTGCTAAGCGCATTCTATGTTATGTCAAGGGCCCTCTTCAGTATGGACTCACTTTTACTTGCCCCAAGTCTACAATTATCCTTGGATACTCTAATGCAGATTGGGCTCGTTGCATTGAAAGTAGACACTCCATATATGGTTATTCAATATTCTTAGGAGGAAATCCGGTCTCGTGGAGTGACAAGAAACAACCCATTGTTTCCTACTCCTATTGTGAATCAGAGTATCAGGCTATGGCCAATACAACTGATGCAATCGTTTAGATCACTCATCTTCTTCATGAATTACATGCTTTGCCTCCAGATCGTCCCACTTTACTTTGTGATAACCGCATTGCCTTGTTCTTGACTCAAAATCCAGTTTCACATAAGCATGCCAAACACATTGATCTTGAATATCACTTTATACAAGAGCGTGCATCTTCCGGAAAGCTACACACGAAATTTGTGTCTACGAAGCTTCTGGTGGCTGACATTTTCACCAAAAGCCTTCCGCGTTCATAGTTTTGAATTTTTTAGATCCATGCTTTGTCTAGATCCACCACTGATTCGCTTAAGGGTGGATATTAGAAATAAATCAAGAGTTAATTTAAATAATAGAGATAAATCTTAGCATACTTATCTCTTTACGTTTTCTGTTATATGTAATCTATGTAATTATATATATATATATATATATATATATATATATATATATGTGTGTGTGTGTGTGTGTTTTATTCTCATGAAGTTATTATACACAAGTCAAGATATAAAAATTTTATTTTTAACATATTATATATGATGACAATTGGCATGTCTTAATTTTTTCCATTATGTGGACTATAAGAACTAACAAGTGTATTGTAGCGATGGGAAAAAATCCAGTAAGGATTCTTATTTTTATAAGATCAAGGAACCTGACGATTTTGAAGGGATTCACATGTGAATCCGTTAAAGAGAAAAATAACAATAATAAATAACAAAAATGTACAGTAGCAATCTTGTGAATATTTGAAGCGATTGACATGAGAATCCTTTATAGAGCAGGAAAAAAAGCACAAACATACGGTGGTATTAATTGTATTAATTTGGCATTTTTGTTATATATGAAAGAGATAAAAAAGGGTCGTTATTGAACCTGTGTATATATTGATATTGATGCTGTTTGTAGTAAAACTTTGTTATATTGTAGTCAAATTGTAGCTTTTTAACCCACATAAGTATTCCTATAAAAAAATCACAACAATTAATAAAATTTAAACTTAAAAAAAATGGTAAATGTATCATTTGAGCATTCTATGTTAACGTGTACCAAAAGCTCATATAGAAAATCAATTGCTTAACACTAACAATATTTATGGTGCCTCAAAATTTGAATATTGGACCTCTATGTGAAATTTCACTACTAAACAATTAAACTTTTGTCACGGGACTATCTTAAGTAACTAATTTCTTTAAAAAAAAAAATCGAAGTGGCCTAAATAGATGATAGTAATACTTAGTTACTAACAAATATCAATATTTTGTATTAAATATTACACGACACAAAATCTACCCACTTTGCTACCCATTTGTTTTGGTTGTGGGGTTGCAAGAGAGAAAGCAACAAGAAACATGATGAAAGTTACACTTATTAGACTATCAAGTAGTGTTGCATCTTCTTCAAAAGATCATGATCAAAATGTCGTATTCCACATTAATTCAATATATTTATATCTTTCAACCTATGGAATTAACACATGCCATGTTCATAAAATCCAAAAAACTTGATTTTAACGTCTACATCTAATAAATTGTTATATTGAAATGAACCAATAATCAAACCTTGTTACTAGAAAAATGTGGAATGCAAAAACTCATGCAAATTAAAATTAAAATTCCAATAGTTGTTCTCATTAAAATTTGATCACGACAAGGGAACTTATATCCACCTTGACATTTTTCTAAGAATTATTGATTTATGTAACATCCAGAAATCATGTATATTCTATTGTCTCTTGAATCTTTATCAAAAGTAGCACATTTGGTCCCTGGAAGTAAAAGGCTTGCAGAATTGGTCGTATGCATGGCGTACATAAGAGTATGTGCAACGTGCATGATCGCGGATGGCCAGCTAGCACGCTGGGCGTACGTGTGGTACGCCGGGCGTACTAGCCCAAATTTCAAACCCTAATTTTAAGGGTTTCCCCCTTATTTAAAGAACATTATGTCTTCATTTGAGCATCATTATCAGCCTCCAAACCCTCTCTAAAACCCTAATCCCAAGTTGTATTGCTTGTGTGATTTTTTGCAAGTTTTTGAGTGTTATTGGTGCTTATAGTCGAAGAAGGAGACTTGAGAAGAAGGAGTGGGTGCTAGCAATCTTGTAGATCCAGAAACCTTCCGTCTTTGTGCATCATTTTCAGATATAAATTATATACATTGGCAAGCCTTTCTTTGGATCTTCATGGTTGAACTTTTATGAACTTTTGACCCCAAGATTGGACCTTTATGAGTTTGGAGCACTCCAGGGAATTATAGATGTCCTTTCATGCATTTTAAGCCTATAGATCCATAAAAATGGTTCCTTGATCATTCCCTTTGGCTCATGCATGAGTAAGGTAGCTTAGAGTGCATTAGAAGCTAAATATTGTTTCACTGGGTCCTTCCTAGCCATGCAAAGGCTTAAATCCAACGACTTTATTGATTAAGACATCTTAGATTAGTCAAATCTGTGGTTGGGTTACTTGTCTTAAAGGACGAAGACACAAACTTGGTGGAAGTAAAGGCAGACGGAGTACGCCGAGCATACTCCTGGCTACGCTCAACGTAGCTGATTCCCCCCCCCCCCCCCTCGATGAAAGTTGACTTTGTTGTATGCCTAGCATAAGGAATTGTACTCTCAGTGTACTCGCTAAGTGTTGAATTTTGTTGACTTTGGACCTTGGTCAAGATTTAGGGATTTGGACCATGAGAAGAGCAAAATATTTCTTTTTCCCTTAGAAGGTTTAGTTGTGGGATTTGGACTCGTGACTGAGTTTTGGACCTTAATTATTAATTAGGGTTAATTATTTTGTTAATTAAGGGGAGTCTAGATCCAACAGTTCGGGTGCTAGATTTATGTGTCATCAGTATCAGGTGAGTCTCCTCACTTATTCTTACTAGTATGGTAGAATAACTTTATTTATGATGACCAGTTGGGTCTAGCTTTTATGGTTATGTTATGCTACTTATATGTAACTGAGGCTGCTGATAGCCAAATAAGGTTGTTGATAACCCACAGGGCGTGCTATTAGCTGATAGTCCTCAGGTTTGTTGTTAACCCATAGTTGTTTATTTATGTTGTGATGTATCTAGTATCTTGGGGAACTCACTAATCTTCATGCTTACAGTTGTTGATTTATATATGGCAGGTACTTCTGAAGTTCTGAGGACCACGGGAAGGCGAAAGTCTGATTGTACACATACGTTGGTAGATTCTACTATTGTAACATATAATGAATTATGATATTTATGATATTGGTTGTTTTGGGATAATTATGTAATTGAAAACTTGTTTGTGAAACTCTGATTTTGGTTAATTAAAATTGAAAATTTTGGTCTAAAATTTGAGGGGTTACAATTAACATCGACATTGTCAGTAAGGGTGACAATTCTTGAAACGATCGAAGCTGACACGAAGCTAAATGAGTTTGGGTTGAGTTTTTCTAACCCACCAACCTGTTTATTACATGGATTGTGTTTAGGTTCACAAATAATCTCACGGGTTGACCCGTGAACCCATTTTTTATTTGATTAAAAAATAAACGATGCATTTATTAAATAAAGGAGAGAGTAGAGACTAATAAGTAAATATATGATATTTAGACTCTTTTTATGTGACCTACGAACCCGATTCTAGCCCACAAATCTAAATTTGACCAACAAATTCGCGAACCCATATAAGAAAAACATTACACGGGTTGACTTTTTTATGACTAATCCATGTTAAGATTGAGTAGGACGAGACAAATATTCATATGGCCCATGTACGAGTTGAGCTTTAATGACCTACCATCCCGTCAAACCGAAAATGACACAAATACCACTTTTTCAATGAATGAACATATTCTAAAACCTTTATTTCGAATCATTCTTCTTTCTTCAATCCGAAAGAGGTATCTCAAATATCAAAAAAGATTTTAGTTATTTAATAACAATATTTTGGAAGTGAATACTTTGTTGAAAAACTTGCATTGCAAAAAAAAAGTGACATTAGAAACCATAAGTAAAGTGATTTAACATTCCCACAATTCTTATTTTTATTTGAATATTGTAACATCACGATGTTGTGGTATTTTCAATTTTAACATTTTGTATGAATAAATATTACATTTTATCCCTTGAGTATATGAAAGAGTACAAAAATGGCCCATAGTGTCATTTTGGTAATTTTAGGCATTGGAGTAGTACGATGGGTGTACGTTGCGTACACTGAGCGTATTAGGGCGGACTCTAATATGCTGGGCATACACCTCGTACGCAAGACATACATGGAGAAAGTTTTAACCCTAATATTTAGGGTTTGGTCCATATATAAACACCATTATAGCCTCACTTATCATTCTCTCATTAGCTCCCATCTGAGATTTCAAACCTCTAGCAAACCCTAAGTGAGTAAGAGTTTTTTGTGTTCATTTGTGTGCCTTTTTGGTATTCCTGAAGAAGGAGAACTTGGTGCAAGAACCTTGAAGCATGGAAGCAACTTAGATCTAGGATTCCACACTTGCTAGCAACCTCCAGAATGTAAAAAGTTCAGAACTTGATCACTTTATCTTGTAGATCTAGCTATTTCTTCGTTTATGATTCTTTTGGTCCTAAATATGGTAATTCTTAAGCATGGTATGTTCTTGATCAATAAGTTGTCCTTTCAGACCTTATGGGGGTTCTTAAGTCATAAAATTGTAGTCTTGATGGTTAGTTTTACTCCATGCATGCTATAGAAGGTCTTAATGCATTAAGATATTTAGATTTTATGTTTTAAGCACTTAATGGACATGCAAAGTCATAAAGTTGGAAACTCTATGACTCTTGGTGGTATTTTAGCCTTGGATATGACTTTAGATGTGGAAATTTGTGTGACAAACCGAACCTTTTTTCGTTACCATTAGCCGATTTCCATTAATAAAATTTGAATTTTATTGAGTTTCTGTCAAATTCCTTGGTTTGGAAAATCATTTAGTGTTATATAAAATAAATAGCTAAATTATATATATATATATATATATATATATATATATATATATATATATATATATATATATATATATAAGTCGGAAACAAAATGGTGCGAAAAACTCGAGTTTTCTTGAAAAACCAAAAGTTCACAGCCTGACTGGGGTTCACAGCCGTAAACCCATTTGCGACCGTAAACCCGTTTGCGGCTCGTGCCAGGTGGGCCCCATCACTGACCATACCCCCAACCTATATATATATATATATATATATATATATATATATATATATATATATATATATATATATATATATATATATACAAGACCCCCACCTTCATTCTAACCTTCTTGGCCAAAAACTCCCTCATATTCTCTCTCAACCTCTCGACCGTAAACCCCAAAATACCTCCATTTCTTCTGAAAATCATCAAGAATCGTCTCTGGAGGTCATTTTGGAGCATCTAAAATGTGTCTTTCACCGAATCCAACATCCTTGTTCTTGATTTTACGGCCGTACACCCTTCAAATCTTCAAATCTTCATTGATTGCAAACAGTTCATGACCGTAAACCCTTCAAGAGGCTGTTCACGACCGTAAACCCTTCAAGGGACAGTTTACGGCCGTAAGCCCCCTTCATGGTCGCAAACCCTTTCTAAGTGGTGAATTAGACTTAAAATACGCTTTCCTCGATTCAATCAAGTCCCGATAACATTCCTTAACCAAAAACAAATGTTTTTCTAACACATTATTTAACGAAATCACTAATCTAGATACATATATGTATTTAATTATTATTAGGATTCCGTTAAGTGCCTCATACAACAACTCGAGGGTCTTCATTTCCAGTTCATTGATTCGACGCTTGTACATAGCTAACAGTGAGTTCATACCCCTACACATTTTATGAATTTTTAATGTTTTCAGGGGGGGGGACTACAAGCCAAACACAAATGATTTTTGTGATCTAAGACAATTGATATAGTTCAACGATTTCTATAAAATATATAGATATTTTATCCCTTTTGTAATATGCTGAGCATAAGGGACACTTTCAACTTGAAATCATAATTGCATAGTTTTCAGAACAATTCACAAAACAAGTACATAACATTTCAGGCAAACTATGATAGGTATAGTTTGGGGAATTCATTATACAGTTTTTACCAATTCAGATTATATACATGGGCAAACCTATAAACTATGACAACCTTAGTTTATGATATTCATTATTACCTTCGAATAACAAGAGTATAACATCAAATGATTATTTAAGTATAATTATTAATACTCTACCAATATACAAACATATTTAATTTAGAGAAATCATACAGAACTACACGTAAACTAGTTAATGCAGGATTGTGAGACAACTCTTCAATTGTACCCTTTGGGATACAGGAAAAATCCTCAACATTTAGTGTAACCAGAGACTCCTGGAGGGAGAGCATGAGATTAGTGAATAGATCTATTGGGGACTGACAATCCCGCACCTAAACTGCTAGCTACAGTTAGGCAGGCTTGCCTGGGGTGACAAATATTATACCGTACGATGCCTAAAGAACGTCGCTGAGGTCATCAGTCATATCAAGCATGGTTATACGAACTCACAATATTATAAACTAACCTTTGTTTACGGGATTTCATTCTTCATTAGTTTTATTTTATTTAATATAACTACTACACATTACACTGGAAGGATTCCAGGGATACGATACATGGTTTTATTTTAATTAATAAAACCACTATACATACTGATGGTAGCTAGGGTTTCCCCAATAGAACATGTTATACTTACTGACGGTAGCCAGTGTTTTCAAACAGAACTTACATGTTAGAAAATATTGGATATTCTTGAGGAACAATACCAATAGTTATCAAAGGACCAATATAGTTAAAATTTGTAAGTATCTATTGGATACTTCAGGGTTATATACTTGAAGATCCGACTTGCAGTGGGATGTATGACTCTGCCTCATTTCCTGTTCCTTGTTCGGTTGTGGGCTTGAGGCAGAACCACACAATCTATTGTTTGTCCGGTCCGAATTGTATATGATTTGTATACACTAAGTACTCGCAGGAGGAACTAGTAAGAATTAATTGTTTTTACTCAACATTAATTACATAAGAAAATACAGGGTTTTCTGGAGAAACACAACGCATTTTTCGAAAGGACACAGAACATTTTTCTAGAACAAACATTCTTATGAACTCACCAGCTTTATGCTGATACTCTTTCAAAATCGCTTGTATTCTCAGGCAATCAGTAGGTAGGTACTTTCATCGGCGTTTGAGAAGATGGAGCATGCAGAGTCTCGTCTTTATACTTTAATACTTTTGATGTACACAAACAATGAATCAAACAGATGTAAATAGTCATATCTTAATGTAATGGTTGTGTTTACTTTGATTACTATGATGCAATTGTTGTGATACTACACATGATGTCCTCCAACCCCGAACGTTTCCGCCGTTTCGGTTGGGTGGTGTGATAATTTGGAGTATTAAGATCTTAATGTGGAACGGGCTGAACAGACACATACATTGGGCGTACAAAGTGGTATGTTACGCGTATCCAGTCAACACCCCATGATCAGGGTAACCATCTAGTACGCCCCTTGTATAGAAGAGAACGCCCAACATAATTAGTTGGGTCTATTCGGCTGAGTTGGCTCCACTGGGTTGATTCAGCTAGCTATTGACTTGACTTTTGACCGTTGACCAAGTTTGACCATGGGTATTTGTATGGAAATGTTATTAATTTAGCATGGAAATGTTTTGACATTTAGGATTCAGATTGAGCAGGTATTTGGGAGCAGAGTATTGATCAAATATTCGTTAGATTATGAGGTGAGTTTTTCCTCACTGTACTTACGGGTCGAAGGCATCAAGGCTGGCCCATTGGATTGATATTTTGGTTACTGTATGTTGTTATGCTATTGTGATCTGTTAGATCCGTATGATTATCTATATTTCTTGGCTTTGTGTTCATGTTTGTTTGTTACATATGTCGACATGGATGTTTTGGTTGAGGCGATCCTTCTTTGTGTTGTAGGCCAAGACACCCAGGGATGACCAGATAGGCTATAGGACCTGCGATGTGGTCCAGTCAGATCAGTGACACGTAGAGTTGTTCAGATAAGCTGTAGGCCTTGCGAGGCGGTCCAGTCAGTTCGGCTACTCGTAGAGCAATCTAGATACGTTGTAGGCCCTACGAGACGGTCCATGCAGGTTGTTTGCTCATGTTTGCATGTTGTTACCTTTTATGTTTATCTGGTGGTACTTTGGCGGAACTCAGTAAGTGTTGGCATATAATTTTAGTTTTGTTTTAGGTACTTCAAAAGATCATGGAAAGGCGAAGGCATGACCGTACACATCCTGATTTTTCGGTCGTTGATCTTGGGAGACTTTGTTTTTGAATAATGTTTTGAAAATAATGGTTATGCAAACACTTCTATTAGTAAATGGTTTGTTTTGAAAAGTTTAAATTTGTTGTGATTTTGATACATTACAAATGCATCGTAGATTGTAGGTGATTTTAGTGTTATAAGACATTTTATATAATTGGAACTAATATCTAAGCTATGAGGCTTATAATTTGTACTCTATATTATATGTTTGGTGACTACGGAGTTGTAACACCCTGACTTTGGTATGTATGCCTTTTCCCCTTCATTTAGCAAGTTTTGTATTTTTGGCCCTTTAAGCCAGTACGCGGGGTATAGGTGTACCACTTGGTACGCTTAGTGTACTAGCCAGAGTTGGATCGGGACAAGCCAGTGCATACATTGGGAGTACGCTAAGGTACTCTGGTCGAACGTGTGTCTATCAGAAACCCTAATGTAGGGTATTGCATCATATATATGTTGGATTAATTTCTAAGTCCATAACTATATGTGGTATGTACTTGACCCGACCCGACATGGTCCATTTGGGTTGCACTTCACCGACACAATTTTATATGGATAATCTTTTGAGAATAGTATGTTTATGATTACATATTAATATATTATAAGTTCTAATATATTATTATGGAATCATATGATTTAATTAGTATTGATCAAGAATTAATTTATAATTAATTAAGTGATCAAAAGGAACTAATTAAATATGGACTCTTATATATATAGAATGGGCCAAGTTCATTTAGGTTGGGCTAAGCTTTCATGGATAGTCCATGGAGTGTTTAACCCATGGATCCTAGGAAATGAAAGGTCATGGGTATTAGGGTTTAACCCTAATCCTCCACACTATATAAAGATGTCCTTGGTTGGTGAAATTGGCACTAGTGTGGTACACTAAAAACGGCTAGCCGATTTCACTAGAGAGAACCAAGTATCCATATTGTCTAAAGTCTTCCAAGGTGTTTTGGTGATTTGTGATTCCACTTGAGGCTTCCACACTATTGGGGCTAAGCTCTTAAAGCTTGAAGACATCAAGCTACATCAAAAGGTATGTCATCTAACTAGTACTTTGTAGTATGAGATCTTCATAATATGCTAGTTAGGATTAAAGCCTTGGAAAGTTCTTATTTGCATGTATAATAGAGAAAACATAGATCCAAGGTTTATAGGGTTGCATGTACACCATAGGAGTGTTAGAATGCACAAAACCCAACAGTGGTATCAGAGCCATGGGTTGTTTTTTTGTTATATTGATGCAAATATTTTATTTTCAAAGTTGAAAAAAAAATTGACGTTTGTCAAATTTTAAGATAATTACTTGTTTTTGTGAAAAACTAATTATTTGTAAAATTTGAATCATTTGCTATATGAGTTAAATTAGGTCAAATTTAGTAAAAGATAAAATGATATGATTATTTTATTAGTTTTAAAAGTTTGATCTAAAAAGTTTTTGAAACCTCCATAAGTTATGGAGATCAAAAGATTTAAAAAAAAAAAAAAAAATTGATTCAAAGTTTTTTATGGAGTTACAAAAATTGTTGTTAATGCTTTAAAGAATTCCATAACTTGTTCATAAGTTATGGAACATGAAAAGTTTCATCATTAAACAAACATTAAACTCCATAAGTTATGGAATCCAAAAGTTTTTTCTGAATTATTTTGATCTTATGAGTTGATTTAGATTAGTAGAAAATTATATTTTCAATCCATTTTAATCTAAGAGTTGATGCTAAAATGTGTTTTTGTAACTTGTCCTCAAGTTATATGAAAAGTCACATTTAAGTTTCATAAAACTTATAAAAGTTGGCAAAGGTTACAAAATGAAGAGTCTAATTCTAATTAATTGGAGTTATGACTCCATAATTTGTCCTCAAGTTATGGAGGACCAAGAGTCTCTTCATTAAATAATAAAAAAAAAGTGTAACCTTAATTAATTCCATAAGCTATAAAATAAAGAAAAGTTAATTCTTTTATTAGTTTAAAGTCTTCCATAACTTGTCCTCAAGTTATGGAACTTGAAGAGTTTTTGGATTAAAACTACTTTAAACACATAAGTTATGGAATTAATTAGTTTTGAATAGTTTCAAAACTTGCCCTCAAGTTTTGGAATTTGAAAACTTTTCACTTATGAATACTTTAATTCCAAGTTAGCCCTTAGAATTTTAAAAGAGTTAAAATTCAACCCTTATACTTTATAACATTATAAGTTAATAATATATATATATATATATATATATATATATATATATATATATATATATATATATATATATATATATATATATATATATATATATATATATATATATATATAAGAGTAAAGTCAGTCTTACCGCTAGTACGCCTCATTCACGAAGCCGGTCTATAAGGTGGGTATTAGGTTGTTGCCTATAAAATGGCAACTTAATGGGTGTCCACTCTCACCCACCGCTTGCTTGACTGGTGGAGGGTCGTTAGCCGAACGGGTTTGACTGGACTATAATCCTCCCTTCATTGAAAGTATTAATGATAAATACTAAGTAACTAAACTCTTAATAATTCCCAATATTAGTTACTTAGGAAAATGTGAATAAGATGCTAATCCATGAAATTACACTTTACACTTTGTCTAAGTCGTTAGTGGAGCGTGTGTGGTTAACCGGCACACTAACTTGGACTTAACAAGGTAGGTAAAGGGTGACTTAATATTTATCATAGTATCGATGGAGCGTGTGTGGTTAACCGGCACATCGATTGAGGGGTAATTTATTAAGGGTACCAAGTAATTTGCATGGTTACTTCACACCTTGTTTTGTGATCCTCGGCATCCCAGTCACAAAACCTGAAGGGCACATTCGAGATTGAAACATGCCATTAAACAGTTCAATGAATCTAAAAAGATCTAGGAGTTTCAAAACCAATTAAAACCTAATAATACATTTCGTTTATCTTGGTGGAAATTGGTGAATCGTCATTCACCTACCTTCAAATTTTTTATAGCTTGGATTACGGCATACCTCTTCTAAGTTATAAAACAGTTTGTTGGGTCCTAGCCTTAATATTTCATATTGGGTGTCATATTAAGGACTTAAGATCAACTATCTTGAATATCTCCGAAAACATGTCTGGTTTAGACATTTATGATCTTCCCAAATCTCTTGAAACAAGCTTTCCTAAATGAAGATGATGTCCCATGGAAATCATACTTCTTTCACCTCCTCCAATTATTCTCCCTAACCTACAAGTTCTTGAAAAGTTTAAGGTCACTCGAGCCCCATTGGCAAGTAAAGGTCTAGGTGTGGTCACATCTTGGAGATGTAGTCACATATTGACAAGCCGGGAGAGTTGGGTGTCAAAGTCTAGAGAAAGTTGGTGGTTCAATCACTTTCTAAGTCACATAGTAAGTTATTTTGGAACACCTATGAAACAGACTATGACAAGACCCTTAATGATCTTATCTATTTGTTAAGATCAACTTCCTTAAAACTTGATGGACATTAACAATAGTGACACATGAAATCCAAAAAAGCATTCTCTTCCCAATGGAAAGGGATCGACCATAGTCAACTCGGTTGAACAAATGGTAAAGAGAAAAGCTAAGTCTGTGATAGTCCCGTGTACCATTATCAAAGGGTCCATATGTTTATATTGCCAAAGAAAGGGTCATTAGTTGCGAAGCTGCCAAACTTACATAAGGATGTTAAAGTCAATAAGTTTGACTCTACTTCAGGTAAAGTCCACTATCTAACTCTGTTAAGTTTCTATTCTGAGATTCTTGATACATGATGTGACTGGGTCACATGGTGATGTTTTAAGAATCAAATAAAAGTGAAGAAACATAAAGCAAGAATATGCTGAATCTGATCGCGTAGATGGATTTCTATCGCGTTGTTTGAAGATCGGATTCTTGAGCTACTTCTTAGGAGTTATGAGATATTGCTTAGGAATAGATAACAACAAGTTTTCATATGGATTGTAAAACAAGTTTTCATATGGATTGTAAGGATAAGTTTTTCCGCATGTTTTACAATAAAAGAAAATTTTTGATTTTATTTATTTTAAAATATCCTTACAATGGCATTTGAGGAAAAATTGTTGTTTATATGATTCCATTAAGAGCAAGAGTGGAAATATGAAATTGATTCTTTCATTTGTAGTAATGTCTAGATTTACCAAATAAGGAAATATTCTCATCACCCAAGTTTCAATTGGACCGGAACTTGGAATCATGCAAGTTGTATAGCATGATGAAATGCACATCCCTTGGGTCGTTAAGCATAAACTCTTAATAACCTTGATGGACTAGAGTTGGGTTAACATGGTTTGAGGTTTCCTAATCAAGAGTTGATGCTTAACGCCCCAAGGAAACCTCAAAGCATGTTAACCCAACTCTAGTCCATCAAGGTTATCATGCACATCCCTTGGGTCGTTAAGCATAAACTCTTGATTAGAAAACCTCAAAGCATGTTAACCCAACTCTAGTCCATCAAGGTTATCATGCACATCCTTTCATGTTTTTAAACTAAACAAAAAAGTTCATATCCAATTGTGTGAAAAGATAAAAGATTGAGAGCATTGATTTCAACGATATAACCCTCAAAGCATGTTAACCCAACTCTAGTCCATCAAGGTTATCATGCACATCCCTTGGGTCGCTAAGCATCAACTCTTGATTAGGAAACCTCAAAGCATGTTAACCCAACTCTAGTCCATCAAGGTTATCATGCACATCCCTGCATGTTTTTAAACAAAACAAAAAAGTTAATATTCAATTGTGTGAATACATAAAATATTGTGAGCATTGATTTCAACGATATAACCCTAAACCCTAAACCCTAAACCCTATGTTGGCTTCTTGTCCGGCACAACATTTTTTATCCAGAGCCGAAGCATTTTCACCTGCATGTTTTTAAACTAAACAAAAAAGTTAATATTCAATTGTGTGGAAAGATAAAAGATTGAGAGCATTGATTTCAACGATATAACCCTCAAAGCATGTTAACCCAACTCTAGTCCATCAAGGTTATCATGCACATCCCATGGGTCGTTAAGCATCAACTCTTGATTAGGAAACCACAAAGCATGTTAACCCAACTCTAGTCCATCAAGGTTATCATGCACATCCCTGCATGTTTTTAAACTAAACAAAAAAGTTAATATCCAATTGTGAGAAAAGATAAAAGATTGAGAGCATTGATTTCAACGATATAACCCTCAAAGCATGTTAACCCAACTCTAGTCCATCAAGGTTATCATGCACATCCTTTGGGTCGTTAAGCATCAACTCTTGATTAGGAAACCTCAAAGCATGTTAACCCAACTCTAGTCTATCAAGGTTATCATGCACATCCCTTGGGTCGATAAGCATCAACTCTTGATTAGGAAACCTCAAAGCATGTTAACCCAACTCTAGCCCATCAAGGTTATCATGCACATCCATTGGGTCGTTAAGCATCAACTCTTGATTAGGAAACCTCAAAGCATGTTAACCCAACTCTAGTCCATCAAGGTTATCATGCACATCCCTTGGGTTGTTAAGCATCAACTCTTGATTAGGAAACCTCAAAGCATGTTAACCCAACTCTAGTCCATCAAGGTTATCATGCACATCCCTTGGGTCGTTAAGCATCAACTCTTGATTAGGAAACCTCAAAGCATGTTAACCGAACTCTAGTCCATCAAGGTTATCATGCACATCCCTGCATGTTTTTAAACAAAACAAAAAAGTTAATATTCAATTGTGTGAAAACATAAAATATTGGGAGCATTGATTTCAACGATATAACCCTAAACCCTAAACCCTAAACCCTATGTTGGCTTCTTGTCCGGCACAACATTTTTTATCCAGAGCCGAAGCATTTTCGCCTGCATGTTTTTAAACTAAACAAAAAAGATAATATCCAATTGTGTGAAAAGATAAAAGATTGAGAGCATTGATTTCAACGATATAACCCTCAAAGCATGTTAACCCAACTCTAGTCCATCAAGGTTATCATGCACATCCCTTGGGTCGTTTAGCATCAACTCTTGATTAGGAAACCTCAAAGCATGTTAATCCAACTCTAGTCCATCAAGGTTATCATGCACATCCCTTGGGTGGTTAAGCATCAACTCTTGATTAGGAAACCTCAAAGCATGTTAACCCAACTCTAGTCCATCAAGGTTGTCATGCACATCCCTGCATGTTTTTAAACTAAACAAAAAAGTTAATATCCAATTGTGTGAAGAGATAAAAGATTGAGAGCATTGATTTCAACGATATAACCCTCAAAGCATGTTAACCCAACTCTAGTCCATCAAGGCAATCATGCACATCCCTTGGGTCGTTAAGCATCAACTCTTGATTAGGAAACCTCAAAGCATGTTAACCCAACTCTAGTCCATTAAGGTTATCATGCACATTCCTTGGGTCGTTAAGCATAAACTCTTGATAACCTTGATGGACTAGAGTTGGGTAAACATGCTTTGGGGTTTCCTAATCAAGAGTTGATGCTTAACGCCCCAAGGAAACCTCAAAGCATGTTAACCCAACTCTAGTCCGTCAAGGTTATCATGCACATCCCTTGGGTCGTTAAGCATAAACTCTTGATTAGGAAACCTCAAAGCATGTTAACCCAACTCTAGTCCATCAAGGTTATCATTCACATCCCTGCATGTTTTTAAACTAAACAAAAAAGTTAATATCCAATTGGGTGAAAAGATAAAAGATTGAGAGCGTTGATTTCAACGATATAACCCTCAAAGCATGTTAACCCAACTCTAGTCCATCAAGGTTATCATGCACATCCCTTGGGTCGTTAAGCATCAACTCTTGATTAGGAAACCTCAAAGCATGTTAACCCAACTCTAGTCCATCAAGGTCCATCAAGGTTGTCATGCACATCCCTTGGGTCGTTAAGCATCAACTCTTGATTAGGAAACCTCAAAGCATGTTTACCCAACTCTAGTCCATCAAGGTTATCATGCACATCCCTTGGGTCGTTAAGCATCAACTCTTGATTAGGAAACCTCAAAGCATGTTTTCCCAACTTTAGTCCATCAAGGTTATCATGCACATCCCTTGGGTCGTTAAGCATAAACTCTTGATTAGGAAACCTCAAAGCATGTTAACCCAACTCTAGTCCATCAAGGTTATCATGCACATCCCTTGGGTCGTTAAGCATCAACTCTTGATTAGGATACCTCAAAGCATGTTAACCCAACTTTAGTCCATCAAGGTTATCATGCACATCCCTTGGGTCGTTAAGCATAAACTCTTGATTAGGAAACCTCAAAGCATGTGAACCTAACTCTAGTCTATCAAGGTTATCATGCACATCCCTTGGGTCGTTAAGCATCAACTCTTGATTAGGAAACCTCAAAGCATGTTAACCCACTTCTAGTCCATCAAGGTTATCATGCACATCCCTTGGGTCGTTAAGCATCAACTCTTGATTAGGAAACCTCAAAGCATGTTAACCCAACTCTAGTCCATCAATGTTATCATGCACATCCCTTGGGTCGTTAAGCATCAAATCTTGATTAGGAAACCTCAAAGCATGTTAACCCAACTCTAGTCCATCAAGGTTATCATGCACATCCCTTGGGTCGTTAAGCATCAACTCTTGATTAGGAAACCTCAAAGCATGTTAACCCAACTCTAGTCCATCAAGGTTATCATGCACATCCCTTTGGTCGTTAAGCATCAACTCTTGATTAGGAAACCTCAAAGCATGTTAACCCAACTCTAGTCCATCAAGGTTATCATGTACATCCCTGCATGTTTTTAAACAAAACAAAAAAGTTAATATTCAATTGTGTGAAAACATAAAATATTGGGAGCATTGATTTCAACGATATAACCCTAAACCCTAAACCCTAAACCCTATGTTGGCTTCTTGTCCGCCACAACATTTTTTATCCAGAGCCGAAGCATTTTCGCCTGCGTGTTTTTAAACTAAACAAAAAAGTTAATATCCAATTGTGTGAAAAGATAAAAGATTGAGAGCATTGATTTCAACGATATAACCCTCAAAGCATGGTAACCCAACTCTAGTCCATCAAGGTTATCATGCACATCCCTTGGATCGTTAAGCATCAACTCTTGATTAGGAAACCTCAAAGCATGTTAACCGAAATCTAGTCCATCAAGGTTATCATGCACATCCCTTGGGTCGTTAAGCATCAACTCTTGATTAGGAAACCTCAAAGCATGTTAACCCAACTCTAGTCCATCAAGGTTGTCATGCACATCCCTGCATGTTTTTAAACTAAACAAAAAAAAGTTAATATCCAATTGTGTGAAAAGATAAAAGATTGAGAGCATTGATTTCAACGATATAACCCTCAAAGCATGTTAACCCAACTCTAGTCCATCAAGGTTATCATGCACATCCCTTGGGTCGTTAAGCATCAACTCTTGATTAGGAAACCTCAAAGCATGTTAACCCAACTCTAGTCCATCAAGGTTATCATGCACATCCCTTGGGACGTTAAGCATAAACTCTTGATAACCTTGATGGACTAGAGTTGGGTTAACATGCTTTGGGGTTTCCTAATCAAGAGTTGATGCTTAACGCCCCAAGGAAACCTCAAAGCATGTTAACCCAACTCTAGTCCATCAAGGTTATCATGCACATCCCTTGGGTCGTTAAGCTTAAACTCTTGATTAGGAAACCTCAAAGCATGTTAACCCAACTCTAGTCCATCAAGGTTATCATGCACATCCCTGCATGTTTTTAAACTAAACAAAATAGTTAATATCCAATTGTGTGAAAAGATAAAAGATTGAGAGCATTGATTTCAACGATATAACCCTCAAAGCATGTTAACCCAACTCTAGTCCATCAAGGTTATCATGCACATCCCTTGGGTCGTTAAGCATCAACTCTTGATTAGGAAACCTCAAAGCATGTTAACCCAACTCTAGTCTATCAAGGTCCATCAAGGTGATCATGCACATTCCTTAGGTCATTAAGCATTAACTCTTGATTAGGAAACCTCAAAGCATGTTAACCCAACTCTAGTCCATCAAGGTTATCATGCACATCCCTTGGGTCGTTAAGCATCAACTCTTGATTAGGAAACCTCAAAGCATGTTAACCCAACTCTAGTCCATCAAGGTTATCATGCACATCCCTTGGGTCGTTAAGCATAAACTCTTGATTAGGAAACCTCAAAGCATGTTAACCTAACTCTAATCCATCAAGGTTATCATGCACATCCCTTGGGTCGTTAAGCATCAACTCTTGATTAGGAAACCTCAAAGCTTCTTAAGCCAACTCTAGTCCATCAAGGTTATCATGCACATCCCTGAGTTGGAGTTCCAAGTAGGCGACATGGTATTACTGAAGGTTTCACCTTGAAAGGGTGTGATTCTCTTCAGAAAGAGGGGAAAGTTGGGTTCCCGATATATTGGGTCATTTCGAGTTATTGCCAGGGTTGGTAAGGTTGCATATAGATTAGATCTTTCAGAGGAGCTCCATCAGATACATAACACTTTCCATGTTTCCCGGTTGGGGAAGTGCATATTGGACGAGGATGCAGTGGTGTCGTTGGATGATGTTCAGGTTGACGAGCGCCTCAACTATGTGTAGCAGCTGGTGGCTATTTTAGAGACGAAGGTAAAGGTTCTGCGCATCAAGGAGATACCTCTGGTAAAGTTACAATGGTGACTTCGAAAGGGATCTGAGTGGACTTGGGAACTGGAGGCTAAGATGCGGGAGCATTACCTAGAGTTGTTCACTGCAACAGACTTCGAGGATGAAGTCTAGTTCAAGTAAGGTAGAAATATAATACCCCGACTCTCATGTATAAACTTTACAGTCTTATATTCATTTTGAAAGGTCTACTCGACAAGTTGGATGCCCTGACTCTTCGAGTAGGAACAGATTTGGCCGTGTGTCTTAAGTGGCCAACTCGACAAGTTGGAGGACACAACTCAATGAGTTGAAGATGGAGGATGAAACCCCAATTTCCAGGGTTTTGCACCCTATTTAAAGGGTCATTAGCCTCCCTTAGCCTCCCCTTACAACCCCCTTGAGCTCAGAAACCCTACATCGTGTTTTCTCTCCATATTTGTGTCTTATTAATCTTGGAAAGTGGATCTTGGTGAGAAGATCTTGAAGACCAAGGAGCTTGGAGCAAGGAAAAGTTGTGGATCTGAATTCTAATCCATTTTAGCATCACTTGAAGGTAACAAGGTGTTACCTTGAACTTCCTTCTAACTAGATCTCTACATGCTTGAGATTAGGGCCATTTAAGCATGTTAGTGATTCATTTCGGGTATTGGGCATGATCTAAAGTTTCAACTTCAGATCTAGGCTCATCTTGGTTCTTATAATCATACAGCTTCTGCCTTAAGCAAGATAATGCCTTTTCCTCACTTAGAACCTCTTCTTTAGCTTGATTTTGACCCGTAGCACCTTGCATGTAGGTAAAGTTTGCAACTTTACGTAGGAAGTATGCCCTAGGAACTCAGATCTATAATATGGAGCTTTAGGGTGGGTTATAAGCATCTAAATGGAGAAAGGACTGAAGGGAATCAACGAGTTGCATGGCCAACTCGGCATGTCCGATGAAGATTAGCCTTGAGGGTTTCTGCATGAACTTGACGAGTCACCAAGATGAATCAACGAGACAATTAGGGTTTTCTCTACTGTGAACACACATGGACTCAACGAGTTGTCCAGAAACGCGTCAAATCAACTGGGGGGTTTCACAACTTCTCGATTTCTGGAAGGACTCGACGAGTCAGTGAGCTACACTCGACGAGTTGGGTCAACATGGACTATTGATCTTGAATTTGACTAAGGGTTGACTAGTTTGACTTCTGGGGGTATTTTGGTAAATTGAAAATTTATGGAAATAGTCTTTTGGCAATTATAGGTGGTGGAGTTTGTGACTGTGATTCAAGAGTTTGAGCTTACCACTTCAATATGACATTTGTGAGGTGAGTTATCCTCACTATACTAAGGGGTCGAAAGCACCAATGTCGGCCCATTGGATCTGATGTCCTATTAGTTAATGTTATGTTGAGTATGAATTAGTTATGCTTGCTAGTTGCTATGCCACTTGGTAAATCTGTAGGACTACCTGTGTTACTATCTGATTATTTGTATGTGCATTAGTTATATTATATGTCGACATCTTATGTGGGATTGATTGAGGTTGTACTGCTCCGTGCAGTAGCCAACAAACCTTAGAGTATTCCAAATATAAGTTGAGGGCCGGGCAGGGCATCCCAGACTTATACTGAGGACTTAGGAGCATTCCTGATATGAGTTGAGGGCTGGGCAGGGCATGCCAGACTCATACCGTGGGATCATGAGCAGTCCAGATATGAGATGAGGGCCGGACAGGGCATACCAGACTCGTACTGTGGGCTTAGTGGCAAGCCAGATGTGAGATGTGGGCCCGGAAGGCAAGCCAGAATCACACTGTGGGCCTAGTGATAATCCAGTATGTAAAGTTGTGGACCCCTTACATATTGTTATTTGTATATGTATTATTTTCTGTGTATCGGTATTTTGGGGGAACTCGCTAAGCTTCGGGCTTACAGTTTCAGTTTTAGTTTCAGGTACCTGAGATTATCGTAGGAATGCAAAGGCATGATCGTACAACTCCTCACATTTTTAACTATGTTTCTGGGATACTCTGATATAGAACTGTTTTGAAAATAAATTTGTAATAACTGTTGGTTTCTAAATGTTTTAAAAAGTTTAAATTTGGCATGATTTTTATGGATGTTACAAGGTCAAAGACAAGCAAGCTACTACACAAGGTAATCTTCTAACTGTTTTTTATGATTCAAATGTTACCTTGCATGCTAGTTTAGGCTTTATGCTTTGGAACAACAATGTTGCATGTATAATTAGAGAAAACTTAGATCCAAAGCTTTAGGGTTATATGTGCACCATAGGAATGTTAGAGTACACAAAACCCATCACCGATGTGGCGTACCAGTCATGCTGAATATTCTATGAGCGTACCAGGTTGAATATAGGCCGGTGGGGCGTTCCTATCAGTTTGAAGGCTCTGTATGCATGTTGTTTATTGTTATTGTTCTTGTTTTGTGTTGTGTTGGTATTTTGGGGGAAACTCATTAAGATTTGGGCTTACAGTTTTGGGTTATCTTTCAGGTACCTCAGATGATCGTGGGAAGGCGAAGGCTTGATCGTGCACCTCCTCATGTTTTGTTTATGATTTTGGGAATACTCTGATAATTAAAATTTTTTGGAAAATTATTTTGTAAACAAGTGATGACTTGGGATTATTTTAAAATTTTAAAGTTTTTGTGAATTTTTGGATGTTACAGGTGTACACACATATATAAGATCGAATGATAAGTCGGTACCACAAAATAGCGAGGATCAATGGGGTCGCACCCCCTTGCGGGGTTATAGGGGTAGAGTCATTGGCTAATTCAGAGAGATAGTCAAAGAAAGACTAACCATCTATCATCCCAAGTAAGAAAATAAAAGTGGAAATGAAATTGGGCAAAGCAATAGTGGATGTCTTAAAATTTGGTAGAAGACAATATCCTGAAGGGGACAGTCTCATAAGAATATGCAGCTAACCTTCGTAAAAATAAACAATGAATCAAAAAGAATGTGTGTCGACTATGCATACTCTAATAGAGTATTTCCAAAGGACCGATATCCCCTACTAAAAATATATCAAAAAGTTGAATCACTTAAAGTAAACGAATGGAAATAATCTCCCGGCTCATATAAATGGTCCTGAAACACCCTTTATATGAGCTTGTTTAAATTAGTCTATTAAAATTTCATTTAAATAGTATTGAATATTGGGAAGTAATATTTACAGATCTCGTCCATTGTGGAAATCATTGATTATGTCATTAATTTCCTGATTTACTTAACCAATTCAATAGACGAAAACCCTAATCACCAAGTATATATACGACTCTCCTATTTGAGTCGTATTACAACCTTCTCATCTCTCTCTCTCTCTCTATCTATCTATCTTCTAAGCAGTCTTAGAATTGTCTAGCAATTTGGCTTACATTTTTGTTCCTAGATTCATGCGTCTCCATTTGGATTATCCTATACTGGATTTCTTATAAGTCGGGCATAAGATAGAAATACCAATTCGGAAAGTGACCTTACACGATTCATTGGGAATTCGGATTTCCACCAAAACCCTTATTTAATCTAACATAGATGACATTTATAATGTAACAAGTTGTTTTATTATAATATACTTGAACAGAAAGATGTATTGATTGCATAACTTATCATGAGTTATATGAAATTCGTGCACTTCTAATAGATTACGTTCTACACAAGAGCCTTGGGGATGGGGATGGCTATGCTAGATAGCATGCCTCCGGCAAGAGAAAAATGTAGCTAAATAACACACACACCCACCCACACACACACACACATATATATATATATATATGTGTGTGTGTGTGTGTGTGTGTGTGTGGGTGGGTGTGTATAATCGAAATGAAAGACCAAAAGTAGATGCTGACAATGGAAAGGAAGAAAAATAGAGTGATCAATGACTTATACCTCTAGCAGTTATATATATATATATATATATATATATATGTGTGTGTGTGTGTGTGTGTGTATAATCGAAATGAAAGACCAAAAGTAGATGCTGACAATGGAAAGGAAGAAAAATAGAGTGATCAATGACTTATACCTCTAGCAGTGCCGGTCCAAACGTATATGGGGCCCGGGACGAAAAGAAAAAAAGGTCCATCAAGGACAAATATCATAAAGATTCAAAAAAAAATCATTTAATATTCACTATAGACTTGTTCAATTAACAATAACAAACAAACTAAATTGTTTATATTTTGAGCTAATTTGAGTTTGAACTAGCTTTAGGGCTTAAAACCAATTAGGTAATATTTTTTATATATATACACTACATAGCCCAAAAATTGTGGGCCCCCTAGATACGTGGGCCCTGGACGGTCGCTCGGGTTGCCCACCGTCTGGACCGGCCCTGACCTTGAGAAATCGGAAAGAATATGGAGTTCACTACCAACACCTATTAAACTAGATATTGAGAGCTAAATGAAATAAAACATTCATCTATTTTGGAAATGAGAAACACATCTTGACAAGTTCAACATCCAAGTATTTGCAAGTCAAGCAATGAACATGATGGATGCATGAATGTAGATAGTTAAGCAAAGACTAACCATAAATCATCCCAAATAAGAAAATAAAAGTGGCAACGAAAATTTGCAAAGCAATATTGGATGTTGTAAAATTTGGTATAAGATAATATCTGAAGGGGACATTCTCATCGGAATATGCAACTAACCTTGGTGAAAATAATCAATGAATCAAGTAGAATGTGTGTCAACTACACATTATCTAATAGAGTATTTCCAAAGGACCGATATCCCATCTAAAAATATATCAAAAAGTGGAATCTCTTAAAGAATACGAGTGTAAATAATTCCCCGACGCATATAAATGGTCTTGAAATACCATGAAGTAATATTTAGAGAGTGTTTTATTAAACATAAGTAAGTTGTTAAAAGATATACAAATGCATCATATTAATATAGGAGGGTAAGTATTAAAACAAAGTCTTATTTTAAAAATCAATGTTAGTTCATCGATTCTTTAAAAGGCACTATTAGATTGCTACTAACTTGAGCACATATCAAAATATTGTATTAGGCGTGGAAATTCCATTAAGTAATGCGAAAGGGTCAGACATATTCGACTATATGCATAAGAACACAATTCATACACATTATAACACAATCTATTTTTTCTTCAAAATCTCCAAAAAAGATCAAAATTTTAAGTTTTAATTTTGGGGAAAACATTTCATATATAACTATTGCATTGTTATTATTTTCAAACTACAAAGAATATAAAAAATGATAAATAGTGTATATATAAGTGAAATGGGATGATATGGATGTTGAGATGTGGAGTCTAACCGAAAGGGTGAAGGCGAAGTTGTTGTAACAACTCCGACGTAGGGCGTAACAAAGAGCGCAGTCTTGGTCAAAGGTTATGAAGCATAGGGTTTTAGTGTTAAAGCTTCGACCCGGAGTTGTCCATAGAGTCTCTATTGTGATTTAGAGTTGTCTAAAAGAGTCTTTATTGTGGAGTTCCGATAAGCTCCATTCCTGAGTGACAACAAAACAACTTTAGTTAGAGCTTCAATATTGACTTTCTTATCTTGGAGAACAAGTTTGATTTTACGTGTGTGTGTCAGAGGCTTATTGGCCTAACCCAAAATTTTAGGTCAATGTAACTACTCACTATAAATACATCTTATTTATTGGATTGTGTATAACTTTCAAGGGGGATATGGAAATCCGGGTGGATAAGGAAATCTCAAAGCAAGAAGGATATTACTTGCTAGAAGTGCAAAGAGAACGAACACCTAAAAAATCAATTCCCAAAACCTTCGACCAAGAAAGGGAAGAAGGAAGTTAACATAGAAGAAGATTTTGATGATGTCCTTATTTGCTTGTGTATATGTGATGCCTTGTTTCACATGAGTCATTGTAAAAACGTGATGCATAATTTCAAGCATTACGACGGTGATGTACGAATTGTCGATCACAAAAGCCTAAATATCACAGGAGTTGGCAATTTTGTCCTAAAGACAACCATAGGTTTGTATGGGATGTTGAAAAACGTCAAGTACATTCCAAATCTGAAAAGAAAGTTGGTATTAGTGGGTCAATTGGATGTCGAAGGATACCATGTTGACTTTGGAAATCACCAATGGACAGTAATGAAGGGGAATCTTGTAGTTGCTAGAATGTTGTATATGGTCAAAACATCGATAGAGTAAATACAATAGTTGAAGATACTATCGCTATGCAATGAGAATACACCGACTGATCTTATGAATAAGATTTGATGACAGTGTCAAGTTTATGTGGTTTCAACCCTTTTTACAATCGTTACATATATAATACATGCTATTTATGTATTTTTATTAATTTAATTTGCTATCTCATACAACCAACTATTATTATGTTAGATATATTTGTTTGTTTTTTGTAAATTTTCATAATTTCATGTAATTCCAAATGTTTTCGTAAAAGATGTTTTCTCTAATTTATTATTTTTTTCTCATATAAGGACCACATAAGCTTTAAATAACTTGAACTAGTTTTACCAATTACTACAAGTGATCACATAGTTTAGATTCTCATTTATGGTCTACTGGAGTTTTGGTAGGCTATATTTTAAAAAAATTGAATTCAATGGTTTCACATAACACACCGGACTTTTTATTTCGCTCATTGAATTAATCTAGAAACACAAACATTAAAAAAAGAAATGCACAAAATGTTACACAACAAATAATTTTGTTTATAATAAAATTATGAAACGTAATAAAGCAAATATCTTTTTACACATGTACTTTTTATTATAATATAATTTAAATGTAACTATAAGTAGATCCGATTTGAAGATGGATTGGATTTAAACAAATAAAATAAAAATTGATACAGTGGAATGGAAGGTGGATGGATGAAATAGTCACATGGCTGCTCGTAAACTTCACTCATCTACTCCGTCAACCAGATCTCTCTCTCTCTCTCTCTCTCTCTCTCTCTCTCTCTCTCTCTCTGACGTAAATCTTGCACGAGCCAAGCAACCTCATCGACTCTCTTTTTCTATCTGTTTTCCAGAGTTTATCACATGAATTCCTAGTTTTTATTGGTGTATCATGATGAATCGGAGTTCATCGAAGGACTCTATGGTCGGTGCCGGAGGTCGGAATCATAATCATAGCAACAATCATAATGCTATGACCAACGGAATATTGTCTCACCGGCGAGGAATGTCTTTCACAAAAAACAACGCATCTGAGAATTTCAACAGCAGCAACAACATGGATCTCTTCTCTCGTAGTCGCACTAGTCTCCCAGCCGCCTCTTCCGACGAATCGGACTGTACGTTTACCTTTTTTTTTTGTTTTCTAAGTTCTGGTACTTAAACTTGATTCATATGCTTCATGTATTCTATACGATTTCCTGTCGGAGTTGTAAAAGCATGATATGGTTTTGTGACGAGAAAGCGCAATTTGAAAACGATAGCTGAAGTATTTTGGGGATGAATCCTGGAAAACGATGTCGTTTATGTTAGGATTTTGCTTGACTAGTTTGGATTTGCAATAAACTTTTAACTTTTTGCCCCTATAATATGCTTCTTCTTTGGATTTATGTTAACGTTCCGATTGTTCCCACTTCTTTAATCACTACGATTATTTGTTTTACATAACAATTTCTTCTTCTTAATTGAAATTTTCTACAGTGCAAGCGAGATTAGCGAGACTTTCAGTTGGATCAGCAAAACCTGCCAAAAGCATATTAGATGATCTTCTGAATTCTAACGAAGGGGGAAAGAATGACTACGATTGGTAAGATTTCTAGTAACTCCATGATCTCGCTTTTAGCTCAGATCTAGCTTCATTCTTTTCCAGAATCACATGTATTAAATGACAGATCTGTCAAATCACATTATCTTGTTGGTAGATTACTTACATCTTCCATCTGATTCCAGCTGTGTACTAATAGATACCCTCCTGTTCTATACACCAGTATACTACTTAACTCCCCGTTTCCAATTATTGTGTTTGTCGATTGATTTTCCATGAATTCTCATTAATTACCTGATATCATCTCTTACACTTACACTTAAGAACGTAACAAAACTGCTTCTATCTCTTTTCTTAATTTCTGAAACCATAAGTTTCGAATTACAAATATGAAGCATTACCTTTTGTGTTAACAGGCTTCTAACTCCCCCAGGAACTCCTCTCTTTCCTTCTTTGGATGGAAAAGAGTCTCAACAACCTGCACGTGTCACTGCAAGAAGCAAGTCTTCAGTAAGATCAAGCTCCATAAACAAAACTTCAAGGGTTAGTTTTCTTTTCTAATTCTACTACCATGATCTCATTCTAGGATAATCATTCACCATCATCATCTTCATCAATGTCCCTGAATTACAGCTATCTGTATCTCAATCTGAGACCAATCATCCTTCAAGACCTGCAAGAAGCAGTTCAGTGACTCGATCCTCCATCTCCACCACACAATATACAAACTATTCTAGCAGAAACACCAACATTTTAAACACAAGCTCTGCTTCTGTATCTTCTTATATAAGACCTTCTACTCCTACCAAAACTGCAAGACCTTCTACCCCATCTACCCGAACAACCCCTTCAAGAACTTCAACTCCTTCTAGAACCCGCCCCACCCCTACCCCCACCCCCACCCCAACCCCAATAAGACAAAACACAAGACCTTCAACACCTACTTCAAGACCACAAACACCTGGAAGCTTGACACCTTCACCTACAATTCGCCCACCTTCCAGGTCATCAACCCCTACACGTAGAACCCTAACACCTTCTCTCACCCCATCCACCTCATCTTTGACTTCAGCCTCACGTGGGTTGACTTCAAATGGACGTAGTAATAGTAGTGCTGTGGGGTCCACTTCAAGACCGAGTTCTCCTAGTCCACGTGTACGCCCGCCACCTCAGCCTATGAATATAATTGATTTCCCTCATGAAACGCCGCCGAATCTTAGAACAACTTTACCGGATCGACCTCTGTCTGCTGGTAGGTCAAGACCAGGTGGGTCCACTACCGTGAAGGGTAATTTAGACAATTCAAACACCGGAGGTGGGACCATCACGAGAAGACATTCGTCCCCTAATGTGATTAGGGGACGGCTTCCGGAACCTTCCGGAAGCGGAAGGTCGCGTCCTAATTCTAATGGGAATGTTGTTGAGAGTTTGGATCCACGAAGAACTTCTCATTTGCCACAGTCAGTAACAAGGAAACCAGTAAAGTCATCGAATTCGGAAAATGGAACAGGATTTGGGAGGAATATCTCGAAGAAATCACTGGATATGGCGATTAAACATATGGTATGAATATTGAATAAATCAATAAATACTCTTTTTAGTTTTTATAAATAGATGTTAATTAATATTGGTATGTTTTAAAATGTGTAACAGGATATAAGAAATGGAGGTGTACGACCACTTTCAGGGTCAACGCTTTTCCCACAAAGCATTCGGTCAAGCAACTCCAGGGCCCACCCTACAGCTACACGTGCAAGTTCTGTAGATGGCGGTGGATCTGAAAATGGGAATTACAGTAATAATGGGTATTTATGGAACAGAGGTGGTGGGCCCATGGAAGATCAAAGCCCACATTCTTCTAAACTATCATCGGAAGTTGACATGTATGAGAGTTCAAGATACGATGCTATTTTACTCAAAGAAGACCTTAAAAACACAAGCTGGTTGCATACTGCGGATGACAAGACTACTGATGAAGCTCTTTTGTTTGATCATGGGTTTGAGTCCCTTCCTGAGCCTTTTAGTCCTTTGTGATGATTTCTTTCCTTTTTTATTTATATTTTCTTTTTAAAAAATGTTATTTATCAAAACAAAAAAAAAAGAGAGAATATCATATCAAAAAAGATAAAAAAGAGGATGGGTTTTGTCATTTGTGTATCTTTTTTTTTTTCTTTTTAAATATTTATTTTGGTTTTAACGGTTTGTTACCACTTCAAATTAAATCTATACTTTAATAATACCTTTTGTTGGCTTTTACTTTGCATATTGGTTTAGTTTCATTGCAGTTTCATCTCCAAAAAAGTGTACATGAATGCACATAAAAGAAAAAGAATAGAAGAATAGAAATAAGTATTGAAAAGAAAAAACAAGAAAAAAAAAACTGTAGGAAGAAACCTATAAACTAACTTTGCTTTTTACACGTGTGGGACTTTGAAAGCTGTTTAAAAAATGACTAGGATGCGTCGCATTATTCTTGTTGGGAAGTTTATGAGCGTATACACCCTACAAGCACATGAGATTTTGGGCATCTAGCCTAGCATCCATCCTAATAGATCATTGCTATAAGGTTGTCAACATGTGGGACTCATGATGGTATTATGGATCTTTAAGATCCCATAAAATAAAATATAATTTTATTTTAAACATTTAGCATGGTTGTAGAAATCAGAATTAATGGTTTAACGACCACCAATCGATTACGATTAACGTGTTTGATGGAAATTATGAATTAATCAGTCTTAGCAGGATTAATTGGTCAACAAAAGTAGTTGTTAGGCAAACCAAGCATGGGATATCACTCCTGAAAGAGCGGAAGTAGATCAAGGGGGAGTGGCTCCTTGCGGGAGCTAAGGCAGCACCCTGATGATTGTGTAACCTAGTATTTATGTTCCTTGAATTCGTGTAACCTACATCACTCAAGTTGTTTGGCAGAAATAATAAAATTTTCTCTCGTGTTCTCCTGTGGACATAATCGATGATCGTGTAAACCACATAAATTGTTTGTGTTCTTATTCTTTGTTTTTGCATTATTACTCATAATGAAATCATTTGTTATTTGTCGAACTCCTTAAACCCTAACAATTTATCCATGGCAACGTTAGCATCAGGATCTGTGTAATTATTAGGTTGAGATCATTGTGGAGCTACAAAAATAACAGGAGTAATAGATGGTTTAGACCATTATTGATATGAAACTTAAGACTAATCTCGTTTAATAACAATTCATTGACCATAGAGTCAACAGATGGAAGAGGTATGATGATGAATTGTCTCATGCAATCCCTTAGATTAAATCAAACAGCCATTAGGAATTATACCAAATAATTTTATTCACCAGTAGTAATATATGGGGCAAATGAGTGCAACTCAATGGATTCCGTTAGCACCAACTAATCTCATATTTCAGCTACATTGGCATACAATCTTGAATGCTTATATCGTTATGTTCAAAATCAGGAATATGTCTCTACTGATATTGTTTTGAAAAATTCAATTGGGTGTACAATCCAGCCAAATGATCCCAAACTTAATAATACTATTATATTTAGCCAACTTACAACCGATAAATTGAATGATATACTTGTTGACCATGTAGTCGTATTTTGAGTTATCAGACTCTCAAGCATCGATTGTGTTGTATAATTAACAACTTTCATCATGTGGTTTGACCTTTAACCGATATCCCACTAATGTTAACTCCACATAGATTTTGTTTTAAAGCTCGATAGCATAACTATAATGCCCATATACTTTTTACCATGTAGTTGAACACTAATTGACACGGTGCTTAACATCAAAACTCTTTTACTCAAACAATGAATGGTTATGAACAAACATATATAACACTAACCCAAGTGCTGAAAACAAGATATAACACTAGGGAATGCAATAATACTAGGTTGTCAAAATCACGATTTTGAACGTAGGATCGTACGATCCTAGGTAAGAAAAAAAAACGAGCCGGATCATATACACATCGTATTTGGGTAGGATCGTAGAATTGGGATCCGATCTAATCCTAAATTTATCATTTTACCGTTTATCATTTTGTGTTTTGACTATTTGAAGTTTTCAGGATTAACTTATATGATATGCCTAATATCATATAAGCAGCTCGAAAATATCACTAGAATCATAACAAAATAAGTTAATATGATTAATACAACACTAATGATACATCAAATAGTTCCTATTGTGAAATAACTTCTTTAAAGTATTAAAAATTTATCAGGTTCTACTACTTTACTCATTTTATATTCAGGTATTAATCGTTATGCGCCCTATAATCGGTCAACTAGCACCTAAGGATTAATCGGGACCTAATCGGGATTTTTACAGCATTGATATATATATATATATATATATATATATATATATATATATATATATATATATATATATATATATATATATATATATATATATTAGACTAGAAGATGTTTGAAGACTTTGGTCTGCATCTGCGCCAAGAAGAGGACACACAGACCTTTTTAAGTCTGTAGTCTTTAAAAAAATAAACAGTCTGTGAAGCCTAATGTCTAAGCGTGGTCTGTACGATGCAGACAGAAGAATATAAAAAGATCTACAGACGAAAAACAAACACTTTAGTCTATTTTTTTTATTATTTTTGTTTTGTCCAGTGTAAAATCTTAATTCTAACTAACAATATAAGTGTTATGAGTTATACATATAAGTTAAGTGTATGAAAAGTAATTTACAACCTATTATGGTGAAGAAGGGTATTTTGGTAATTTATTATGAATTTTAAAATTTAGTATCTTGAATAGGATAGTCTTAGGTGCTGTTTGTTTCTTTGAAACAAAAATCCATAAAGTCTGGGGACTACCTCTGCAACCCGCTACAGTAGAAGAGGTTGACCAAAAGGCTGCAGACTGTAATAAGAAGTATGTTTGTTTTTTTTTTAACATCTGCATTTAAAAAATTAAAATAAACTGATTTTATAATTCGAAAATTTAATAATGTATGATATTTCGGCAAAAAATTATGATATTTCAGCAAAAAAATAATGATATTTTAACAAAAAAAATAAAGATATTTTAGCATAAAATAATGATATTTCATCAACAAATTATTATTATTCAATATAGAAAAAATTCAACAAGAATAAACCAAAACAAAAAAAAATGAAATAAGATTTCAATAATATATAATCAATATTTTAGCAAAAAAAAAGAAGAAGAATAAGAGGTTGGAAGACATAGAAAGAGACAAAACAAGTGTTGCGCCAAGAAGAACATACGCAAATGTTTTTTAATCCGGAAACTTTTGAAAAATAAACAGTTGCGAGATAAAAAGTGTTGCGCATGTGTTGCGTCGCGCAACAATAAGATGTCTGAAGATATTTTTTTTTCTTCAAAAAACAAACAACACCTTAATGCCTGTAATATATCGAGTATAAGTTTGTAAATTGTCGTTGTCTTGATGATTGAAAAACCATAGAGTAGAAATGGATAACCTGGTAGTTTTAGAGACTATAATATCAATGGATCGATACTAGTGGTAGTCGTGGTGTGGTAATACCATAGTTTGGAATGCATGTGGAATATCATTTGGAAAGTACAAAATGTAGGGGCGAACATGAGTTTGGTTGGGTCGGTTTTAGGGTAAAATCGAACCCAACTCGTGTATTTCGGTTTCTGGGTTTTAGAACCCATTTGATTTGGTTTTTGCGTTCAACCTATGGGTTGATGGGTTTGGGGTTGTAACCTATTGTTCAGCAAATCTTTATAACTTAAAAAATGAAACAAATTTAACAACCTAGATTAAAGAAACTAAAAATAAAAAAACAATTTCAACACCAACATAGCATCAAAAGTATATTGCTAAAAGCTTACAACAATCAAATTTTAAAAGAACCAAGTGTACCAAGTTTTTAAGAACAAAAACAAGTAGCAAACAATCAAGTTTAAAACAACCAAATTGTCGTTACAACCAAGTTCAATCTTCAATCTTCATCTATATGAGTCACTTCATCATTTCCCAATTTATCTCCAAATAAAAAAAGATTAGTATTGAATTATAAACTTATAAATATGAAAAAAATACTTACCAATTCATCTACAAATAAAAAAAAATAGTATGAAAAATAGTATAATTATATATTATAGAGGATCGGATCAATTTCAAACCCAACGGGTTGAGTCGGTTATATGGGCCGGTTTGAGGTACTAAAAACCGAACTCAAAACCCATTTTTTGATTTTTAAATATTTAAACCCAAACCATCGGTTTCGGTTTTGTCGGTTTTTGGATTTTCAGATTCAGTTTTGCTCACCCTAACAAAATGTTAATGTGTGAATACTCGAAGCCACATGCACTTCCCTCCTTATCAGATTCAAAAATTCAAAGAAAGAGGAATCTTATTCTTAAGCAACTGCCAAACAAAAGAATAAACTTTAAGGTGTTATAGTAACATTATATTGTTTACTTTCTCACCATATGTTTCGTTGCATATACATGGATAAATCTATCCCATAATGGATGTAATGGAACTTTTGGTATGGCTAGAGGTTACTTTTGTAAGTAATAAAGATATGAATGTATATAATTTTATGATATGGTTGATTTCTAAACGTTTACTAAGATTGAAACTTATTTAGGTCTCATTAAATACTATGTACACATAAACATAAACAAACACCCAATTCATGCTGTTGACAGTTAACACCCATTAAGGTTTGGTGTATCAATAATGTTGGACAACTCACAACTCACAACTGTCATAATATTTTATCTTTCTTCTGAAGTACGAAAACTTAATAATTAATTTGAGCTTCTATTCTTGTATATTTTGAAATTACACCTACATCCCAGAAAGGCAAAAACAGATATAAATTCCCTTATATTTTCTCTTATAATTTTACTACAATTTCTATATAATTAAATAATTACACAAGTGGTGAGTGCTGTGTGTGGACCTCCTCTTAATACCTTTTAAAAAACTTTTCCCACCCCTCAATCCACGCTTACCACCTATCGCTTTCACTCGTTTTCTCTTCTAACTAAAATCAAACTGAATAAATGTTGCCGTAACATATAAATGTTGACTAATCGGTTGTTTTTTTTTCTTTTTCCTACATGAAGTTTTATACGAATAAAATAAATATAAAAAGTCTGTATGGGAGAAATATTGTATCAATAAGGTCTATTTCTTTGGTAAACTAAATAAACCGTTATCTTACACAATATTTCATTCCATAATTTTACATGTCATCAAACATCTTAATACATTATAAAAAAAGAATATAAGAATCATAAATTCATACAAAACACCATCAAAGAAACAATTATTCTTCAACTTGTGAATACATACAACTTATATATAAATATATAATTATAATTAGAGAGAGTAGTACCCAAGTACAAAACCAAAATAAATTAACAACCTCCATCAAACTGTATGTGAAAATAAAAAAAATAAAAGAAAATGCAAATTTATCACCTTCCTTTAGGATTCATAATCTGTGAGAAAACAGCACTCGGAGTCAACCCATCGGAATCCTCACTCGCCAAACTCCTCCCACCAATACTCATCGACATCCCACTGCTTCTAGAATCCGTCACATTCCCAATCCCATCATATCCCCCTCCCTCTGCCTTCCCTTTCAATGGCACATCATCATAAACACCATCCTCCATCTCCATCACCGCCCCTTTCCCGCCACTCTCCTCCGCGCTCTCCTGCAACTGCAAAGCAAATTCAAGATTCCACAGCACATCACCCATCGACGGCCGCTCAATCCCCTGATCCGCCACACACTTCACCGCCGTCTCCGCCACCTTCTTAAAACATTCCGGCGAGATCTTCCCCTTCAAATACGGGTCAATTATCTGGTCCAAAATACCCTTCTTATGACAATGCTGGGCCCACTCCGCCAAACTCACTTGCTCTTTCGCAAGTGTCGGGTTTAAAGCAGGCCGCGCACACAAAATCTCAAACAGAACCACCCCGAATGAATAAACATCCGACTTATCCGTCAGCTGTTGCCGCCTAAAATATTCCGGATCCAAATACCCGAAACTACCCTTCACCACCGTACTCACATGCGTATGATCCAATGCGGGCCCCGTTTTCGACAACCCAAAATCCGAAACCTTCGCCACCCACTTCTCGTCCAACAATATATTTGTGGTTTTCACATCGCGGTGGATAATCGTGTGCTTTGCACCCGTGTGAAGATAATGTAGACCTCTCGCTGCGCCTATACAAATCTCGAGACGTTGCTTCCATGGTAACGGTTGGTTTTGGGTTTTGTAAAGGTGCTCACGGAGGGTCCCGTGTGCCATGTAATCGTACACTAAGATCATTTCGTTGTTGTCCTCGCAATATCCGATTAAGGAAACGAGATGCCGATGCCGGAGTTTGGAGAGCATTTCTATTTCCGTTTGGAATTCGTTCACGCCTTGATCGGAAAGTGGATTCCCACGTTTGATTGCGACTTTTGTCGTGCCTCCATCGACTTCGCCTTTGTAGACTTTCCCGAACCCACCGACACCGAGGAGGAGGGATTCGTCGAAGTTGTTGGTGGCGGATTTGATCTCGGAGAAGGAGAAGTGGCGGCAGAGGTTGGAGGGGTGGGAGGAGGCGTAGCTTCCGGTGGTGGTGGTTTTCGCGGTGGAGCCGGAGGAATGGGAGTTTCCGTATAAGGATAATGGAAGCCAACCGGATGGTCCGTCGCTTGAATTTGGATCTTTTCGTTGTTTCCTTCCACGGGTCAAGAAGCAAACGAATAATCCGATGATGAGGACAGCAGCTATGCCGCCTCCAATGCCGCCACCGACCGCTGCGGTTTTGTTTGACTTTCCTGACTTTATTGACAACCCTCTTGTGGGGTCGATGATCGGTTGTACCGGAGCGGGGGCCGGGAGTGTTCCCGCAAGATTCCCGTCACTTGAGTTGATTTTGAAAATCTCGATTCCGTTCAAGATTGCATCGTATCTTTCCGGTTTTCGGACGGAATTGGGATGCAATTCCAGCCATAGATCTTGTCTTGGAGGTCCGAGAGCTAAAAAGACAACATAATCTTTGTAAACCGGGACCTTGGGTTTTGTTGCCCACCCGATTACATCTGCTTCGGTTTCTGCGGTTTGATTGTTGATAAAAATTTCAAACACTCGTTGGTTGATTTTAGTAATGTCGGGAGCAACTTCACAGAAATGGAGTCTAACTAGATATGAAAATCCAGTGTCAACATCGAAATACCAACTCAGATTGTAACCAATGTTGATTCCAGGGGTGGGACCCATTGATCTGGCGGTTTTGTACACATCAACCGGAGCAACATAATCCGGCATACCGGAAGGGTAATTGATTGTGATGTTGGGGTCTGTAGCTACTGGGACACCCACTGAAGCTCCAAATATGTACGCATTATCACCTCCCCATGGTCTGAACAACCCGGTGTCATCAGAGGGAGAAATAGCCTGTCCACCGACATTTAATCTGTAGACATTTTCAAGAACTGTGTAGTTGTTGATGTTGAAACCGGTGCTGGTGCCTACAATCATGGCGTTTCCATTAGAAGAGTAGATATCTGGGTGAGAGACGACTTCAATACCATTGACAAAAGCGTAAGAATCGGGGGTGTTTGGAGATGGGGTGAATGTGATGTTTAAGAGTCCAGAATCGACATTGACTGAGAATTCTTTTGTCATGAAATCGAAGTTGAGATTGGTGGCTGTTTCAGATGCGCTGAAGTTTTTAAGAAGGGTGTATGATCCGGAGACGACAGAGAAGACGCCTTTGGAGGCGTTTAGGTTTGCGTAAGATGCTGGGTAGAAGTAGAGGCGGACGAATTTTCTGCCGGATGCTACCGGAAAACTGTAGGTGAATTGAGATCTGAAGATTCGAGCGGTCATGTAAGGGACTGTTGGAACTGAAGGTTTTTGGGTGGCGGCATCGGAAACTATGGAGTTTGCGCCTGCTAATGCGAACTTTGACCCTACATCAGTGGTCCATTGTCTGCCATCATCGTCGCTTAATTCCCCGACTGCACCACAGTTGAGCAGAATCTTATCGGAGGGGTTATAATCGGCAGCTAGAACTAGATGAATTACGCAACCTAGTAGCAGAAATGAAAGAAGGAAATCAAGAAGGTGATGCCGATCGGGGTTTCTCATTGTAATTCCCCAATTTCAAACCTGAAAGTCAAAAAATACGAGAAAGCATAATTAGTTTTTAATATTAGTTTTTAATAATGTTTAAATATTCTCAAAGCCGAAAAATCTAAGATATTTTGGGGAAAACTCGATCAAAATTCAATTTCGAAAAAGCTGGAATACTAAATAAATTTGATGATAACCATATGATAAATCCAATCAACTTTCAAACTCATAACAATCAAATCAGTAGAAATACGACACACAATTGAGCAATTTTTAAACAGCAAACACATAAACATAACGTAATCAAGCAAATCCAAACACATAAAAAGGATCTAACTTCAAACAGAAACTAGGGTTTCAAGTTTCGACTCCTTTTGAAACAGATTTGACTCAACCAAAGAAATAAAGTTAAAAAAAAGGTGCATGAAACAATCAGATCTATGAAGTTTAACCAAAAGGGGGAAAGAGTTGGCTAAAATAAAGGGAAAAATTTTCGAGTCCAATTAGCAGTGAAGAACAAGTAATTTGGAAAATCATATCTTGTGATTACCTGAAAAAGATCGGATTTGAAGTTGCGAAGAGATGTTGAAGTCAATGCAGTAGCGCTCAAGCCATAGATTGAAGAAACATCAATTGATTGTTGAAGTAAGAGAGACGAATATGTGATTATCGAGAGAGAGAGAGAGAGAGAGAGAGAGAGAGAGGGGGGGGGAGAGAGAGAAGAGAGATGAAGAAATTAAATGAAAATAGGTGGCCGGATTTTATACTTTTTTATATGTTCGTCAGAACGTGGTTGATGTAATAGCAGAGCATATGGTGGCAGATTATGTAAAATTACAAAAACAGCCCTCCAAGTTATCGCCGGTTTTAAAATGCGTATTTCTACCGGATAAAATACTAAAAACGTATGTAATTAGTTCAAGAACTTCTTTTACTCTGTCTTATTTATTTTATTTTTTTTACCATTTTATGTAATATAATACTCCCTCCGTCCCAAAATTATAGTTCATCTTTCCTTTTTGGTTTGTTCCAAAATAATTGTCCACTTTTAAAAATAAATGATATTTTTACCAAAATACTCCTCATTATTACTTAACTAACTAAGCATTTAATGGAACATTAAATACAAAGTAAGGACAAAACTGTCATTTTATTAAATAAAGTTAGTGGTAATTAATGTTTTACTTAATCTGTGTGTTTTTTGTCTGTGGACAATAATATTGGGACGGAGGGAGTATAAACTACTGAAAAATATTATATAAAATGATAAAACTGACTGAATCGGTACATTTAAATAATTATTTTTTGTATAAAATAGTAGTTTGCTACATCATATGATTAAAAATATATATTAATATTTTGACAATGTAGTTAAATATGCTTTTTTTAATTAACCCAAAAGAATTAAGACCATTTTGTCAATTTTAATATTTGTACTTTCATTTGTGAACATTATAATGTGATGCAATTTTCATATTTTAAAGAGTATCAACTTATTATCTAATTTACACCCATTTGATTTTTTTTATTTTTTTATTTAAAAAAGTTAAAACTTAGGTTTTCAAAAAGGAAGTTCCGAGGGAAAATAGGTCAATAAAATAGAGGAATACCTGGGGGTCAAATTGAATAACGCGTCAAAATGAGGGGGAATAGTTGGACAGATCACAAATGTACATCAGACAGCATATTATAGCCGCGTACGCGTCAAATCCCACAATCATTTAGTAATTACAATTACGATCCATATATTATAATATTATTACGGTTTACACCACTAATATCATATTAAATTGCAGTCGACCCTCTATAAATTACTTTTTTTTTTTTTTTTTTTAATAGTAGATATATTATTAAAAACAAAAAGGCTAGTAAGATGCTAGAACAAATTACCAGAATCATTTTAATAAGGGATTCAACACCAATTCTATACAAATCAATGGTATTTTTCAAAACAATTTATTACCTTATTAACAGTTTCATAATGTTATAAGTTAAAAAAATATTTAGATAAAAATAACTTATAATGGTAACAAACCACTAATAAATCATTTTTTTATAAGTTAACTAGGTGTAAGACCCGTGTACTACACGAGTTTATTAAAAATAAAATTTTAATATCAATATTTAAACATTAAATTTAATATCAATATCAATTTTAGAGCTCTCATTAATTATGTCATTTATTACATTATAAATATATCATTTTTTTTTCAAGGAAACATTTATTTCTCTCAATTGTAACCGAAATAAGTTATGATATGTGAACAAATCAGAAAATTCCATGTGGAAATAAATAAATTCTAAAAATCTATTAAAATACCATGTGTCCAAATTAGTGAGGACATGACATGTGGCAGAAAATGGTTTTATTTATTAGTATAGATTCTTTATAACTGATTAACTTATAAGTTAATAAGTAATAAGTTTTTTTTTGCCAAACACCTCCCAAATTATCATCATTCCCTCTAATCTTTATTGACTGAAATACTTTGAATGCCATATTTCGTCTTGTATGGTGAGATTCTCATCTCCTTGAACATAAACCAATTCCTTTCCTTCTATAAAAGCCACTTAGAAGTGTAAATTAAATAACACCTTAACAAACTGTGTGTTTTTCTTTGTTGTGGAGAATCCAACATCTCGATGAGATCAAAAGTACAAGTGGGAGAGAAGGGAAAAAAAAAAACCAAGACACCAACCAATTCCAAACAATTTTCACATACTAATGTGTAAAAACTACATGTTCAACCATGTCTTCCTTACCACCACAAAAACAACAAAAGTATGTATCAACTTTTTATTCCTCGCCACCACAAAACCCTCTTTTTATATATGTAAAAAAGCATGTAGTATACTTTTTATTCTTGATATCTCTATTTTGATTGTTGAATCATTTTCTTGTTCTAAAATAACATATAAAAATATCAAATGTATTTCTATGTGTCCATATACATAATAAAAGTTTTTTTTTTTTTTTTTTTTGTACTAACCCATCTTAAGTATGTTTATAAAAATATCAAATGTATTTCTATGTGTCCAATCAACTGGCTTGATTGGTGTACTAACCCATCTCGGATATGCTTGTAATTTTCTTCTAGCCACTCGCTAGCTTAAATTCTCTAATAAAACATTCTTTTGCTGTTAATTTTTTTTTTTTTTTTGAAGTTCATAAAAAAATCCATCATCTTATATCCACCATTTCTCAATAGTTATTACTATCCCTATGCATGATATAATATTGTTTTCTATTGTAAATATTTTAGTATTTTATATACCCGACTTATGTTAGAAATACACACCAAATTCATGTCAAACCAAGCATCCTATATGTATTTGGAGCAAAGGGCCACATTGTCAAATAGGAGAAGAAAGTAAGTTTACACTTGGAACTAAAGCATATATCACATTCATAAAAGTTATGATACTATGGCTTCATAGTTCATACACTTTTAGATGGTACACTATTTATTATATATGTAAGATGGTATATTTGAAAATCTTGCATCTAAAACGGAGATAAGAAAAAGTCATGTTATAAATTAAGTTTTGACTGTGTGTTTTTACTTTATACATAATTATTGGTTTTCCATATTGAACATAGGTTTGTTATAAGTAAGTAATAGCCCTGAATTCATTAAAATAGTTTTTATTTTTGTTAATCTTCCACAAAAATTATGATTTTGGGGAGTTAGTGTGTGAATAACTGATAATAGGAGGACTTATTTTGGAAATAAGATATAATTTAGAGGCATAAAACCTCATTTGGTTGAAGTTTTCAAGCTTTTAGCTGGCCGGGGTTTGGACTTTTGTATTATGTCCTCTTCATAATATGTTATTGTTTTTCTCGTTAACATGTTGTTCATTTATGTAAATTTCATACAAAATAGTAAATTTGTTAAATCAGTTATTAATAAGGAATATGATATCATCAATTTATAAGATTATAAAGTATTTTGAATTTATCTTTTTTTTGTTAACTCTAACGCTAATAACATATAGAAAAGTAGTAATACGTGTTTTTATATTTGGAGTCCAGCCTAGAAATGGTGGGTGCCGCATATGAACACTTTGGCATGTGCCATCGTATGTCGTTGTGTCTTTTTTAGTTGCATTACCGGCTATCAATCTCACTATTTATTCATATTGATACCTAAACTATTCATGTATAATGAGATTAATTAAACATTTATATAATCCCGTTAAGGTTTTTTCAAAAATTAAGCTAAGTTATGGACATTCTGAAAATAGTTTCGAATTATACAGGTTTCCTCCATAAAATTGGATTATCCAGCTGCGAAATGACCTTTTTTTTTCTTTCTAAAAATCTATTTTCTCTGACCCAATCTCATTCTCCCACATAGCAGAAGAACAAAAATGTATTATCTTTCTTGTTCAATTCATTTAAGTTATAAAAAACTAGAAGAACAAAAAGAAAAAAGTGATTTCGATAACTTGATGTGGTGATTCAACAAACAAGAAAAAGAACACCGATGGCCAACAAAGTTAATAGCAAACAGTTTAAAGCCCGTTTATATATGGTCACACTTCAATGTCTCATTATCTTTACTTTTAAAAACACCAAAAATTAATTACTTTGATTAAATAATAAAAATACCATAATGTTGAAACATTAATAAGAAAACAGTGGAAACGTCGGTGATATGTAACTAGTAATCTAAACATTATTTTATTAAACAATAAACATATCACAATGTCGGAATTTTATATAAAATTCATTGAATTATTGCATTATATAAAAATTTAAAAATACATGCATTTCGGATTTTCGGATATCCGAATTTTACAAAATTGTTATCCAAATCTGAATACAAAAAATTGGATATCCGTTTTTTTTTTTTTTGGATATTTTCAAATCGGATTTTAGATTTTTGGATTTGGATATTTAAACATCCTAAGCTCCACAACTCAATGACTTTCACGTTATTTACTTATTTCAAGATGATCTACAACATATTTCAACATTACTCAATAATACCGAAGCCACCACATAATTTTTCCTGCTCAATGTGTCGGGATATATCTAATCTAATTAGTTATAATTTAAATGATTTCACGGAAATTGTTATATCTTTAAATTTTATAAAAAATACATTAAGTCAATGCTTGAAATTGTGATCACTACTATTTTCTCCTAAACAGTGACATTGTAAAATCTATCATAAAAATAACCAAATAATATTAGTTTTGAAATCACTCGCTTATTCTTTCTGTAAACTTGTTTTCTAAATATGGAAAGTGATCATCAACTATAAATAACGATCTTGAATTGGCTTATTGCAAGATCCCAATCTCTCGCACGATATTTTTGCATCTAAAGGAAAACAAAGAATAAGAACATAACCAAAAGCCTCCATATTTTTTCTAAGTCTTTCAAGCCAGGTTATATTTCCAATCATTATTCTTGAAAAAAAGAACCCCATCAAATCTATTTCCTATAACACCTACAACTGCAATTTCATCTTCAATTTTGGCCCTAACATGATCTCGATCTGTGGATTCTTTTAGGTTTCATCATCTACTACAATATCTCAGTTGAATTGATTATGGCTGAACAAACTTCATCTGAATCCAAAGATGATATTGGAGAAGTAAGACGAAACTGTTCATATTTATACATAACTTTTTTGCAATGAAACTTGCATGCTTTAATGAGCTATTTTTGCAGATTGCCCCCTTTGATCCCACAAAGAAAAAGAAGAAGAAAAAGGTTGTAATCCAAGATATTGCAGAGGATGATCGCTTATCTGAGAAGATAGATAACCTATCTCGTTAGTCTATTTCTATTACTTACCATCAAACGAACTTTCATTTTTCATGTTTAACACATGGTATTTGGTTTCTTGCAGTTGCTGATGGATTAGAAAATGCATTTGTGGGTTTGAAAAAGAAGAAGAAAAAACCAGTAAGTATAAACCATTTAAAAAAAAAAAAAGTTGCCCCGAAATTATTGATTCTTGTTTTCTTAGGTGGGAAGCGATTTGGCAAACGATGGAAGTGCCCTTACAGGTGCACAATTTCTCTTAAACATTTTTTTTAATGTTTGGATAAATGATGTTTAAAAATATAGAAAAACGTAAAGATAAAAACAAATGGAAGCAAATTTGTAAAAAATTAAAGCTCACTTTCTTAACATTCTCTATTAGTTTGTTCTTTCTGTATTAAATGAAATAGAAACATCACCCTTGAATGTTGTACATAGGGCATGGTGGTGAGGATGAAGAAGATGCAAACAACTCGCGACAAAAATATCCATGGGAAGGAACCGACCGAGATTATTTATATGAGGAGGTGTGTGTAACGGTACATTAACATTTATTTATTTATTTATTTATCTGTTTATTTATTTATTTATTTTGTCACGATTTGTTATTAAAATACACTAATATATTTGTTAAACTATATATATATACAGCTTTTAAGTAGGGTTTTTCATATTTTGCGAGAGAACAACCCTGAACTCGCTGGAGATAGACGAAGGACAGTGATAAGACCCCCACAAGTTCTTCGAGAAGGCACAAAAAAGACCGTTTTTGTTAACTTTATGGATTTATGCCGAACGTATGCATGTCTTCTTTTTAGTATATTTTCCTTACATTTACTATTATAGAACACCCTACAGTATAAGAGAGGATTGGAAAAACTTTGAAAGACTATTTTTTAGGCATGGCAATGGAGCAAGTTTTGACCCTGGTCCGATCCAAACCCTTAAGAATTATATGGGTTTCGAGCATAGTTTTTGATTCGTTTACCCGTTAACGACCCATACCCGTTAACCCTTTTATTAAAAGGGTTGGGTATCGATCATCACTGATCCGCTCCGATTATAACCCACCCCGTATAATTTTTGAATTATTGGTTTATATTTTATATTGCTTAAAGTTTAATTTTAATTTCAATCAAAAGTCCAAAGGAAAAATGCTAAAGTCCAAACTGTTTATACATAAGAACCAAGCAGTCAACTTCTAGACTTCCAGTCTTCTACTAAGAATTATGATCTCATTTCATTTATATTTCATCAAGCAATCATCATATTTCATTCATAAATCAATAAATTCATTCACCAACTGAAAGATAGTTTGTCATTGCTATTCTTTATCACTACAAGTGACAGTAAAAAATAAATCAAAAGTTACTACACTAGTAATTTTTAATTCCAATCGAAAGTCCTCGAGTACGTAATGTGTTTTCTAAATCAACATTTGTTTTATTTAAGAAATATTATTTTATGAATTAAGTAAAATGTGTTTGACAATTCAAAAGGCCTATGGATTATGGGGCGGGTTTGGATACCCGTTGATTCAGTGGATAAGGATATGGATTTTATTATTCAAAACTCTGCAGGTTACGGAGCGGGTTTGGATCGGATTTTGAAATTTGTTAAAAGGGTTTGGATCAAGGTCGATTCGCTCCAAACCCGCCCATTGCCAAGTCTACTATTTTTCAATAATTACTGTGACAAGTACATTCTCACCTAACTTCACCTTTTGTTTGGTGGTACAGTTGTTATCAGTTCCAATCTCAGTCCAATGCATGCCAAAACTCAATGTTATATTTTATGTTCAGTTCAATTTTGTACAGTCATATGTAACAAACAGGGTCTTACTATTCATTTTATTTATTTTCTAGAATGCATAGACAGCCGGATCATGTGATGACTTTCCTTCTAGCTGAAATGGGAACAAGTGGTTCCCTTGATGGTCAACAAAGATTGGTAGTCAAGGGTCGATTTGCTCCCAAGAATTTCGAAGGAATCCTTCGAAGATACATAAGTAACTCTTGCTCTTTGTTGTTATAAATTCTTTCCATTCCAAACATATTATCAGTGTCATTATAAATTTATAAAAAATGTTATAATGGTTGTGATTGCAGACGAATATGTGATATGCAATGGTTGCAGAAGTCCAGATACAATTCTTTCAAAAGAGAATCGTCTCTTCTTCCTTAGATGTGAACAGGTAATTAATTAAATAAGTAAATAACAACTAAAAAACATTAGAAAAACACATTTTGTAATTTTATTTGTTAATTGATAATTATAATGTTTGAATTTGGTTTACAGTGTGGTTCTGGGAGGTCGGTGGCCCCCATCAAGACTGGTTTTGTTGCACGAGTCGGCCGTAGGAAAGCTGGCTCTTAGTTCAAGTAAACAACTCCACAATAAAAATGTAACAAATAAAGGATTTATAAAATGTCCTATTATCTTTTTTGAAGTATTATTTCATTTCATTAATTTGACAATGGATCTTTGGGAGTGATTTGACTTATACATGTATCATAAAATAGTGAAAGAAGCCTACAGATTCGTTCATCTTGCTTCTTGCTATGAATTATACTCATGAAAGCTTTACACAAGCAAAGAAATTTACCAGAAAATCAATGTGTAAGAGAAGAATCTCTCTCTCTTTTTGAGTTTTCTACTTTGATAAACTGAGCTTGGAAAGCACAGAAGCAGCTTGATCACCACCCAATAAGAAATAGGGATGCCTGAGTGCATGAGAAGCTGATAAACGACCTCTACGCAATGACCCTCTTTCAGAGATAAGCTTCGTAACCAAATCCCACCCTCTTCCAGAATCAAGATCGAGAACACTTATATCAGGTCTAGTTCGTGTCTTTTCCCTCCACAATTTCAAATCATAATTCACAACTTTCAATTCAAGGTTAAAGTTCTTCAATCCTACACTAGACCTCAAACTTGGTATCGCCATTTGCATCAACACAATCCCCGCAGAGTACATATCAAACAAATCCGGACTGTTTAGCTGCAACACAACGAACCCTAAATTTCATTCATAAAAGCTTCAGAAAGATAAAATGTTTGAATTGATAATCACAGACCTGCCATAGAATTGGGAAAAGAAGAGCTGCTACTGGTTCTGGAGGTGGCGATGGTGTTTCTTCTGGTAAAATGTAGAGCTCTGGTGGGCAGTAATCTGGATGTAGAAGACCTCGATTGGGTACATAGTTTTTCCCGATTCTTAAATCTGTTGCTGCGCCAAAATCTATAAGTTTGATTTGTCCCTTTTTGGTTACGACTAAATTTGTTGGTTTTACATCGCGATGAACAATCCCAGTGTCTTGTATTTTCTTCAATGATGAAATTATCTGTTTGATTATTAATGCATTTCGTTCTATGGATTCAAGTCCTTGTAAAACGCGACCAAACATGAGCGATTCCAGATTTAGAGGGAAAATTCGATCTTTCATCTAATCAACAAGGTCTCGATCTCCCTGTGTCGTTAATTTGACTCCAATGAACTTAATATTGATAAACCCAATTATCTAATTCGACAATTTGGAGTAGACTATTTTGTTCGGATTTTTGGATTGGTTTTTTAACAAAACTGAATTATTATATTGGATTTCGGATTGGTTTTGGTTTATAAAATAAGAACCAAATAGTATAAAAAAACCGAATAAACATTTATTATTTATCTATTTGTAATATATATCCATAGTTATTTATTAATTTGGTAATTTATTTTTTCAAATAGGTTCAAAACGTTTCACCCGATAAAAAAAACATTAATATGCATTTTCTTTAAAAAGTTTTCTATCTATAAAATATTTAACTATAATATATCTTCTTAGTAGTTGTTTATAAATTTCAAAACACAAGTAAATAATTTGTTTTTGGTTCTTGTGTAAAGTTGGGTAATATTATAATTATATATCGTTTTAAAATATTTCGTTTTTTGAAAACTGAATTATAAAAAACCGATCCAATTGAATTGTAATTGGATCGGATCGGATCGGATTTGAATTTGGATTGGACTATTCGGATCCATATTTTGAAAACCCAAATCAATTTGGATTCACTTGATTGGATCGGAACCCAAATCAATTTGGATTCACTTGATTGGATCGGATCAAACTGATTCATCCAAATGAACACCCCTAGTCGTATGAATTGAACTACTTGAATTCGTAAACGGGATTTTAGATTTTACTCTATTGGCTTGTATGTGTTCGTGAATCCTTCTTCTCCTGCAGGAATTGCAAGGGCAATTAGTTGTTGCAATCTGGTTTATCATTAATCGGATGCTAATTTCAAAATTAGGAACTTCTAGTAGGTTTTTGAAGTGTTCACAAGACAAGTTTCAAACGCGAAGATAATGTGTATGGAAATGAAGTTTCCAAATTTCTAGTTTCTCGTTTGTTCGTTAAACCGATTAGTAGGTTTAATCTGGTTGGCGAAATTTTTTTATCTTCATCAGATTGTGTGATTGTTGTTTGTTCTTATGATTTCCTATTAATTGATGTAAATTTCTCTAACTATATAGTAAGGGGATATGTAAAATTCCGATCTTATATGTGAAACCAAGCATAAGCGGAATCATTTCTTACTTAAATCTAAGTTTGATTCAGTGTTCTCTTTGGTACTGAATTAAGTTCTAGTCTCAAAGGCAGAATTGCCTAGAAGATTTAAGCAATGGTGGAATTATAACACCTGTCCTTTTCTATTAAAGTGTTGAAAGATACTTATCCAATAATGTCTTTTATAAATCATTTGAGAATCCTCGGGGTCAAGATTATAGCCATGGTGATCTTGAAATGGGAACACAAAATAACTCGAATTCTACAGAGTTAGGGTTGGATGATTTTTTCAAGAAGGTGTGTTATATACTTATATCCTTTTATTTCTACATGTCTAATTTCCTTGTGTAAATCATAAAACTTATTGTATACTTCTTTTTTCTAGGTTCAATCCATCGAAAACAATATGAAAAGTTGAATAAATTACTCAAAAAACTACAAGATGCTCATGAGGAATCCAAGGTTGTAACCAAGGTTACTGCTGTGAAAGGTCGTTCCTATTTCGATATGAATCAGGAGTTCATAGCCATTTGCTAATGTAAACAAGATATCAATATTTTCAATTATTGATATAAATTTTAATTAAATGTTTGTTATTTTACAACAATCAAGCAACGTATGGAGAAAGATGTGGATGAACTTGGAAAGATTGACACGTTTATTAAATCAAAAATTGAGGAACTTGACAAAGAGGTTAGTTTAATTTTTACAAACAACTTTTTGTTATTATTTATTTGATAATTCTTACTTTTTGTTAATATATAATTCAATAATTCATCCTTTTTATTATTTACTAGAACTTGGCCAACAGACAAACGCCTGGATGTGGAAAAGGAACTGGAGTTGACCGGTCAAGAACAACAACTACTCTGTAAGTTCTTAGTTCTTACTGTCCACCCTAATTTTAATAAATAAAAAAAATTACATATTGAGGTTTACAATGATATTTGTTTGCAGTTCTTTGAAGAAAAAGTTTAAAGACAATATGTCTGAATTTCAGGTATTGCATCCATTTTCCATGGATTTCATTCTTTTATATCATTATATGGTTAATGGTTTTACTCAAATGATTTAATGTTTTTACATTTTAGGCTCTAAGGGAAAGTATTCATCAAGAACATCGTGAGGTGGTTAAGAGGCGTGTGTATATAGGTTCTACATTTAACTTAAACATCGTATACTTGGAAACTTAATGCGTTTTAAGTTAATTTATCCAACTTTTTTTTTTTGTGACTATTTTCAGTAACAAGAACCAGGGTAGATGAAGAGGTGACACTTTTTTTATATATAATTTTCAAGCCAATATTTTTTATAACTTTTATAGTCACGTGTTCATTTTATCCCTTACTTTCTACAAACAATCGATCAACTTATAGAGACAGGAGATAGTGAAGAGATTTTTTTTAGAAAGCAGTTCGGGAACAAGGGCGAGGACAGGTTAGAAATATTTATTATAATTATAATTATAAAAAACATAAATGATAAATTTTTTGTGTATTTGATGGATTATGTTTTATTTGTATTTTGTAGGTACTTGACACCCTTGCAGAGATCCAAGAACGCCATGATGCAGTAAGAGAAGTAGAAAAGAAGCTTCTTGACTAGCAACATGTGACATCCTCATTTTTCGTGGCAAGAAAAGACTGATTTCTTTTATGCTTTTATAATAAAGTCAGAGTAATCTTTCAAAAGAAAAGTGTTCCGGAATTTGTTCCCAGGAAAACATGATAAATATACTTTCAAATCATTTTCGAGGAAATGTATTTTATTCATTTCAAAACTTTGGGATGTCAACGTCAATACATAAACATAAGCATAAACAGAACATACATTCATTACACTAGTGATCTACATTTTGTAGTCTCTCGGTGTAGTGCAACTTTATATTGACACCTATGATACAAATAAACTAAGTGGGTCAGGTTGGGAAACCTAGTGAGTACACAGGGTTTTCAACCCACAATAATAAAGCTATTATGTTCCATCATCAAACAATTAACCCAATTACCCATCCCCATTATCTTCTTTATTTCTTAAGGATCTACCCTAAGAATCATCTATCCCTCATCCCTAAGGATTTTTCTTAGGAATAGGCACGCAGTCCGTCGTCGTCAGGGTTTCTACAACAGACACTAAATCCATAGTTGCCAGGGTTCATCCAACGGGAGCTAAGTCCACAACTCTCATTTATCGACAATATTATTTGTGGGAGTCCACCTGCAATACATGCCAATGGGTTTTTAGATCTAGTACATCGACTGAACATATCGTTCACAACACCTACAGGTAGTGAGCCTGCTAGTGTTCCACGGGCCGTCTAGAATAGTCCATGGTTGTCATTCATACTCTGATAGATGACGAGGCCATCATTCGAGTAAAGGTTTCTCTCATTTTTCACCCCTCACCCTCATCTCATTGTCTATATCACTTTTTCATATCATCCTCCAACTCATTTTTCATCACGCATAAACTTATTTCATCTACCCATGTCCTACCCAACATATTCGTACATATAAAGTACATATATCGTTCAGATCTGAAGAAAAGGTTTAGATCTATAAAGAAAATTCATATACGTTTCAGATCTGAAGAAAAAGTTTATATCTGTAAAGAAAATACATATACGGTTCAGATCCGAAGAAAAAGGTCTAGATCTGAAAAACAAAGTTTAAATCTTTCATCCAGTATAACTTTCAAAGCCTAAAATACTTATACAGTCTAGATCTGAAGAAAAAGTTCAAATCTGAAAAGAAAGAAGTTTAGATCTTTCATCCAGTACAGATCTCAAGTACTATATATATATATATATATATATATATATATATATATATATATATAGTTTAGATCTAAAAAGTTTAGATTTGAAGGGAAAAGTTTCAGATCCAAGAGAAAAAGTTCAGATCTGAAATGAAAGAAGTATAGATCTTCATCCAGCATACATCTCAGGTAAACAGGTAATATATATATATATATATATATATATATATATATATATATATATACACACACACACACACACACATAGCACGTAATTTATATAAAATACTTCATATCTATGTGTAATATGAAAGTGACCATGCGCTCACCTGATAAGAAGGTGATTTTGACAGCACTTTGCTTCTTAAAATGATCTTCTTTGATGAAACCGGGAAGTTTGCTTTAAAACTGGGCTCTGCGCGGGCAGAGTTTCAAACCGAAGAACTCTTTTTCTCGGAGACTTCGGGCTCTTCGGGGCTTTCTTCTAGTGCGAGGAGGGTACCCTATGCTTTGAAGGGTGGGATGGTCTAGAAAGAGAGTAGAGAGAGAATGTGTTGGCAAAAAGTGTGAAAATGAAGGTTGTTTTCGGTCTTTATTTACAACCGGAGGTCATGGGATACGCGGGGCGTTCCTGCGAGGTACGTTGGGCGTTCCTCGGTACACAGGGTGTACCCTCGTACACAGCGTGTAGGTGTGAGGTTCGTATAATACGTGTCGTTCATCGAATGGGGTAATGTGGCCAAACTAAGGCCTAGTCTTTGCATACACTGCACTTTCCTTCCTTCTACTGGGGCGTAGCCTTGCATCCAACTTCGCAATTTACACCTCCAACTTCTAAAATTCATAAATTTCGCATACGAGCTTCGTTTTCAACGTTCCTTATATCCACGCGTAGGTAAAGACGTACTCTACAACTTTCGTTAAGACTTCCTCGGCTAATTTTGACTTTATTTTTAATGTTATATTTTTAACAAGCCGGGACATGAAAGTCCGTTAAAAAAATTCATAACTTCTCTATCCGACGTCCGTTTTCGTCTGTCTTTTTACCGTTGAACTACTATTAACAAGACCTTCGATTCTCGTTTAGGTTGTGTCGGCCAAAAATTGATTGATTTAACATTCGAACTCCGGGTCGTGTACTGTTGATCCGAAACTTAGAAAAATCATTACTTCCTCATACGAAGTCAGTTTTGGGTGTTGTTTTTATGCACGCTCTCGGTTGAATGAACACTACGAATTTTGTTTAGATCGCTAAGGCTATAAAGTCTTATATATTTTAAGATTAACAGTGTGTTTGGAATTTCATGTTAAAAAACCAAGGTTCTAAATATCGTAAGGCATGACTTGGCGGCAATATCAAAGTTAAGTCATGATGTTTTTCAAAGCGTGACTATTTTATATACACAATAAGAGATAAATCATATAGTTATTAAATTTTATCAAATATAAAAAGTTTTTAGAAGTATTATATTAATATTTAATATAAAAAACTTAACATCAACTCAATTATTTTAGGCCCGACAAAAAAAACAAAGAAAAAATCGAAAAAAATTTGCGCCTTGATACGTTATTTGGGCGTCACGCTTAACAAACCGTCTTGGACGTTTTGGTAATGGCCACACTGCCCTTTGCGTCATGGCACATCTTGAGGCACGCCATAGCGCACTTTTTAGACCCATGTGAAAAAACAAAAAGGACTTTTAGGCATAATGACTTATGGTGTTGAGAACATGAGTTTTTTTTTAAAAAAAAAAAGTGTTTTGGATTAAGTTTTATGGTGGAAAAAGTCAATACGTCAATAACTTGTTTTTTAAAAAGTGTTTGTATTAACTTATACATGTTTTAAGGGTATTTAACTTTTACAACCCAAAAAATTATAAAGAATTTTGAAAACTTATAAATCCGAACTTAATGAAATGTCATTTTTTTAAACACCCTCTTAATTATAATCTATTTTTTTTATTGAAACAACCATCACAATTTGTTTGATTTTTAATATATGATAATATATAAATACAATTTTTAAGTATAGCGTTATTTAATAAAATATAAAAACCGATTAAAATGTTATTATGAGATATATCTGTCACTTTTTGATGATGAAACTAAACCAAATTTTGATACGAAATATAAATCCACATACAAAGTATTTGGTTGAAAACAATGCATTAGTGTAACACCCAGAGTCAGAAAGACCAAGAAAAGAAAGAAAAGGCTCTAAGTCAAGACTCAACTCGTCGAGTCCAGGGAGGAACTCGACGAGTCGGAGCGGGATCCGGGGCATAGAGTAAGTGACTGACTCGGCTAGTGGACTCGGCGAGTTTCGTCTGGACGAGAAAAACCCTAATCCTGGGGGTTGTGCCCTATTTAAAGAACATTACATCCCTTCCCCAGCCTCTTTTCTTCCCTTTTAAGATCCAGAGACCCTAAATCGTGAGTGAGAGTCCTTGGGAGCAATTTGGAGCTTAGATAAGGGAGTTTTGTGAAGAGATATTGAAGATCAAGAAGCTTGGAGCAAGGGGTTTGTAGAGAGTTGGATTATTCTTTAGTGGGAGGTCATCCTTGAGGTAATAAGTTGTTGCTTTGGCTTTATTGCAATTAGATCTATTCTTGAATGAGATTTTGGGGCTATTTTGGTAAGATTAGATCTATTTCGGGTTTGGTACTTAGATCTGAGGTTGCTACTTCAGATCTAGGGTTGTGATGGTCCAGAATGTCTTAAAACTGAAGTCAATGGGTCATTGGTGAAGCCCCTTTGTCTTAAACCCTAACCCTAGAGTGTTTTGGGCCTATATCTCCTTGGTTTCATGTAAAGTTTGCAACTTTATGTGGGGGTTAGACTGTAGAAGAGTGGATCTATGGATTGGAGCCTCTGCATGGCTCGAAGAGCCACTGTATGGATTGAGAACTAGAGAGATTCGGCGAGTCACATGGGTGTACTCGACGAGTTGTATGAATATGTGCATGGACTCGGCGAGTTGTAAGAACAACTCCACGAGTCTATTGAAGATTGCCTAGGACTCGACGAGTCTGTTCTTGGACTCGACGAGTTAGATCGCAGAACCCCCCAACCTCTTCTAGTTAAGATGCAGATCAGTGAGTTGAGTGGTGACTCAGTGAGTTGGATAGGATGGGACTCAGAGACCGTTGAACTCGACGAGTCTTGGGGTGACTCGGCGAGCTGGGTCGTATTTTGAGAGCTTATGAGTTTAAGGACTCTGAGAGTCTATGGGTTGACTCGGCGAGTCGAGTCAACTGGAAGGTTGACTTTGACCAAAGTTGATTTAGTTTGATTTTTAAACTTCAGTTTGGAACTAAGTGCTATGTTGATACTAGTAGCTAGTGGAGCTAGTGGAGCAGCGATTCAGAGAGTTGTCGGTCAGCAGCCAAAGGATTATCAGCAAAGTTCAGCAGTGCGAGGTGAGTCTCCTCACTGTTTATATGGGTTTACGGCCACAATGTCGGCCCATGTAGTTATGTATGATAGGAAGACCCGGGGTTAGCCCTAGGCATTATGCATGAAAGACTAGGAGGCGGCTCCTGGCACACAGTATGTTATAATGTATGATAGGAAGACCTGGAGGTTAGCCCTAGGTAATATGTAAGAAAGACCAGGAGGTGGCTCCTGGCGCACTGTATGCTATTATGTATGGAAGACCAGGAGGTGGCTCCTAACACACTATATGCGGAGTAGCCTAGTAGAGTAGTATGTATAGTTGTCTTCGTGATACTTGCATGGAAGACCAGGGTGTAGCCCTTGGCACTTGTCTGTAAGACCCAGGGAGTGGCCCCATGCTTGACCAGGAAGACCATGTGTGGCCCGTGGAATAACCGCAAGACTATGTTTGGCACATAGCACCTTAGCAAAACTATGTTTGGCACATAGCACCTTAGCAAGACTATGTTTGGCACATAACACCTTACTTGATTATGGATATGTTGGTTATGTATGGTTCTTGGCTATGTGTGGCATGTATAGATTAGTTGGTTTGTATGGTATGTGGTCTTTGGGGAACTCACTAACCTTCGTGCTTACAGTTTTCAGTTTTGGTTTCAGGTACTTTGTTTTCAAGGAAAGGAGCCGGCTCGATCGCAGCGCATCACACTATGTTTTCCGCACATGAGATCTTTGGGATTACACTCTGATATGGTTTTATGATAATATGTTTTGATTACTGACACTTTGGTTTGTCATGAGATATTATAATGAATGTTTTTATACTGATGGTTTTATGTAATAACTTATTTAAAAATGAAAATTTTAGCCTCGAATTTTGGGATGTAACAATTAGCTAATTCATAAATAGATAAAGAGTATGCAAAACGGTCTTGTTCGCATGACATATAAGCTCTATTTTTACGATAACTCAGCAATAAATATACTTAATTTATATAGAATATAGATTACAATATGCTACGTTGATACCAATATACTCGAACACTATGCCTATATCGTGTTTATATTTATCATACCATGTCTAACAGTGTAAGAACGTGTTTGATTCGTGAGGATTTTGACCTCTAATATGTTTGATTTAGAGTCATTATGCATAGCAAATTCCCAAAATTGTTGTTTATGTACGAAAGATCTTAATCATTCTTCTCTTCATTTGGTTTTTAGAAACTGCACCATGATCTACCTGTGCAACTTCTCGAATATGACATTTGGTTTCAGCAATACGGAAATGAATTCACCTTTTATGACTACAATCAACCATTAGAGCTCCCATCAACAATGAAACATTCATTCTGCATCATCATTGCAGATCCTCGTTACCTAGTAATATTTTACTTATATCAGATTACTACATACAATTTAGTCATTTACGCATCTCAATTTCTTGGTGATGTTTGATGTGAATTGTGATGAATAGAGCAAGGAGTGCTTGGAAAAGGTTTCTAAAACGATTGGATTTCTTAACCAACCTGGAGAATCATTCTTGCTTTTACTCACAGGTCCAGACTATATCTTGATTATTTGATTGCTTCTTGTTGATGTTGATGACAAGATGACTGTTATTTGTGTACACGTGCAGTGCAACATGAAAGAGCAGGTGAACTCTTAGGGTTACGACCATGTGGCTTTAGGCCACAACATTCCAGCAAGCTTGGGAATGAATTCTGACTCTTCACAAACTATGATCCTGGGTTGAGATTAGGAGGATGGGAGCATGAGCAGTAGTAACATTTCAATTTTACATGTTTCATTAGGATGTTAAATATCTTGTTTGTGATCAAAAAATAAAGTTTTGCATAAATACTTTATGTTGTCTTACAAGATATTAGTAACATTTTGCTGTGATACACATGTTTTCTCAGTTTTGTATGAGTGTTGTATGATCATTGTAGTTATTGGCTCAAAAGGAGTATGTTTTGTGTATTTAGGTTATGAAACATTCAGACTTTCAGATACATTAATGTGTGTTTATCTTTGAGATTTAGGGAGTGAATCGACGAGTCGTGAGTCCAACTCGACGAGTAGTTTCAGATTGGCCACATGGAATTAATGAGTGGACTCGACGAGTCAGAGAGATGACTCGCCGAGCAGGTGTTGGGCAGAGAAACCCTAATTTCCTGGGGTTGGGGCCTATATAAGGGAACTTATAGCCTCATTTGCGGCTCACCTTCACCGAGAGTAAACCATAACATCCTTTTGAGCTAGAGAGTGTGAAAGGAACTGATTTTGGGGTCTTTTGGTACATTTCTTTTGAAGAGGAGGGAAGGATTCATCAAGGAACAAGAAAGGGGCCAGCGGATCAGTGTTATTTCGTCCAAGAGCTTTTGGAGAAGGTAAAAAGTTCTCACCTTTCTCCTTGTGGTGATTAGATCTCATGTTTTGATTATTAGGGCTTTCTATCACCTTTTTGTTGAGATATGAGTACATGGAGTTCCTTTCTAGGCCTAGACTTCATATCTGGACCTTGTGAGGTCCTGAGGGTCCAAAGGCTCAAGCTTTATTTAGTCACTTAAAGAGTTATTGTGTTGGTTCCCTTGTTGGAGCATGTATTGGCATTATGAGTCTTATATGCCATGTTTGAACGTAAAACTTGCAGATTTACATAACAAACGACCCTTAGGATGGTAGATCTAGTGTTTGGAGTGATAGATCTGCCTTAAATCGTCCGAATGAGGAATCTCATCGAAGGGACTCGGCGAGTCCATGGCCTGACTCGACGAGTTGGTGAGGGTTTGTCCCGATGGGTTTGATTGTGCGATAACCTGACGAGTTGCAGGGCTAACTCGACGAGTTAAGCTGGACTTTCTTGAGACTTCTGAGGAAACGAGGGGACTCGATGAGTCGGGTCAAACATGTATTGTTGACTCGAGTTTGACTTTAGGGTTTGGTCAACATGAATAATGGAGACCATGAAGGGGTAAAATGGTCTTCTACCTAATTCAAGAGTTAGGGAGAGAAAGAATAGCCTTTAGTTATTAGATTCGTGAAAAAGAGTATTAATTAGAGATATTCATCCTTGTGATAAGCGGAGGCTAGTTCGAGATTCGGGTGCGAGGTTATTTGCTTGCTGCTCGCAAGTTGAGTTTTCTCACTATACTTTACCTTGAGTGGTATTTATGTGTGACCAGAGAGTCTTATGTGCTTACTTGAGTTATGCATTTTGTCTGTGTGATATATATGCTATGTTATGTGTTACTGAGACCGGACCGGAGGGTCCAACGAGTTGTGAGACCGGAGGGTCCTCACTGAGACCAGACTAGAGGGTCCCACCGAGATACATAGACCGAAGGGTCTTACAGAGTTATAGCCTCGAGTGGCTAATGTGTTGTATGTGGTACTTTGGGGAACTCACTAAACTTCGTGCTTATCATGTTATGTGTTTTTGGTTTTTCTCAGGATCACAGGAATGCACCGGCTTGATTGTACACACCAGTGAAAGAGTTATGTTTTGAAGATCCTGGATTTTATTTAAACAATTATGGAGTTGAGAATTGTCAATTAAATAAATGAGATTTTGTAAAAAGTGTTGTGAGAATTATGTGATTATAAATGAAAATTTTGTTTTGAAAATTTACGGTGTTAGAGTTTATTTCACAATGATATTGAGTTTTTTTAGTACCATAAGCCTATTTAAAAGGATAAATTTCAGTTAGACAAGTTGATGCGACTAGAGAGCATAAATGAATTCATAGATTCCAGTTGATTACAAGCTTAGACACCAACATTCGTCACCGACAAATATGAAACTGGAAACAAGATCTAAAAATTAATCTAAGACTTAAAGAAGGTACTGAGAATCTCTATAGTTGTGAACAATGCAGCTTTTGTCGCTCAAAAGTTCGAATTTCCCATCACTAAGAAATAAAAAAGGATAGAATTTCTAGAGAGAAACTTACAAATAAAAGATCGTTCATGGTGAGTCGAAGCTAAATCTTCTTCTTAAGACGAGGGATTTTTTGCTGTATCTTTAACCTTTTGGGGGATTTAAATTGGGTTCAGGTTTTAGGTTTGGGTTTATTCAAAGAAGAGAGAAAAGCAACAATGAGAGAGAAAGTGTGTGTGTCGAAACAACAGGATGGAGAGAGGGAGAGAAATTCGATGACAGATCGTGAAGAAAGACTTTTGTTATCGGATTATGCTCGTTTTTATCTTATTTTTTATCTTATTTTATTGACTTTGAAATCCAAAGTCATACCTTAAAAAAATGGGTTATGTGTGGCCCGGAAATGTTGATGTGTTTCGGTCATACGGGTACGACATGCTGATATGATTCAATAAACACTAGCCTGAGTGTCCGACATACCGAGCTTTTGTGTTTTGCTCAACATGTTTTTGTTGTTTATCTTTTCTCAACTAAGACAAGTAAAGCTTAACATGGGGGTGAGGTGAAGCTTAACAAATTCGACGAAGCTAGATCTTCTTCTCAAGACGAGAGATTTTTTGCTATATCTTTAACCTTTTTTGGGGATTCAATTGGGTTTAGGTTTTATTCAAAGAAGAGAGAAAAGCAACAACGAGAGAGAAAGTGTGTGTGTCGAAACAGCAGGATAGATTTTAAATCCCAAGTGATACCTTCAAAAAATGGGTTATGTGTGGGCCGGACATGCTGATGTGTTTCAATCATACGGGTACGACATGCTGATATGGCTCGACAAACATTAGTCTAAGTGCCCGACATACCGAGCTTTTGTGTTTTGCTCAACATGTTTTTACCGTTTATCTTTCCTCAGTAAAGACGAGTAATGGTTTTTTCCGTTTATAATTTTCACAAATGAGAGTACAAATATTAACATTGACAAAATGATCTTGATTCTTTTGGGTTAAATTACAAATAAAACATATTTAACTACTTTATCAAGATATTAATATATTTTTAAATCAAAAAATAAGTATTTAATTGTTCCGATTCAACAAGTTTTATCATTTTATATAACACTAGATTATGACCCACGTTAAACGCGGTGAACGCATAAATAAAATATAAATGTATATAGATATTGCAGAAAAATAATAAAAAAAATCAGGGTTATTGGTATTATTGAAATATGTAGAAAATACATTGAAATCGGTAAATATATATAGTCGTTGAAGGACCTCTTTGTGAACAATTTTTTTGTTTGATTGGTTGAACGACATTTCTCGTCACAAAGTATCTTTAAACTTTTTTACTTGTGATACGGAAAACAACTACATATAGCTGAGCATGCGCGAAAACAGATCTACGCAAGTATAATCCAACATTTGACAATGTACTTTCAAAATACATTGTTATTTCATGGTTATATTGCAAAATAGAATTGTTTATTTCAAAAAATAGAAACGTATTTATGTTTATTCGAAATGAACTACATAAACCCCCCACAAAATTAAATATAAAGAAACTCTAACAAATAAATATAATAACAGTTATGTTTGCTCGATTTAGATTTTGCTCATGGCTTATTGAAAATGTCAAAAATACATAATTGGCACACAAATTACTTGTTATTATGAGACGAATTCAACAATAAACACATGATGATGTTGTTTTCTATAATTTTTTTTATGATAATGATAAAATAATGGAAAAATGAATACTTACTTCAAGACATTTGCAGACGTTTGTGTAAGGTGTATGGTCTTAACTGTTGAGTATTCATATCTTTTACATATAACTATTAAATGGTTATTTAAAGATGAATTAAAATTTCATTCCAATTTCTTGCCGATTTAGAAGTATGTTTCGACTATTTTTATATCAGATAAAAAACATATAGGTTTTCTTAGTATTACTGCAATCCTACTTTCATATAAAATTACTTTTTTCGCATCAAACCAAACTCAGTGTTTTTCAGCATTATTATCATCCTATATAATACATTCTTGATGGTTTTGAAAAATTCACTTCAATTTCTCATTTCTTTTTAAAAGTTTATTGTTATTTCGTGTTGCTTTTAGAAATAAGTTTTACACTATTTTTTTGTATCAGACCAAATTTGAAGGTTATTTTTGTATTATTACCAACGTATATGTTCCAGTTCATTTTTATTATTTGAATAAAGTTTTTGTAGTTCAAAACCGATACAAATATAAGAATACTGACTATATATTAACTAATTATCTATAATGTATAATAAAAAATGAAGACAATATAATCATAATTTATTGATGTTAGTTAAAATGTAATTTATTTGGCGATGAGGTTAGTTTTTGGTTATTTATTTGGAAAGTATAATATGTATTCTGCATTACAAATGCCTATCTTTCGAATTTAGCATTTGCTACTTTAGAATTTTATTTTGGTTTGGTATAGGCATGATCATCACATATTTAATACTTTTGCTCTTCTTGCACCTTTACTACCTGTTGACTTGCATTCATTGAATCAAGATTTAACATTTTTTTTAATATATATATATATATATATATATATATATATATAGAGAGAGAGAGAGAGAGAGATAGAGAGAGAGAGAGACAAGAAACTATTAAACTCAATGGATACGCTAAAAGGGATATGAGACTTGCCTTTTGTGACATAAATAATACAAAATTGGACCGTTTTCTTCAAAATAATTTTAGAACCGATGAAAATCTGGTTGCCAAAATATCTAATATCATTATTTAAGTCATAACCTGTTGTATGCCGACAAAATTGAAAATTTCAGCCAAAACTCTGTTATATGCCATCAAAGTTGAAAAAAGATCCTTTAAAGTTAGATGAGAGTATTAATATAAAAATCGTCTTTCACTTTTTGTTGGATGTATTTTTTGATGACAGAAACAATTATCAGTCCAAACATAATCTGTAAAAACCATCATAGCCAAATCATAGATTGCTTAATCAACAAATTAAAATACCACAGTCGTAGATGGTAATCTAGTTAGAACATCTTTTTCTAAAAGACCAAGAAATGGATAATTTATTAGAATCTTATAACGCTGATAAAAGTCATAACAAAGGGTAATAGATTGAATCGATAATTTACAATAAATATAAAAAATGAAACCCTATCAGAGATAGAAAAACTTGAGGACGAGACAAAAAAAAATACGTAACACTACAAAGTTGCAAACATCAAAAACACATGATGCTAAAAATATAGAAAAAAAATAAAAGCAAAATTTATACCTGTTGTGAGATGAGCATAGAGAACGTGTGTAAAATTATTTGAAACATTTTGTCAAACACCTAAGGTGCCTGTTCTAATAACCCATCCTTTGAATGTAATATGATAAAAAAATCCAATTTTACAGGAAAGTATAGGAAATTAACTAAAGTAACATGTATTTAGATTATGCAAATTATTTTGAACAATTTTCGTTCAAAAATATACTTATTGTTGTTTCGTACTTACATACAAAGTTTAATAAAAAATGTTAATTGTAATTATGCAATTTAATTCTACCATATAAATACAACCACATAGAAAATTTAAGAATCAAATAAAAACTTTGTCTATAATACCGTAAATCTGATATTCAAGAAAATAAGATCATTTCTAATTTAGATTCTAACTTCTTTGCTTACTTTTGATACGGTTTATGTACTAATATTTATAGAAACCGGTAGACAATGATGTTGATATTAAGTGTGGTATATTGTTGTTACCGATAAAAAAAAACTAAGTTGTAGTTTACATTAAAAGTTCTTTTTTCATGGTAAGTATGTTGCTATAATTTGTAAAAAAAATCACATAACTATTTCAATTTATAGTGGTTGTTGAGGATCAAGTCCAAGTTAATAGGTTAAACATTTAATATGAAAAGTTGTACATTGTTGTTTTGTTTGACTTAATCTAGATTAAATGATGTAATATGTTAAGCCAAAAAAACCTTATGTAATGTTTTATGGGATTTCAAAAATAGAAACATAATTTTGTTAGTCATAGAAAACAATCTTTGAAAGAATATATTTACTGTACAGAAACATATACAAATTAAAATAGTTATAGTTTAACCCTTTATAGATTAAATTGTTTATAAAATTCATCCCATTAATAATGAATAAAAGATAAATTAAAAGACATTTACAACACGAAAAAATCACGACATGTTACTTTTAAAAATGGTATAACAATGTACTTTAAACATACATTACTAAAAATAGTATAATATAAAGTTATAATTGACAATAAATTCAGAAACCATAGCCAAATTGAGATAATCAAACAAACATAAATAGTAGCAACAACCAATTTGATCCATTTTTAAATTAAACTACCAATTTACCCTTCTGATGAACACAGTCCATACTAAATTAATGATTTAGCCTTCAGATAAAAAATGAAAGTATCATGCTAAAAGAATCATTTTAGTATATATGTCATCTCAATATCTATTGTTGAGTTGCCTTTCCATCCCAATGCTCTTCTAGTTTCCTAAGTTGAATTACCCTTTTGCCCTTACGTTTCCTTACTCAAAGGTTTCCTGCATCTAATTTGCTATCAAATTAAAATAAATCACATAAATTTAGGAGTTTATTGATACCTTCAATAGGTAAATTCGCATCTTCCTTCTTTATTCTATCACAAATAAAATTACCTTTCTGCACCTAAACCTTCAATCATACTTAACATTTAAAAAAAATCATCCAACAATATCAATAACCTCTAGTTATGATTTCAATTTAAAGTTAAAAATGTTGTAATTCAACCATCATATTAGGATATTAATTTACATTCAAACACTAAAAAAATATCTTTATTAATTAAACGAAAGAAGGTACTGACCTTCGAATGCACAACAACGAAGGTTTGAAGCAGGGAATAATGATGGATGTTATAAACAATAAGAATGATGTTGTAGGAGAAGGTTTGAAGTAAAGCAACAATTGAAAATAAGTTTGAGCCGCAGATTCAATGATGAATCGTATATGTATGTCATAATTTGAATCTGATTTTTGGTATCAATGGTTTCCTAATAAAAATGGATTTTATATTAATGTTTACTAATATAAACAAATTTATATTAATGGTTGCTATTTAATGTCTTAATTGAAATGTTTTTTGTAATATGTTTTTAATGTTGACCATTTTAAAACCTTTATAACCAGAAATTCAAGATTTAAAATATGGGAAACTTTTATTAGAATTAAATACATTCCATTTCAATGGATTTAAGTTAATTTTGTCTGACAATTAGAAAAATTTTATTGGAATTAAATGCATTTCATTTGGAGAAGATGATATCATCAATTTAATCTAAGGGTGGAAAACATAGGAGTGAAAGACAATCAATGAACCAGATTGTTTTAATATATATTAAAGATAACAAAATTATTGATATGTTTATTTAATGAGTTTTTTAAAAAAGAAAAAACTAAACGGGTTTGAATTTTGAAGCCAAAAACTATAAATAAATGAGTTAAATTATGAACAATATTAATTAGGGTAAATGATGACATAGATCGTCTAAAGATGGAGATGCTTGCTTCAGTTTGTAGAGATTTGTGTGAAGCCAAAACAAAGGTGTGATAATTGGAGATGCAAGGAAGAGACAATACACAAATTCTAAGAATACATGAGCAAAAAGGAACCAATTTATGGTGCTACATTCTATTATGAACACACAAAACATCAATTGAAGCATAACCATTGACATGAGGACGAAGAGGATTAGAAAATTATGGTTTAAGAGAAAAAAAAATAGAGGAGAAAGATAGGGGTGACTATTCATGTTTTTGACAAGATTTATGGAGAAACTGATACCTAATATATAAATAGAATGATATGCTTCAATTGATAACATAATTGTTGATTTTAAAGATTCTATAATTAGATGTAATTGTGCTCGAATTGTGAAATATATTTTAAAAGTACGATAGATTTTATAATTAAATGTAATTGTGATTGAAATGTAATTGCTAAATATAAAGATTGTATAGTTAAATGTTTGAATTTTATTTGGAGAAGATGATGCCATCAATTTGATCTAAGGTTGGAAATCATATGATTGAAATACAATCAAGGGGACCATGATTATTTAATTGGTAAATTAAGAATTCTTTTTTAATAATATTAATTTTTTTTTCAGTATTTTATATTATATTACATAAAGTGGCAAAAAAAAAAAAAAAAAAAAAACTAAGAGATACACTAAAGGAAGTTTTTGAACTAATTACTTACGTTTTTTATTTTTAGTATTTTATCTGATAAAGGTACGTATTTTAAAATTGGCTATAACTTGGAGGATTGTTTTTGCAATTTTACACAATCTGCCACCGTATGCTCTGCTATTACATCAACCACGTTCTGATGAACACACATTCGTCTCTCTTACTTCAAGAATCAATTGATGTTTCTTCAATCTATGGCTTGAGCGCTACTGCATTGACTTCAACATCTCTTCGCAACTTCAAATCCACATCTTTTTCAGGTAATCATTTTCCTAATGACTTGTTCTTCACTGCTAATTGAACTCTAAATTTTTTCCCCTTTATTTCAGCTAACTTTTCCCCCCTTTTGGTTAAACTTCATAGATCTGATTGTTTCATGCACTTTTTTTTAACTTTATTTCTTTGGTTGAGTCAAATCTGTTTCAAAAAGAGTCGAAACTTGAAACCCTAGTATCTGTTCGAAGTTAGATCCTTTTTATGTGTTTGGATTTGCTTGATACCGTTATGTTTATGTGTTTCCTGTTTAAAAATTGCTCAATTGTGTGTCGTATTTCTGCTGATTTGATTGTTATGTTTATGTGTTTCCTGTCTAAAAATTGCTCAATCTGTTTCAAAAGGAGTCGAAACTTGAAACCCTAGTATCTGTTCGAAGGTGATTGATTTATGCGAAAAATCCCTCGTCTTGAGAAGAAGATCTAGCTGCGACTCACCATGAACGATCTTTTATCTGTAAGTTTCTCTTCAGAAATTCTATCCTTTTTTATTTCTTGGTGATGGGAAATTCGATTTTTCGAGCGACAAAAGCTGCATTGTTCAAAGCTATCGAGATTCTCAGTACCTTCTTCAAGTCTTAGATCAATTTTTAGATCTTGTTTCCAGTTTCATATTTATCGGTGACGAATGTTGGTGTTTAAGCTTGTAATCAACTGGAATCTATGAATTCATCTGTAATCAAATTGTCTGATTGAAAATTTGAACCTATACCTCTGATTCTAAACAAAAAGGACAAAAAAAAAGGTATTTTTCAAATTTGTATCAGCTACTTTTAGGTAATATTAGGCATATGAACTACAAATGGATCTTTGAGCTTATTTTCTTCGTTTTCTTTCACCTGCGATCCTTTGACTTTGGATGTCAAACCTTTATTACCTAATCTTCATTTTGTATATATCAATTTATACTTATAACACCTGTCATTTTCTATTAAAGTGTTGAAACATAATGTCTTTTAGGAATCATTTGAGAATCCTCGGGGTCAAGATTATGGCCATGGTGATCTTGAAATGGGAACACAAAATAACTCGAATTCTGCAGAGTTAGGGTTGGATGATTTTTTCAAGAAGGTGTGTTATATACTTATATCCTCTTATTTCTACATGTCTAATTTCCTTGTGTAAATCATAAAACTTATCATATACTTGTTTTTTCTAGGTTCAATCCATCGAAAAACAATATGAAAAGCTGAATAAATTACTCAAAAAACTACAAGATGCTCATGAGGAATCCAAGGCTGTAACCAAGGCTGCTGCTATGAAAGGTTGTTCCTATTTCTATATGAATCATGAGTTCATAGCCATTTGCTAATGTAAACAAGATATCAATCTTTTCAATTATTGATATAAATTTCAATTAAATGCTTGTTATTTTACAGCAATCAAGCAACGTATGGAGAAAGATGTGGATGAAGTTGGAAAGATTGGCAGGTTTATTAAATCAAAAATCGAGGAACTTGACAAAGAGGTTACTTTTTGTTATTATTTATTTGATAATTCTTACTTTTTGTTAATATATAATTCAATAATTCATCCTTTTTGTTATTTACTAGAACTTAGCCAACAGACAAAAGCCTGGATGTGGAAAAGGAACTGGAGTTGACCGGTCAAGAACAGCAACTACACTGTAAGTTCTTAATTCTTACTCTCCACCCTACTTTTAATAAATAAAAAAAAGATTACATATTTATGCTTACAATGATCTTTATTTGCAGTTCTTTGAAGAAAAAGTTTAAAGACAAAATGTCTGAATTTCAGGTATTGCATCCATTCATTCTTTTATATCATTATATGGTTAATAGTTTTACTCAAATGACTTAATGTTTTTACATTTTAGGCTCTAAGGGAAAATATTCATCAAGAACATCGTGAGGTGGTTGAGAGGCGTGTGTATACAGGTTCTACATTTAAACTAAAACATCATATACTTGGAAACTTAATTAATGTGTTTTAAGTTAATTATCCAACTTATTATTATTATTATTTTTTTATGACTATTTTCAGTAACGGGAACCAGGGCAGATGAAGAGGTGACACTTTTTTTTTATATATATAATTTTCAAGCCAATATTTTTTTTTTTATAACTTTTATAGGCACATGTTCATTTTATCCCTTACTTTCTTCAGACAATCGATCAACTCATTGAGACAGGAGACAGTGAACAAATTTTTCAGAAAGCAATTCGCGAACAAGGGCGAGGACAGGTTACAAATAATAATTATAATTATAAAAACATAAATGATAATTTTTTTTTTTTTTTTTTTTTTTTTGTGTATTTGATGGATTATGTTTTATTTGTATTTTGTAGGTACTTGACACCCTTGCAGAGATCCAAGAACGCCATGATGCAGTAAGAGAATTAGAAAAAAAGCTTCTTGACTTGCAACAGGTGAAGATTTATATTTTATATATAAATATACATACAGCTAATTTGTTAAATCAAATATGAGGCAATTGTTAATCAAACATGTTGTTGAAGTGTTCCATGATTTTACAATCATTGTACAGCTGTCTACGAAGCACAAATGACCTCACTACCCCCGAACAACTGACATGCTTAAAATTATGATTATAACAATAAAAACTTACATAAACAAATGTTGACTTTGATGCACAGATATTTATGGATATGGCTGTATTGGTGGATGCTCAAGGGGAAATGCTAGACAATATAGAGACACAGGTAATTGACCATTTTGCCCTTACAACAAACATATGATAGATAATAATAGTACACATGAAAAGTCAGACACCGTTGATTATTGTTGTTCAACTTCAACTTGAATGCTATAGAACTTTGGGGAGGAGGTGAAAAGACTATTTTGACCTTTAGTGTTTTGTTTGTAATATTTGATGGTAAATAGGTGTCGAGTGCAGTAGACCATGTGCAAGATGGGAACAAAGCCCTTTACAAAGCAAAGAGTCTACAAAAGAATTCAAGGAAGTGGATGTGCATTGCTATTTTGATTTTACTCGTTATTATTGCAGTAGTTGTTGTTGGTGTGCTCAAGCCATGGAAAAGTGGCAATGGTGCTTAGTTACTTACATACCACCCATTAAGAGTTTGAGTGTGAGGTTTTATTATTATTATTATTATATTATTATTTTTACCCTATTCTTGTGTAAATTGAGAGCGTTTTTTATTTTTATTGTTCAAGTTATTGACTTGATGTTGTCTCGGAATGTGTTTGGCTGTACTTGGAATTCACAGTTTTTTTAATTCATATTCTATTTGTTCATTTATATATTTTGTTTGTTTCATCAAAGTTGTTTATATGGTGAGAAGAAATGGAAAATATGATTATGTATCCATTTGAATAGAATTACGAATATAAATTACTAATTTCGTCCCAAAAGAATTGTCCACTGATTAAAAAAAACATACAGATTAAGAAAATATTAATTACCATTAAATTTATTAAATGAAAAGACAATCTTATTTTTTTTGTTGTATTTAATTTCATGGTAATTTAACTAATAATGAAGGGTATTATGGTAAGTGATGTATTTATTATTAGTAGGGTATTATGGTAAGTGATGTATTTACTTTGAACCGGAAGACAAGTATATTGATAACGTTTTAAATACGTTTTGTGTGTATTTATTAAGGGAAAATATGAAAATATAATCACTTTTTTGTGTTTTCTTGCAAGATTTGCATCTTTTATTCTTCAAATGAATTTATCTGAACATTTTTCAATTTATATTTCTTGTTTTTTATGTATTTTTTTTTACGTGTCATTCATGTTAGATTGTCTATAAATAATATTAATTAGAAGTTAATTCAATAATTCCCTGCTCGTCAAGGTTAGGATATCTGGCTTTTACCTAGGGACCCGGGTTTGATTCCCGGCAATGGAACTTTTTTTTCTTGCTTCGTTTTTTGGAAACAAAAGTGGGTCAATCAATTCGGATCCGAATCTAGATCCAAAGATATCCACTCGCTCAATCTCTGATGAAGTTGTTCAGCAACACTTGGAATCTTTAATCCTTGTTTTTGGCAATTTGATTCGAATTCATTCAACTAAGCTTCACTTTCATCACGAAGACGATCTTACTCAATTGTTGGGTTCCTCATATCAGGTAAAAAATTATGTTGTTTTGGTAGTTGTAAGTTCTTAATCCGACTCTTCTTTTCGATTTTTAGTTGTTACTATCTTAGTTTTCGATCGTTGGTTTCCTTGCATTCTGCAGCTCTGTTTACGGTTTTGCTGAGTTTAGGTTATGTTGGCGTGTGTTCTACGACTCCATTTACTTTCGTAGTCCTTTTTCTCGTTTCACTTCTTCTTCTAGTAACCTAGGGCACATCAAATTCTCGCCTGTATCTATTAGATCATGTCCTGAAGAATTTCTTGATATATACATTTTTATTTGAATAAACTAAATATGTAAAACAATACTATTAGTTTCTGTTTGTTTATACTTATTAAAGCCTGTGTATCTACTCAACATGCAGGCAGGCATAGACATTCTATCATGGGTTCATCACAGATAAAGAAGAAGTGTAAAAAAGACACCCAACAAACACAAATCGAAAGTGAAGACGAATCTTTTGAGATTAAGGTACTGTTCTTTGCTCGAGCTGGAGATCTAACTGGAATGACTGATATGAAAATGGAAGTGACATCAGGTACTGATGTTGGTGATTGCTTAGATAAACGTATTGCAAAATTTCCTGGCTTGAAAGAGCTTCGTAGATGCATGGTTCTGGCTTTAAATGAGGAATACACGACTGATTGACTGAATCTGCACTTGTTAAATCATCGTGGATGCATGGTTCTGGCTTAAAATGATGATTTATTCTTCAGAAGATGATTTCTTGATTTTAAATGAGGAATATCATGTGGTCACTCGATTTTTATGTATATTTTATGTTTTAATTCCTATCGTTACCGGTTTCACATGATAAATTAAATAACAAACATGTTTATCATGCTTGGTATATGTATAAGGCCAGTAGAGTGGCGTTGAATTTGTTAAGCTCCACCTCATCCCCATGTCATGCCCAACTTAACCAAACCTTTACTCGTCTTTAATATAAAAATACCACAAGTTGATATAATCAATTTATTGTTTAAACATGAAATTCACAACTTAATGCAGTAAATTTACAGTTTAAATACAAAAATCACAACTTACTAGATATCATTATATTTTAACACAAAATCCATATACGATTCACATCTTAATTTAATCGATTTACACCTTAATATTGTTCATTCAAAGTTTAATCACAAAAGTCGTTATAGTTGAAATTTAAGATCCAAAAGATATCCACATCAGATATGGTTGTTTATCGTTTTCGTTTATTGAGGATAACCCATTTGGAATCATAATTATCAAAAAATTTACCCAAACGTATCGACATTGGCAAAAATGGCCCTTCTTTTTATAAGTTGACAAATAAGACCCATATTTGTCAACAGGTGTCATAAGTGGTTCAAAACTAGGTGAATTGTCGAAAATGGCCATTGTTTATCCAAAATTTCATTTTGGTCCTTTAAGATGTTCAATAATTCTTCAATTTTATTCCATTTTCCAAGATGGTCCTTATATATATATGTGATCGGAAATGGTTCCCAAAATATTATTATTTCCATATTTTACCCACTTTCAAAACATTGTTTTCAACAACTTGTTTAAGCACATTTTTGAAGCAATCCTTAAACATAACAATTTATGATCAATAATCCATAAAATACTAGTTTTTGTGTTCTAACATATAATTGGTGATATATAGTTCAAAACCTTGAGACTTGCTAAAAATCTCGAGTTCTTGAATCATTAGATGGAGTTCATAACTTTAAGCATATAAATCATAGCATACATGCATAAACAAGCAAATATACTAAGATTTCACAAGACCCTTGACTTGTATCCTCTCCCAAAAACCATGAAAAACATCAAAGATAGGGGTATGAAGCTCACCTTAAGTTGGTTTTGTGTAGGGATGTCAAAAAACTCTGTGGGGAACCCGTCTCGTTTAGGGGAAATTTTTTAAAAAATCGGGGGCGGGGACGGGGGCGGCGACAAAGTTAACCTTCGTTTTAATTTCGGGGGCGGGGGCGGGGGCGGGGGCGGGGGTAGGCAATCCCGTCCCGAGACCCCCATGAGGACCCGGTTAATAAATTACACTAATATTTACATATATTGATTATATAAATATAATAAAATATAACATGATTTTGAGCTTCCAAAATTCATCAAAAAAACATGTTTTTAAATTGTTAGTATATATTATTTTTAACATGTAAAATTCTACTATAAATAATTATTTGTTACCTAAAAAATACTTTCTTTTAGCGTAAATAACAACTTGTTTTAGCCAAAAAAAGGCAGCCGAAAATCAATCGGGGGCGGGGGCGGGGATAGGAAGGCTGAACATTTCAGGGCGGGGGCTGAAACGGGGGAACATGGAAATTTTGGGGGCAGGGGCGGGGGATGCACTCCCCATCCAGTTTCCCCCCGTTGACATCCCTAATTTTGTGGGGTTTTTGAAGTGTAGAGAAGAGATCTTGGTCCTAAGTAGGGATGAGATTTAGAACCGGAAACCCGGAACCGGAACCGGAACCGTTAGAACCGGAATATATAAAACCGGTTCCGGTTTCGGGTTTAAAAATTGGCTTTATCCGGGTTCCGGGTAATCCGGGTTTGGGTCCATCGGGTCCGGGTAAAACGGATCTAAAAACCGGAACCGGTGTTTGGAACCAGAACCACTTTTAGGGCCGGAACCGGTTTTTGTGAAACGTTTAAAAGATGCATATCTCATTCGTTTCAACTCCGATTGACATGTGGTTTTTTCCAACATGTAGTTTAGAGTTTGTACATGTTTTTAGACTATAAATTTGCCATTTTTAGTTTAATATTCATTGACTTACAGTCCCCCAAAGTCGATATATCAAAGCTGGAAGTTTTTTGTTTTTTTGTATTCGGTGAAAGTTTTAAAACATGCATATCTAATTCGTTTGAAGTCGGATTGATATGTGGTTTTTTGCAACTTGTATTTTAGAGTTTGTACATGATTTTAGACTATAATTTTGTTAATTTTAGTTTCTTATTCACTGAGTTACAGTCCCCCAAAGTCGGGATATCAATATGAAAATTTTCAAAGTTTAATCCGCTAAGTAGTAAGTAATTACCAAAAAATTCCGGTTTTTCCGGTTCTAAACCCACTTTATCCGGTTCCAACCTACCCACTTTATTGTTTCCGGGTTTTCCAGTTCTAGACCCACTTTACCCGGAACTGGTTCCTATATACCGGTCCGGTTTCCGGTTCTACAAAATCCCATTAACCGGTTCCGGGTTTTCCGGATCCGGGTCCATCCGGTCCGGGTTTGGACCCACTTTCATCCCTAGTCCTAAGCACTAGAATGCCCTTATTGAACTCCTTGAAGCCTAGATTATCCTAAGGAGTTTAAAATAGGACCTTGTGTGTAAATGAAATAATTTTAACAAAATAATATGTAGGAATACTAGAATAATTCGAAATAGCTCACCAAATTTCCAAGAACCACCTTGATGATAAATTTTTTTGGAAGGACCCACTTATTCTTAAGAGGAGTTTGGTTTAGTTGTTAAATGGAGTGAGGAGGGGATTTGTGAGGAAATATAAAATCTATAGAGAGTGAAATGAGGTGAGAATGTGGATTAGCAAAAGGAGTTCTTCCTTCAAATAAAGGAAATGAAGTTGATTTGAAGTGTGCTTGGAGGACTGCTAGTTAATCATGTTTGCTTGTTGGATAATTTGTGAGCATCCGTGAATGCATGGGGAATGGGAGATTACATCAAATCATAAAGTCAAACCCTCTTTCTCTCTCTCTCTCTCTTATTACTTTATGATTTAAAATAATACTTTTATGAATATTAATTGTTATTTTATGAAAATACGTTTTTAATATTCAAATTTGACATCAAATAAGGGTTTAATGGGTCTAAGTTATGAAAAATACGAGTTTAGTGGGATTCCCGACGTCAAAATACCTCAAAACGGTGAAATGGTCCGAAGTGGTCGAAAATCTGAAGCCAAATGGTGAATTCCGGAGTCAAACAGTGAATTTCGGAGTCAAACTAATTGTTTCGAAGCTCTTCTCAAGTTTCAGAGTGGAGTTTCGGGGTCAATTCTCAAGTTCCGGAGTCAAGACATGAGTTCCGAACTCGATTTTGCGAAGTTAGCTCATCCGGAGTCATTTCCTTCCGAGGCTACGAGGGGTTCCAGTTCGTAGTGCGAGATCTTTCGGAATGATGCGAGACCTTCCGAAGTCAGCAGTTCCGGATCAGCAGGTTGTCCGAAGTGAGATTTTCCGGGTGAAAGGATTCTGGAGCCAAATCCGAAGGTTCCGAAGTACAATAGTTCTAGAGCGAGATTGCTCGGCTCTTGAGGAGGTCCGAAGTGCAAAGCTGTCCGGTGTGGTTAGGAGGTTCCGAACTGGACGTGCTCCTTAAAGTTTTCTCCTTTCATTTTGAGTTGGTTTTAACTAAGGAAACTACCTTGGGGGATTCGGGAGAGATTTGAGGTACATAGAGAGATTTGGGAGAGATTCGGGATACATATATGTTTTGCATTATAACAATACACGCCTCATTAGGAAGAATAATGTAAACTTTAACGTTTCAACACAAGTCTCATGAGAAAAAAATTTCCTAGCTAAAAATGCTGGTTGTGACAATATGATACATGCATACATTACGTGCTGCAACCTTTTCACTTCATATGACATTGCCCCGATTGCTAGTACTTGCCAATGTCTCTTAATTACACCAAATGTTCGCTCCACATCCTTCCTAGCTGACTCTTGCGCCTCTTTAAACATTTTCCTTTTCTGGTCGTTAGAACATGTAAACGATTTCACAAAAATAGACAAGGAATGATATATACCATCAGTAAGATAGTATCTATGCTTATATGCTACCCCATTTGCTTGAAAAGGTACATCGTGCGACTTTCCAAGGTAGATATCATTGAATATCGACGATTGATCTAGCACATTGATGTCATTGTTTGAACCAGCTGGACCAAAGAATGCATGCCATATCCAAAGATCATGTGATGCGATAGCCTCTAGAACGATCGTCGGCTCTTTGTGGTCGTCTCTCATGTACTGACCACGCCATGCGTTGGGGCATAATGACCAACCCCACTGCAAGCAATCGATACTACCAAGCATTCCAGAGAATCCATGCTTGCCTTCATGCACCGTGTACAATTGGTAGATATCGTTAATAGTTGGTTTGCGCAAATATCGTTGCCCATAAACCAAACAGATCGCTTTGCAAAACTTGTACACACACTCCCGCACGGTACGCTCTGACATCCTAAAATACTCGTCCCATTTGTCTGCGCCCATACTATATGCTAACTGATGAACTGCAGCCGTACATTTTTGAATGGGAGCGAAATCTTTTATCCACCTCACATCCATTTTCCATTGGAAATATGGAAAACGGTCTTCCAAATCGCCAACAATACGTAAGGATAGTTTCTTCCTCATCCGAAACCGATGTCGAAACTTCACAGCGTAGATGGCATCATCTACAAAGTAATCTTCTATAAGACGATCGTGTCCGACTTCGTGATTTCTACGCAACTGTGGATTTCTTGGTTTAGATCGTGCACGTGATGTTTCGCTTAGTCGGTTTTGATAGTATCAATCGTTTTCGTTATAACGAAATCGATAAACTTAGCCTCCTCTAGAGCAGCCAAATCGGATGAGGAAGATGATGGCATTTTGATTAATAATTTTTGGAGAGAGTATAATGTATGGGTTAAAAAATAGTTGGATGGTGTGGTATTTATAGTTTAAAAAAAGGAAAAAAACAAATATATATATATATATATATATATATATATATATATATATATATATATATATATATATATATATATATATATAGAATTAATCAATGGACATGATTTGATAGTGTATGAAACTACAATGAGATAGCATGTACCATATAATCACACAAATTTTAGCAAAAGAGTATTTTGGATAATTAACTACAATTATAAAAGGAAATTTTTAGATTTTTAGGGATAATTAATTCTCCTAATTTAAAAAATCTGATTTTTTTTAATTAATTCAATTTTAATTCTAAATTAATTTATAAACATAACCGATTTTATTCTATCAGAATATTTTTTTTTGTTAGAATGATACTCTTTAAGAATTTTATTCAGTTAGAATATTATTGAAGAATAACAAAAATCTTGAATCCGAGGTTGAAAAATAACAACATTCTAATATATTCTTATACATCCGAACTTAAATACAAATTCATACATATTCTTACAGACTAAAAGTCTTATACATTTCAATATAATTATAGATATTCTAAAACACTATCAACAAAAATGAATAAAATTGTTAAAAAATAACAACATTATTAAAATGTGAGTCTGATTAAACTTTATTTATTCTTCAAGTTATTCCTATTATGTCTTCAACACATTATTTCAGCCATTCCTATAACAAATACAACAAAAATTAACAATGGTTAAAAACATGTTAATTGCAATTAACTATCACTTTATGTATTTTGGTAGAATACATAGAATATGAGAGAATACATAGAATACATTCTGATAAAATACACATAATTATTTTGTAGCATTCTTTTGAAACCCCATCAGTATATGCACAATATGATATGAATTAGTGATGTAAACAGATCTATGTTATGAGAACAATGAAATTTGAAACCCTAGATTTACCTGAACTCGCTGGCGAAAATCTTAGCATTCTTTTGTAGATTATTCTACTAGAATATAACATTCTTTGTTGAATATACTAACATAATAATATAGTTGTTGCATAATATTCTTAAGGAATGAATCACGTATTGGAAAGATTATAAATGTTTGATGATATATCAACAAATATAATTTAAGCTGTAATCAAGATACCGAAAAAAAAAACAATTATGTGTCATATCATGAAGTTTAATCCTTAATAAAAAAAATTCACAAATAACAACCAAAACCATCCAACATAAAATATTCTTAAAGAATAATTAAACTAAAAACATAATTACAATGTAAAATTCTAACAGAATGTGTATATGATATAGAATGTATGTATTCTTGCACACTTTTCCACATATTGCTTATTTAATCGGACGATTATAAATGATTTTGAGAATAGTTTTTTCATTCATACAATGTTTATGTTTTTAACTGTCTCATATTTGTGAAAATCTCTTACTGTGAATCAAATCATGATCGTAAATTGATTAAAAAACAAATTCTAATAGCAAAGATTGATGCTACTCATGTAATTAACAAATAAGGAGTTAACATCCACAATAATAATAATAATAAAATAAAAACATATCAAAAGGTTTAATGAAGAAAATAAAAGAAATACTTACTTTTTCACCTTTTAAATCAAACTTATTTAACGGGAATACACTATAATTACATCAATAAGAAAGAGAACATATAAAAGAAAAAAAAATAACTTGAATGACAGTAATAAACATTGCTAATTAACCTCTCATCGCATTGTATAACCCTTAAGGTCTTGCTATATTTCACCCACTTCAATTTTAATTTATATAATCAAATGTTCGACAATTAAAATTGATAAAAGAGATTGTATGCAACACATATTGAAAACATATATATGACACATATAACTTACACCTATAAAAACAAACTATCAAAACAAAAATTGAATTCATCAATTCCAAATTAGTGGGGCCATATAATAATTTACAATTGTCAATTGAATTTGATTTACAAAGTTTACACAATCGAAGAAAAAAATAATTTATCAAACAAGAATTGCTAAAGTAATTTTGCATAGGAAATTGAGCAAAAATACATCATACGTAATCAAATAAAAATCCAAACTTTAAATACACAAATCAATAACCTTCAAATACTAAACTAAAAACAAAAGATAATTGAGAAAGTCACCTGAGTCGGCTTCCGTGATAATAGACGGCATCAATGAAAATGGAAGATGGCATCGGTGATAGTTGAGAGGTGGACTGGAGGTGGGCGACGGTATTGGGCAAACTAATTAGCAGCGGGATAGAGAGGAGGAAGATCGTCTACTGATCGAATAAAGAAAAAAAGAAGAGGGGTTAGGGTTATTGAGATGAAAAAGACGTGTAAGATGATTTTAAAACTGACTTACCTATTTTTAGGAGATATTAAATGTTTTAAAATGTCTATTATAATTAAATAGTGTTAGATTACTATCATACCCTTTTATTATTTATTAACTATTAAATTATTCTTAAATTTTGATTGGTCCTTAAATGCACACAATACTTATTGGAAACATTTGAACCTAACTCTATCTCTCTCTCTCTCTCTATCTCTCTCTCTCTCTCTCTATATATATATATATATATATATATATATATATATATATATATATATATATATATATATATATATATATATATATATATATAGCCGTTTGAATAAAAAAAAAACAACGGACCAATGAGGCGAGGAGTGAGAACGCGATTCTGTCCAGCCTTACCATAAAGCAAACTTTTATTTTTCATGTTTAACAGATGGTATTTGGTTTCTTATAGTTGCTGATGGAATAGAAAATGCATTTGTGGGTATGAAAAAGAACGAAGAAAAAACCATTAAGTTTTGAACTCATATTTTTTTATGTTAGCCACTTAGTATACATTTGTATACGTGATTTACATATCAAATTATGTCTTTAAAAGGGACAATATAACCCAAATGCAAAAAAAAAAAAAAAAATGTTGCCCCTAAATTGTTGATTCCTGTTTTCTTAGGTGGGAAGCGATTTGACAAACGATGGAAATGCGCTTACAGGTGCACAATTTCTCTCAAGCATTTTTTTATGTTGTATAAATGATGTTGAAAAATATAGAAAAATGTAAAGATAAAAACAAATGGAAGCAAATTCGTAAAAAGTTAAGGCTCACTTAACATTCTCTATTAATTCGTTCTTTTTGTATTAAATGAAAAAGAAACGCACATACACCTTACTAGATTAAATAATGTCTCCATAAAATTAAACAGAAACAACACCCTTGTATGTTGTACATAGGGCATGGTGGTGAGGACGAAGAAGATGCAAACAACTCGCGACAAAAATATCCATGGGAAGGAACCGACCGGGATTATTTATATGAGGAGGTGTGTGCTTGATGTTACGTTAACATTTATTTATTTATTTTGTCACGTTTGTTATTGAAATACAATAATATATTCGTTAAACTGTGTATATATGTAGCTTTTAAGTAGAATTTTTCATATTTTACGAGAGAACAACCCTGAACTCACTGGAGATAGACGAAGTACAGTGATAAGACGCCCACAAGTTCTTCGAGGAGGCACAAAAAAGACAATATTTGTTAAATTTATGGATTTATTTCGAACGTATGCATGTCTTCATTTTAGTATTTTTCTTTACATTTACTATTTTAGTATACAATATAGGACTGGACAAACTTTGTAAGACTATTCTTGGATAATTACTGTGACAAGGACAACTCACCAAATTTCACATTTTGTTTGGCGGGACAGTTGTTATCAGTTCAATCTCAATCCAATACATGCTAAATTCAATGCTACATTTTCTGTCAGTTCGATTCTATCCAATCATGTGTAACAAATAAGGTCCTACGGTTCATTTTATTTATTTCCCAGAATGTATAGACAGTCGGATCACGTGATGACTTTCCTTGCGGCTAAAATGGGAACAAGTGGTTCCGTTGATGGTCAACAAAGATTGGTAGTCAAGGGTCGATTTGCTCCTAAGAATTTTGAAGGAATCCTTCGAAGATGCATAAGTAACTCTTGCTCTTTGTTATAAATTCTTTCCATTCCAAACATATTATCAATGTCATTATAAATATTATTATAAACGTTATAATGATTGTGATTGCGGACGAATATGTGATATGCAATGGCTGCAGAAGCCCGCATACAATTCTTTCAAATGAGAATCGTCTCTTCTTCTTAAGATGTGAACAGGTAACTAATTAAATAAGTAAATAACAACTAAAAAAACATTAGAAAAACACATTTTTTATTTTATTTGTTAATTGATAATTATATTGTTTGAATTTGGTTTACAATGTGGTTCCGGGAGGTCAGTCGCCCCCATCAAGACTGGTTTAGTTGCACGAGTTGGTCGTAGGAAAGCTGACTCTTAGTTCAAGTAAACATCACGACAATAAAAATGTAACAAATAACGGATTTATAAAATCTCTAATATATATATATATATATTATTTCATTTCATTAATTTGATAAGGGATTTTTTTGGAGTGTTTTGACTTTTGAGTTATATATGGTTGTATCATAAAATAGTGAAAGAAGCCTATATATTCGTTCATCTTGCTTCTTGCTATGAACTATACTCATGAAAGCTTTACACAAGCAAAGAAATTTACCAGAAAATCAAAGTGTAAGAGAAAGAATATCTATCTCTTTTTGGATTGAAAACCAAGGAACCAATTTGAGTTTTCTACTTCGATAAACTGAGCTTGGAAAGCACAGAAGCAGCTTGATCACCACCCAACAAGAAATAGGGATGCCTGAGTGCATCAGAAGCTGATAAACGACCTCTACGCAATGACCCTCTTTCAGAGATAAGCTTCGTAACCAAATCCCACCCTCTTCCAGAATCAAGATCGAGAACACTTATATCAGGTCTAGTTCGTGTCTTTTCCCTCCACAATTTCAAATCATAATTCACAACTTTCAATTCAAGGTTAAAGTTCTTCAATCCTGCACTAGACCTCAAACTTGGTATCGCCATTTGCATCAATACAATCCCCGCAGAGTACATATCAAACAAATCCGGACTGTTTAGCTGCAACACAACGAACCCTAAATTTCATTCATAAAAGCTTCAGAAAGATAAAATGTTTGAATTGTTAATCACAGACCTGCCATAGAATTGGGGAAAGAAGAGCTGCGACTGGTTCTGGAGGTGGCGATGGTGTTTCTTCTGGTAAAACGTAGAGTTCTGGTGGGCAATAATCTGGATCTAGAAGACCTCGATTGGGTACATAGTTTTTCCCGATTCTTAAATCTGTTGCTGCGCCAAAATCTATAAGTTTGATTTGTCCCTTTTTAGTTACGACTAAATTCGCTGGTTTTACATCGCGATGAACAATCCCAGTGTCGTGTATTTTCTTCAGTGATGAAATTATCTGCCTCATAATCTGTTTGATGATCAATGCGTTTCGTTCTATGGATTCAAGTCCTTGTAAGACGCGACCAAACATGAGCGATTCCAGATTTAGAGGGAAAATTCGATCTTTCATGTAATCGGCAAGGTCTCGATCTCCCTGTTTCATTAATTTAATTCCAATGAACTTAAATCGTCGCAGCATGAATTGAAGCTATCTGAATGCGGAATTGGGATTTACCTCAAATTTCCATACGAGCCATTTCTCTCCTTTTGTGAACTGTGAAGAAGTTTTGTCTGAAACAAAGCTCCCGAGAAACTCTGCGCATGTCTCCGGAGCTGCTCTTGATAATCTGTAGTTAAACCATTCTTCAAATTCGCCACATTCTATAGCACCTGCGACTCCGATTTTTACCTGATGAATTACACAGAATCGAATTTGAATAAAAAATTGTAGGAAAGAAATGATGAATTCCTTCGATAAAACCGTCGGAATTGTCACCTGTTTTAGGATGACTTTTTCTTTAAACCTTTCATCCTTTTCGAGCTGCCTCCTCTTACTCCCACTGCTCCTGACCCTTTCTTCTACGGTGAAATTTTTAGGAACCACGACGCCGGAATAAACAACGCCAAACGACCCTTCTCCCAATTTATCTCCGATCAAGAAATCGGAACGCTTCAAGTTCCTTCTGCCAGACAAACTATCAAACACCTTCTGTGCAGGAGCTAGAAGATATGTATCGATGGCGCCAAACAGAACACCAGGCCTAGCAGTTAAGTAAATCCAAACCAAGCCAGCGAAAACCAAAACACCCCATTTTTCATTCTCAGGTAGATCCTCGGTAGCCCTCTGAAATTCAGCATACCCGGATTTGAAGATCGGGAACTGGTCTAAATGAAGTGTGGTTTCTAATAAATCATCGGAGATTTCATTGAAAGATGCGTTGAGTTTTAATGGGTTTCTCCTGAAATGAGTTGTGAAGGGGAGAATGGTGTTGGGAAATGTGGGTTTGGAAGGGGAGAAGCAAATGAAGTTGGAATAGAGTTTAAGGTTTGTTGAAGAAAGCATGGTAGCAGAAGCCATGGTTGGATTGTTTTCTTGAAAGGTTTATTGGGTGATTTTGTAATTCGTAGCGTCAGCAAAAGGATGAACTTTTGCCGCGTGGCTAACTGATGATTTATCCTTTTAGCCAGGAGATGTGTGGAGACCGAGTAAACACCACTGCTTGCACTTGTCTCGGGTCATTTTTTTCAAATGGGTAAATTACATGGTTGGTCCCTGTGGTTTGGGTAAACTTGCACGCTTAGTCCCTAAGCAAGATTTTGAACTTAAACCATCCCTATATTTGATTTTGTTTCGGATTCAGTCCCTGACCGACTTAAATTGACTATATTACCCTTATATTTTTATTTTTTTAACTGACTAATAGTTTTTTTTTTTATTATTTATAAATTAAGAGAAAAAGAAACGTGGCTTACAACCTAAACAAGAATCAGTTTTATCTCTCTCATGCCTCATGTCCTTTAAATCGACCATAATAAATTCCAGTGACTACCCGGTTTAAATCCGCAACCACCACCACCACCAAAATCCAGTTCTAGAACCCCTAACTATTGCAATTTGAGATCTCATTGTCCACCAGATGAAGAGGGCACTACCAGCCGTTCTTTTCTTTCTCTCTACAAATCGTTTTCTAACGATAAACGCAGGGGTCGATTCATAGGAGATGGATGTTTATTTTTGTTTATGGATTCGTCTGGGATTGTATCTTCTATTTAGGGATCTTATCTGATGCCTTGGGAGAAGCATTTTACTCGATTCACGAGAGAAGCACTTTACTCGATTTAGAGAAGGTTTTTTTTTAGACGGGATGTTGTATGAAGCGTACAAAATTGTATCTTGGATTCAGGTGCCATAGCTAGGGTTTCTAAGGGTTTTAATGGTGATGCTCCCAGTTTCAACAGATACAAGATTTAGAAATCTTTGTATCGCATCTCATCCCTCCCTGCCATCTCTATTGTCTGTGTAACCTCCGATAATTATGCTTCATCTTTTTCTACACCAACAAATCTTGCACCCGATGTCCGACCTAACCCCCACTTCTTCCTCCTTTGTCTTCTCCCTACCATTGCACCCCATAAAACTCTTCTAGTCGATTAGGGTTCAAATTAGCTGAAAATCCTAAAGAATCGACTATGTTTGTGCTCTTGTTAGACGGAATCGAGTCCAAGTCCTCTCAATTAGACTTCAAATCAAAATAAATTGAAGTTGTTGCATCAGATGTTTATTTTTGCTGCTTCAGATAGTTTTTTTATTGAATGGCTTTGGTCTCGGATTTCTAGGTTAGCGTATTTTTTTGGATCTGAACATCGATGTTGTTTTTTCTGGTGAAAAGGTAGTGGTGGTGCTCGTCGGAGGTTAGTGATGGGGGTGCTGGCCTGAGGTAGCTTTCCGATTACCAAATACAATGAGGGGGAGAGGATGGTGGGGGTGAGTGGTTTGGGTATTTCAGTTAATGGGATCCAAAGTTCCAAACTTTTTCTAACACATCTAATCAATATTTTTTTAATTAATTAATCATATGAAAAAGGTAAAAAAAAATCAAAAGGGCAAAATAGTCAATTTAACTCAACAGGGACTAAATACGAAACAAAAACAAATTTGAAGGATTGTCCGAGTTAAAAATCTTACTCAGGAACTAAGCGTGCAAGTTCCCCCAAACGACAGGGACCATCAATGTAATTTACCCTTTTCAAATCAAAAGCATCCACCTCTCTCATGTTAGCTCGGCCCCAAAAAAATTTCATCCTTTTATTGTCATAAAACTCGTTATTTTTGTAAGTTGGAATACAGTTTAAACAAATACTAAGGTAATGTTTGTTTTTTGTCTGCAGATCTGTGTGACCTCTTCTGTTTACGCCACGTAGACATTAGCTTTCGCAGACTGTTTGTTTTTTTGAAGACTGCAAACTTAAAAATGTCTGCGTGTCCTCTTCTTGGCGCAGATGTGGACCATAGTCATCTAACATCTTCAGACATCTTCTAGCCTAATATATATATATATATATATATATATATATATATATATATATATATATATATTAATTTATATGTTTTCTAACTTTATTAATGATAAACAATTTGAAAAAAAAAAACATGATATTTTTGACAAATTTATAAATAAAAATTTATTACAATAATAGTCGTTGAAGTTGTTTATATAAATATGAAAAAAAAAATCATAATATATTCTTATATTTTTTGCCAAATTTTGTAAAATATTAATTAATACACTATCGTCAGTTTCTTGAGAAAATATTTATGGTACGTTTTTAATTAATTTAATTGAAAAATCGAAAGTTTATTTCTATTCATTTATGTATCAAATTCTTTGATCACTAATTATAATATTTAGTTATAACTTTGCAACCAAAATTATTGGTTTTTATCAAATATGTATGTTAATTAATACCATTTTTATTTTTATTTTTTATACAATAATACATAAAAGTTGATCTAGATTCGTTAATTATTTATAACAAAGTCATAAAAATATTTAAAAAAATCACTTTGGAGTTTAAAAAAATCACTTTATTTATATTTCAGTTTATTTTAGTAGCCCGCAGATGTTAAAAATAACAATCAGTCTTTTTTTTTCAGACTGCAGACGTTTGGTCTACCTCTTCTGCTGTAGAGGTCTACAGATGTGGTCCGCAGACTACAAACATTTTGCCTCAGAAAAAACAAACAACACATAAGTAGAATATTGTTCAAAGAAAACAATATAAAATGATCTCATTTTGTATACGGTTTAGTTATTATTATTTTTTTTAATGTAAAATAAGCCATTTAACTTATTGTGTTTTGAGAAATTTGCTAATTACTTGGTTAAAAATAGTCAAAAATGAACAAATTACACAAAATAGTCATTTAAATTGTAGGTGATTATAGGCCAACTATGAAATTAGAACTTTATCTACGATGTACAAGTCATTAATGAACAAATTGTGTATAAAAGATTTGCACATTCACAGATGAACTTCTATTTTGACCTAATCAATTTACGATCTTACTTAGCTTAGTATCAATTCTTTAAATTAAATAAAATAAAAATAATAAAAAAAAAACAAAAAAAAACCCCTCATTTTTGCATCTCTCAAGTTCGAAAAACACTCTCAAGGTCCCAAAACAAAATTTCTAAAAAAGTAACTAATAAGCTAATCATTTTTTGCTTCTTTTTATATAAAATATATCTATTTGTATGATTTCATAGTAAACAAAGTACGAATTCTTAATCAACCTAGCCAAATTCATAGTCAAACTTATGTTTAAAAAAAATGTAAAATCGTAGATGGAACAAAAACCATCTGTGAATTCATAGTCAACCTAGCCAAATTCACGTAGCATCTCCTAAATCGACATTGTAAGAGATTTCATTTACTTCTTGTACAAATCGAGCTTTTAAACCACAATAGCATCTTCAAAAAGGGTGAGTACATCATTCTTACTGACTTTTAAGTAAGTTTGAACCACTAGACTGACCTTTATATGTCATTGTGAAGATATACTTTGAATAGAATTAAGCATTACACATTATAATAAAAAGTTTCACCTAAAAGGATGAGTGTTATTTTCGCTGATTTGTAAGTGAGTTTGAACAATTAAACCGACATTTATTTATGTGTTGTATAAATCGAGCTTCCAAATCAAGATTTTAAACCACAAAATATCTCCTGAATCGGTCAATTGATTGACCTTACAACAAAATTGTAAATGTAATGACATAATTAAAAAAGAAAAAACTCTGTGTCAAAATAAATTTTTGTTGTAATATAATATATTTCTTACAATTTGAAACTCGGTGTTAAAACTGAAAATTTGAAACTTAATTATTTTATTGCAATTTGGGAAAAGTGGTTACCAAAAGAACCGGTCGTTTGACTGATATTGCAACAAAATTGTAAATAAAATGGTAAAATGGCAAACTCCAATAAGTCATTTTACATTTTACATATTTTGGTGCCCATGAGTTTATCTTGTTAAATCTTTGAATCTGTTTTTATTCCCACCAAATCCATGTTAGATTCACTATTGTGAGTTCAATAGGAAAATTGAATGAGATGACAAGTTTAGTTGTTATTCAATGAATAAAACTCTACCATAATAAGATGTCACCTTATCATTCAATGAATTTGAAGTTTAGTGGCTATTGAACTCTTCAATGGGAATAAGAAAAGTTTTCTTATCTTAAATAGATACTATAACTTAGCTTTTGAACTTTGTAGAGTTGAATGTAGAAAAAAATTGATTGAGTTGTATGGAATTTAAAAAAATGATATGGCAATCCATTGAATGCATTGTGGATGCCCTTGATCTCAATCCTTCCTTAATTATGTCATACTTAAATTGATCTTATACATTTGAAACTTGACAAACATGAATGGTAAAAAGTGAAATTTTTGTATCATAATTGAAAACTATGGTATCTCACAATTTGTACGTATAAAAAATTATTAAATTGGCTAACGAATATTATTTTTCTGTTGTTTGAAAATTTTCATGATGTTTCACAGATCTATATATAGTCAGCCACCATCTTTATATCAGCTTAATTTCATGATAAACCCAATTCTAACGAACATCAGTGTAGTGAATTACTGAACTCTGACTCTCAAGAAACGAGACTGCAGGTTTCACATATGTAAACCGCTGAAAGAGGGTGGTGGAGCCATTAGGACTGGATGCCGGAGACTCTGTTAGCGGCATGTCCGTCCAGCATTTGTCAAAGTTAGCCACACAATGGTCGCCGGAAACTTCAGGCCGGAAACTTGGCTGAATTTCTCGATTCTCCAGTTTCTTCCAGTTGATGGGCTTGAACCATTTATGCCGTTTTACTTCATCGCTTCCCACCGCACCACTGCCAAGTCTCTTGCTTGGATCCTTTTGTAACAACTACACAAACACACATATCAAATTTCGTCGATGTAAAAGTCAAACCATTTCACCTTGTAATAATGTCGATCGAAGAATCAGATGTTAGAAAAAGTGTGATTAATTACAGCTTTCAGAAGCGAATGTGCTTCGCTTGATAAATACGCAGGTAGCTTCATTTTCTCCTTCACTATCTTTTGTTGAATCTTTTCCCGATTCCCTCCACGAAAAGGTGGCTTTAATTGTAAGAAAAAAGAACAAGATTCATTTTACTCAAAGGTGTTTGACCGGCCCCTTATATCAAGTTGACGAATGGAATTTACCAAAACACCCTTAGATATAATATATACCTGGCCTGTGAGCATCTCATACAACAGGATTCCAACACTCCACCAATCTGCAGCCTTATCATGACCCTTCCCAAGAATAATTTCAGGTGACATGTATTCTACAGTCCCACATAACGAATTCGATCTTGCATTCGTGTCAAATTCTTTTGCTAGCCCAAAATCCGTAAGCAAAGCCTGAATATTTCACACACATATGCATGCATGGGCTGATGATTTTATAAAGAATACGGTTAATTACGATGTAGATTACAAGAAAAGACGTACATGGCCATCAGCATCGAGAAGAATATTTTCAGGCTTAAGATCTCTATGCATTATGCCATTTGCATGAAGGTGACAAACAGCCGAAACGATCTCTGCAGCATAAATACGTGCCAAATCCTCTCTGGAAAACAGACAAGTTACCAATTAACTGTTTAACTAATTGTTGGATTATATATTGACTGATGAATAATTCAGTGGAAGATGGAGAAGGAACCTAAATAGGCCATGGCGATGTAGCTGGAAGAAAAGGTGACCTCCATTTACAAAATCCAACACAAGGTAAAGTCTATATTTAGTCTGGAAAGAGTATCGAAGGTGAACGACAAAGGGGTGATTAATCTTTGTTAGTATATCGCGTTCAGCTTTCATATATTCAGCATGATTCTTCTCCAAAATCTTATCTTTACGCACAACCTTCATCGCATATATCTCACAAGTGTCTCTCTTTCTGACCTGATAAACTTTTCCAAACGCCCCTTTCCCAACGACCTTCATCACCTCAAAATCTTCAAGCCCAACACTCTGGACTTTATGATGATCAACCGATGCTTCAGCTACTACGATATCATCATATAAATCCTCCTTTTCATGTGAAATAACATCTGGTTTCTCAAAATCTTCATAAGTAGGTTCATTTGAAGCATGAGGTGGTAGAGGACCAAACACATCGGAGAAGTCGAACTCGACATGATCTAAGGGGAAATTGACATCCAGAGGACTTACAGGTGATGGTGAATTGTTCTTGGATGATTTGCAAGGTTCGTTTTTCATTAAAATGGTTAATTGAGAGGAAACCATGGTGGATTTTTTTCAAGTAGACAACGGGATTCTTGAAAAAGTAAGACAGAATGCAAACTGGAATATCGTTCGTGTTTCCCGCTTCACAGGAAACCTTGAATGCCACACTGTTTTTTGAACTCATGAAGATCTTGTTGTCGATTCTGCTTGCATGAATTATGAGACAAGTTAGAAAGAAAACCGCTGAAATTTACGAATGTTGGAAACTCGTTAAATATCATTCTATAAACACAACACAGAGAATCTTGTGGACAAAAGTACTAAAATAACAATCAAACAACTTATGGTAAAAGATCAAAGGTCTAAATATTTGAAGAACTCACAATATATATACAAGAAAACATTCCCACTTTGACGATGTTAATTATTATTATATTAAACCTACTAGGATTTTAAACAAAACAATTACATGATCATCAGTTGTTTATTCCAACAATTTCCCCGTAATAGCTTAAACAATCACAAAATCGAACAAGGGAAAACCAGCATTTTGTAAATCTATGACTGTTTTAAAAAAATAAGATTGAGGGTTTCCTTGTAGTGTATTCAATGTATTAATACAAGAAACTATAGAATTCAAATCGTATAAATTTAAAAAAGAGATTGAAGAAGAAGAAGAAGAAGAATTGGGTACCTTGGGAGGGCTGAGGAGAGAGTTATGGAAGGTGGTTTTTGATTTTGAGGCTTGTTCGTCCTTCGATGAAAAAGAAGATCGATACGAAATATTTGCGTTGCCGCTTTTTATTATCATCCGTATAAAACGCATATATATCTTCAGTTATTCTCGCTAAACACGTTTCCATAATTAAAGATTTAATTTAAATCTTTAACGTAATAATCAGTAAATCGCGTTTCATAGATTTTCTTTTGGGATTCTGATATTCGATTTTATATATATAAGATTAGTTATTTCATTGTTTAAGTTGTGTTTTAAAATATGATTTTTACCCTTTCGATTTCCATCATTACATAGGACGGTTTAGAAGTGAAATAACAAATTAATGTAGACATGTGGTCAATACTTATAGATTTAATAACTATATCAAATGTATACAAATATACATCATATTTATTATATTAATCCGATATTTTTAATATTTATATCAAGTTAAATATTTCATTAATTTTTCATTATAAAAGGAACGTAGGTTCTTCTACATCCTTTTAATTTAAAAGTTGAGCACACTGATTATGACATAATGTACGATATTCATATTCTGAAAACGATTACTACTATATTATAAACAAGATAAGATTTACATTTTAAAATATAGTATTCTTCTATTGGGATTTGGGGGAAGCTTTACGACAAATCAAATATCCTCATGTAGTTTGGTCCTATTCATCTTTCTAATCACCGGATCAAGACGAATGTTATTAGAAAAAAAATTAAATATTAAATATTATTTTATATATTTTTTCATATTTTTCCTTGGATCCATTTTAAATGATGATATGTGTTATATTTAATAAAATTAATAATATATTAATATTTTAATACATTTGTCACTATTTAACAAAGATAGTTAGGTAGAAAATATAAGATAAAATTTAATTTCCTAAAAAGATTAGGAGATTCTATGGTATTATTATTTTATATAAATATAAAGACAAATAAGGTATTTAATTTTACTAAAGTTCCAAAGTACATGCATGTATGGCATGATATGCATCATCAAACATGTGTCATATGGCAGTAACTAATGGAAACACTTGTGATCATATATATGCAGAAACTCGACACCTAAAAAACACTTGTTACATCAATGAGTTTGACGACATAGATTGCTTTGAAAAGTAGTTTGTTGAATTTTTGTTTTTGTTTTTATTTTGAAAGAAGTGTCTCTTAACGAAAATCAATTGTTCTATCATACATAAAAGATTTAGCCAAAAAAAAAAAAAAACATTAACTTTTTTCTAAACTTTTGAGATTTTTTTGGACTTTTTTTTATCAAAAAACCGTAAAATTAAATATTTGGTCTTTGGGTACACTTGCACATGCATCAATACCAATTGTTAAAAGGGAGTTATAACTATACTAGAGTAAAGAAAATCTTAGCCCTTACAAATCCAACAATTAAGTTAAAAAACCAAAAAAAAAAAAAAATCACCGAAACACACGAAGCGAGTGATTTGTACACGTAAAACCACCATCAACAAACAAATTGTCCCCGCTTACATACCTCGCATCATCACTCGCTAAAAACAACACCGCATTCGCCACGTCATCAGGCACCAACTCCACACCCTGCAAATTCGCATTCTTCCCGGAAAAAGCCCGAAACCCCGCCTTGGCATCATCCGTCCGTTCATCCTCATGAAGATGTGCCAACGCGAGGTCCGTCAAAACCGCATACGGCGACACACAATTCACACGAATCCCATGTTTCCCAAGCTCCGCCGCCACACTCTTCGTCAACCCCACAACCGCGTGTTTGGACGCGGTATACGCATGCGGGCCCACCCCTCCTATAACACTTGCAACACTAGCAATGTTAACAATCGAGCCTTTTTTCAACGGGATCATGATCCTAGATGCGTGTTTCATCCCGATAAACGTGCCCTTGGTGTTGACATTGAAGACTTGTTCGAAGGTCGAAATGGGGAATTCACGTATGTCGGGACATGGTGGCCCGCCCATACCGGCGTTGTTGACCATGATGTCGAGTGTGCCAAAATTGGAGATTGTGAAGTCGACTGCACGGGAGATGTTGTCCTCGATTGCCACGTCAGCGTGGATGAAACGGGTGGTGGGACCCAGGGTTTTGCATAAGTGTTCGCCGAGGTGGGAGTTGATGTCGACTATACAAACTTTTGCACCGTGTTTGTGAAAAAGACGCACGATGCTCTCCCCGATACCGGTTGCACCTCCGGTTACTAAAGCGACTTTTCCTAGTAATCTGAAAAAATGATATAGTATTTGATGCAAATAGTCATTCGTCTATACATATTATTTTATTAAACTTAATATTTGTGATCAAGTAAAATATATATGGTTAATGAAATATCAATTTAATGTACAACATAGTATTAGAATTCAGTTGAGAGTTATATGCGGTCTAAGTTGAAGGACAGGAGCAAAGTATGAAAGTGTATATATGAAAGTTTAAATATTAAGGATTAGTATGAACCTTTGAGCAACAAGAGGCGAATCGCTAGAACCAGCAGTTGTCATTTCAATCTCACTGTAATGAATCACAAGAAAAATATTTGATTGCAATTCAAAATGACGTGTAAATCAGAAAAAAAAAAATTGTCAAATTCAAATGAATTGGAGATCAAATATAGAAGAAATAATGGCGCTAAACATAACATGATAAGATCTAAATTCAATTTCGTTTTTGAGAACATCGATTAATGGGGAAGAACAAGTAGAATATGATTCTATCACACTTCATATTAGTTTTGATTGTAGAAAATAAAAAGTACAGTAGCTGTAACAAAGGTGAGATTGAAGGGTATTTTGGTCATTCTTTTAGTTAGGTCGGTCTCATGGAGAGTATTAATAGGAGATCGATGTTAGGGAGTGAGTATCTTTGGATGTATTAAGTTAGAAGTCACGCTTCTAGGAGAATCTTGGCCTCTCGAAAGCCAAGAAAATATTGTAATCATCACTTTTGATTTGGGCATAGAAGTTAGTGTATCAATTCTTGTAATTCTACCACAGTTCTTATAATTGGTATCAGAGTAGCATGATCGACCATGGGAATTCGATCAATCAATAATCGTGTGGAAGAAACTGAAAGTGTGCATGCATCTTTATCGACGAATCAAACTCGATTTAATTCCAAACTGGAATACATCGAAAGCAATCTAAAAGCGAATTCTGAGAGATTTGAGAACAAATTCGAAGCAATTGAAGGAAGCATACACTCTATTATACAACAATTAACAAGAATGTCCAAGAATCCAGAAGATTCCGGAAAAAAAAACACCAAAATTAAGTCAATTGGCGCCATATGAAGAAAATTGATACATGTGGACACCACTGACTTCATCTAGCACCGATTGTCCAAATTTTGGTGTATTCTTGTCAGAATCTTCTGTATTCTCGAACATTCTCGTTAATTGCTGCATAATAGCATGTAAGCTTCCTTCAATTGCTTCAAATTTGTTCTTAAATCTCTCAAAATTGGCTTTTAGACTGCCTTCAATTGATTCCAGTTTGGAATCAAATTGAGTTTGATTCGTCTGCAAAGATGCATTCACATTTTGAATTTCTTCCAGACGATTATTGATTGCTTGAATTCTCATGGTGGATCCAACAGCTCTGATGCCGATTGATAAGAACCACGGTAGAATTACAAGAATTGATACACTAATTTCTATATGACCGGATAAAAAGAGATGATTACAAGACTTTCTTGGTTTTCGAAAAGCCAGCACTCTAACAGAAATACGATTTCTAATTGAATACGTCCAAAGATACCGACTCCTTAACATCGATCTATCAATACTCTCCATGAGACCGATTTAACTAAGGGGCTGTTTAGCAGCCTATGAATGATTCACAGGCTTTCTGAGTGAAAACATGTTGTTTGGTTAGGCCTCTAATGGTTGTGCTGAATTACCATTTTACCCTTTTTGTTTAAAAAATTACCATTTTACCAACTTAAAACTTATTACAAATCAATTGCCATTCTTGCTTTCCACAACACAAATTGACTTCAATACATATTACATCAATTACTCTCAAGACTATATGAAATTCCCAAACCCATTTCAAGTTTTTAGCCAGAAATCATTCTAAACTAAAAAAAATGACAGGTCTTATAGCGATTAACACATAACATTCACTTTTAAGAAGGGATTATTGTGTTGTAGTTTGAAACAGAAATTTTTTACCATAAAAACACAACATATTACAAGAAAATATCAAGTTGATGCCATAAACCAAAACTATTATCCATATTTTACTTTACTGAGTATAAAATGCATTAGTTAATAAAACGAAAACCACCAAAAACAAACAAATCAGAAAATCAGATCATGTCAAGCTGGACTGTTATCAAACCACTGATACACATCATCAGAAAATTTACAGACAACACAACTGGTGCAAAAAGAAAGACAGGTCAATTGCTACAAAGTCTCTTCTACAAGTCCAACCATTTTCCAACAAAACATGAAGTTTGGGTTTATTAAACATGAAAACCGGCAGTTTAATTAAGATAGGTAGGTGCAACAATGCTGTTGTACGAACATCACAATCTGGTGAAGCAGTAAATGAACGGAGATGGATAAGAACGGATGCTAGTTCCTTTGGAAAAATTGACAGATAAAAAACTAATTCCTGGAAGAAAGGAAGCGATTGCTACTAATTCACGGCAATAACTCCAACAATCTTCGAGGAGCACAAAGGCGAATCAAATTGAACTTCGCAAGAAGCGTTATGAGATAGGTAGGTTGCAACTATGATGTCAGACAAACATCAGAATTCGGTGAAAAACCAGTGAATGGATGACAGTGAATGGGAATCAAAAGCTATTGCTTTGTTCGATGTTCAATCACCCCAAAGGAAATCGATTTCAGAGATGGGGAAGAAAAGCTTACCGGCGACGTAGTGGAGGAAGGCGTTGGAGTGGCGGCGTTGGTGGAGGAAAGCGGTGGAGTGACCGAAGGTTGGATTCACTCAAGGAAGTCGACTGTGGAAATCGTATGGGATGCTGTGGGAGTAGAAGGGTATTACAGATCTCCAACGTTAAACATCTCAATACTGACACCTGTATTATTACATAAAGTTTTATTGATACCTTCCTTTATCGCTCCATTAATTAATTAATTAATTTATTATTTTCTTAAATGGCGACCAAAATATATTAACTCATCAAGTCAAGATACAAAACTTGGATCTAAATTTAATCTAATTAAAAGTGCTAATGCAATGTAGTCGGCCCCCATCATAAGTGTTGCTTGTTATTTCTGAATATCAAAGCCCCCATCATAAGTGTTGCTTGTTATTTCTGAATATCAAAGCATTAGGCACCTTCCAAATAATCCAAAGAGTTGTATAAATGATTGTTAGAACCATATCTTCTTGATCTTTCCACCGATGAATGAGTTCCGAGCATGTGGGGCTCACAATTTGACATTCCGTGAGTTCCGATCATGTGGGGCTCTAGAGTACTTTGGGGAGAAGGACCCGATCACAAGCATATGATGGTTAATGAATGTCGTTAACATCTTCTGCACTAGCAGTTGCCTTGATGGGGAAAAGGTTAGACTTGCTTCGTATATTTTGAAAGACAGAGCTCTAGATTGGTAGGAGGAGGTTAGGTGCTCCGTGGGTGATGCAGTGGTTGATTCAATGACATGGGATGATTTTGTGACTAGATTTTGAGCTAAGTTTGCATCGGTGAAGGAGGTGAAGAAGTTGGCGAGGGAGTTCTAAGACCTTCACCAGACTACTGAGAAGGTGGCCAAGATCACCGCTATGTTCCGCACGAGGGTGTCGTTGGTTCTGTAGTATGTGTGGGATGAGGAGATGGAGAAAGCGAGATACCATGAGATGTTGAGGAGTGATATTCGACAGTTCATGAACCGATCCAGTTGCAAGACACTGGAGGATATGATTGCGATAGTCAGAGAGAGAGGTAGATTAAGAAAGCGAGATCACCGCTATGTTCCGCACGGGGGCGTTGTTGGTTCTGCAGTATGTGTGGGATGAGGAGATGAAGAAAGCGAGATACCATGAGATGTTGAGGAGTGATATTCGACAGTTCATGAACCGATCCAGTTGCAAGACACTGGAGGATATGATTGTGATAGTTAGAGAGAGAGATAGATTATCAAGAGATGAAGAGGAAAAGGAAGTCGGATCATGCTTAGGTTTTAGGGGATTCGAGCAAGAGGCCCAAGGTATTTGATTCAAGATCAAGAGGCCAGCAGGGCCAGAGCCATTGTGGGGAGTACGACAAAAAGCACGATGGGCGTGCAAGGTTGGTGGCTCTAGCTGCTTCAAGTGCGGACGGACGAGTCATATTAGCAGGGATTGTACTGCTACTACTTCCACCACTACCCCTATATCCGATCTGATTTTCTCCCAATACAATTAGAAGGGCCATAAGAATGCCAATTGTACGAGTTTAGCAGCAACATGACTAGTAGTAGCACCCACTCCAGCGACTCTTCGAATTACTGATGGCCGCTAGGGCAAGGCGGATGCACCTGTTGCGAGAAGCAATGCTTTTCAGCTGACAGTTGAGGAGGCTCACGCAGCACCTGATGTGGTGACATGTATGTATCTTCTCCATATCTCTTTATGTATATTGATTTGCTTGCTTATATTTGTGTGTTTATTTTAGGATCGTTCCTTGTGAATGGTATCTCTGCATTTATATTGCTTGATTCGGGGGATACCCAATCTTTTGTATCGCTTGCGCTTAGCAAGAGGTTTGTTGGAGCTCCGGGGGAGCTGGATTGTTCTTTAAAGGTTGAGATTGTGGATGATCGATATGTTGGGTATCGAGGGTTCATCGGGGTTGTGTTCTTAAGATGTTCAACAAGTAGTATCCGATTGATTAGGTTCCCATTCCTTTACGCGGGAACAAGGTTATTGTACGGATGGACTAGTTGACCCCTAATGGGTGGTGACTGATTGCAAGCATCGGTTGGTACGCATTCGGACTCCAAGTGGGGGAGAGTTAGTTGTTCAGGGGGAGAGTGCTCATCATGGGTCGATACTATGTTCAACAGCTAGGGCGAGTCGCTATCTTCAACAAGGTTGTTCCGGATATGTTGCTTATGTTATGTAATGGTTGTGCCCTAATTAAAGCAACACAATAGTCATAAGGGTTTAATGGAGATCCAATGTAAAAAGCTACATAATTTGATAATTTCCACCTTATACACATACAATTTTTAAAACTTGAAATTTTCAAAAAGGAAATCTCCAATAAAGTCCTTACATTTTGACCTCATATTCAATTAAGTCTTTATATTGTTTTTTCTTCTGATTAAGTCTCGAATACCGGGGATTATATCAAGTTTCATCATTTTTCCCGGTTATCAGGTTTTCCACTTTCAAAATTTACACTTTTGACACAAAGTTTAAATTTTATTACAAATTTGGTCTAAATTTCAAAAAATTGTTACGAATTCATCATAAATTTAGTTTTTTTACACATGTTTTTTTAAAGTTTTATTTCAAATATGGTATTTTTGCTTTATAAAATCATATTTATATAAAGAAAACTATTTTTTTTCACATAAAACCCCTTCATGTAGCACCTGGTTCTTGGTATGTAAAATTTATCTAAGTATTTTGCATTTTTAGCCTTGGACTCGGCGAGTTGTAGGGCCGAGTCGCCGAGTAGAGACAGGATATGGAACACGTTTAAGTTGGCGATTAGGCGAGTCCATATTCTGGACTCGGCGAGTCCCCGCTGTCTGGTAAAACCCTAATTCCAAGGGTTTGCACCCTATTTAAACCAACCTTATGCGCCCCGAGCTCGCCCCCTTCACCCTCATAGCCCCCCTATATCGTTCTAACATCGTTCCTTGTGAGATTGAAGTGCTTGGTGTGATCTCTTGAAGACTTTCAGAGATAAAGGAGAGTAGATCAAGAAGAGGGGAAGGAGACCAGTCATCTTGGTGTTATTTCAGAGATTTCCTTGAGGTATAACTCAGTTTCCCCCTGTTTTCATGCTTATAGTCCCTTAGAGCTCCATTAAAGTCCTTCTTGAGCCATTTCCAAGCTTGGGTATGATTTAGGGTCTGTAATAAGCTGATTAACCTTTAGATCTAGGCATGTTTTAGCTCCAGGAGCTCGGATCCATTGCCTTTATGAAGCCGTATTGCATGAAAGCCCTAGATCTACTCTTTTAGTGCATTTTGAGCCCTAAAACCTTCATCAATGTTTATTTACACGTCAAGCTGGAAACTTTACGTGTTAATCAAGCCTTAAGAACCTAGATCTATGTATGGCATGAGCTGGATTCAAGCAAAATCGAGTATGTAGTATTTGCATAAGAAAGACTCGGCGAGTCGTTTATCGGACTCGGCGAGTCGAGTCGCGAGTCCCCGAGTTTTCACCCTTTTTCGTGTTTGCTGGGTGGAGTAGTGAGTCATGGGGTGTGACTCAGTGGGTCGGAAGCTAGACTCACTCATGAAGGAACTCGGCGAGTCAATGCCCTGAATCGGCGAGTTCAAGGCAATCTTCTTGCCTCAAGAACAGACTCGACGAGTTGTTCATTCAACTCGGCGAGTATCATCATAGATTGTTCTTCGGATGAAGATGAACTCGACGAGTTGTTCATACAACTCGGCGAGTAGGATAAAGGACTATTGGACAATCGGTTTAGGAAGAAAACTCGTCGAGTAGAGACGGGATTATGGTGAATCGAATGGATAGGGACTCGACGAGTTGGCAAGCCAACTCGGCGAGTCGGGTCAACTGGAAGTTGACTTTGACTTTGACTCTTGGTTTGGTTAGGGGTAAATACTCATTTTACCCTGAGGTCGGTTAGCAGTATTTGACTGAGTGTTTTATGGGAATTATAGCTGGAGAATTTCTGGGGCAGCAGCAGAAGAAGACAGTTAGTTCCCACGCAGATCAACAACTACTTTGAGGTGAGTTACCTTCCAGTAGCGGTGGGTTTACGACCACAATGCCGACCTACCAAAAGGAGTTGTATGTTAGATGATTGTCTTTGTGATATCATCTAGGTTTGCTAATACCTGATATGTTTATATGCTGACATGATATGTATATGTAATATGTGATAGCAGTAGAGTTCGGTTGTAAAACCGAAGGGTAGATTGGACATCCCAGATATGTCTGATAAAATGTTATGTTATGATATATGTGATAGTAACAGTAGGGGGTGAAATAGTCCCCGAGGATCGGATGTTTGGACCGATGGGTAGTCAGCAACCCAGAATGGCTCGACATGGGTAGTCAGCACCCTAGAACGGCTTGACACGGGTAGGTCGGCACCCCAGAATGGCCGTACCGGGTAGGTCGGGCACCCTAGAATTGCCCGACAGTATGTATGATATGTGATTGTATGGTATGTGGTATGATAGGGGAACTCACTAAGCTTCGAGCTTACAGTTTTCAGTTTTGGTTTCAGGTACCTCTTCTTCGAAGGGGAAGGAGCTGGCGCGGTAGTGGCACATCACATACATGCTTGTATTCCGTACTATGAGATCTTCCTGGGGATTTGTAATCTGACATTATTATGTTTTTTTTATAAACTGGTTTCTAGGCACGCGACATCTTTATGAAACGATATGATCGGTGAATGTTTTATTTCTAATGTTTGCTAAGTATGTGTTTTAAAAATGAAATTTTTGGCTCGTATTTTTGGGACGTTACACTTCATAATTCTATATAAAAACCTTTTATCACAAAATAATTTTGTTAAAAAAGGTTTTTTAATGTGAATTCTTTTTTTTTTTTTTTTTGTATAAATTTGGTCCAAAAGATTTATTGTGCACCTATATAATTCAAAAACAAATAACATAACAAAAATTACTTTTTGTAAATATCTTGGTTTTTTTTACGTGAAAATATGTTTTTTATTTTAGTAATTATCTTGGTTTTGTATTCGAAAATACCTTTTTAGTTTTTAAGCAAAATCTAGTAAACATAATTAACTTCAACATTTTTTCTTATTGTTCAACCAATAATGAAAAAGCTTAATTATTTTCACATAGGATGAAAAAAATTATTTTTGTTTGTGCACATATATAATTCGAAAACTCAAAAAATATTTTTATAAATATCTTGGTTTTTTATGTAAAATTATGTTTTTTTTTTAATTTTTTTTATTTTAGTAAATATATTGGTTTTTTATTTGAAAAATATGTTTTTTAGTTTTTAAGCAAAATCTCGTAAGCCTAACCATTTCAACGTTTTTTATTTTAATATAAACCAATAAATTGTAACATCCATTTTCACTTATAAAATTTAATAAATATGAACATTTGTTTATAAAAATGAATGTGAATATAGTTTTTTTTTTGGCTAAAATGATTAGCATGAAAGTTGTAGTAGTCGTCAAGACGAACACATGTATATAATGAACGTTGAAAATTGAGTTCGTATGAAAAGATTATGATTTTTATAAGTTTTGAGGAAAATAATAACAAATATAATGATGTTAATAAAACAGTATGTGACCACTGCTTCTTTCTTATGTTTTTTCTTAATAGTTTAATATATATTTCACATATGAGAATCATTTTTTAACAAAAATCTTTTAAAAAAAGTTTTTATATAGAGTAAAGAAGGTTTTTTTTTTTTTTTTTTTTGTATAAATATGATTTTTTAAAGGAAATATATATATATATATATATATATATATATATATATATATATTCTAAACTAAATTAAAAAAAAATGTAAAATGTAAAAATATTAAATTTAGAATGAGTTCGTAAGAAAATTTTGAAATTTGGATCAAAATTTTGGATCAAATTTATAATAAAATATAAAATTTGGGCCAAAAGTATAAATTTTGAAAGTGAGTAACGTGTTGCCTAGGTAAAAAGTGTCAAAGTGAATAACATTTCCGGTATTTGAGAGTTAGTTGAATACAATTCCCGGTATTTAGGTTTTAATTAGAAAAAAATAATAAAGACTTAATTGAATATGAGATCAAAATGTAAAATTTATATCATCCATATTCTAATAAAAGAATAATTTTATTTTCTTTTTGACATGTGTCATCCTATTAGGTCTCCTGATTAATGAATATTGTATTATCTTTTTGTCATATGTCACCTTATTATGTCTCCTAATTAATGTATGCCACTTGTCAACTCTATTTCAAATTTCAAAATTTAAAATTTCCACGTTAATTACATTAAATTAATAACATTAGAAAAAAAAACTAAAATAAAAATAATACAAATGATATAATTTCACATATTTATTTAAATCAATGATTAAAATTTGTATAACTAAAAAAACTCTTAATTAATAATTTATTTAAAATAATTAATTAATAATTTTGAGTTTTTACTATAAAATTTTAATTAATTTTGTAACCATGATTCCTACGGGTTATAAACTAGTTTGTGATAAATATGTTCTATGAACAATATAAATGAACTCAATAGTTATATGTGTTAAAAGATAAAAATAACCAAATATTCGTGAGAGAAAACCAAATTAAAGTCATTAACTTCATGGTTGTTAAGATCCCGATCTTGATCTTAAGATCTTATGATTTTAAGATCCTACAAGCTAAAAACGATCCAAAGCTCAGTAGGATCTATCTGAGGCAAGATCTATAGTGAGATCTTAATATCTCGACTAAGATCTTAATATCTTAATACGATTTGATCCCACATCTTGAGTTGTATTATATAGTTGAGACTTAAAAATTCGTCTATTCAACTTGAATTCGAGTATTGTAGGTTTCAAGAAGCCTTATAGAGTTTCATCGATAGGTCACACTCATGATATTCTTTTTATAATGTTAAGCCTTTAGTTGTATATTACCATAATTATGTTATTTTCTTTTGCAATTAATATGTTTTCTTCCTAATCTTTAGGCTTTCAAACAACAAAAATTATGGTTAATGTTCAAAAAGTTAAAGTTAACTTCATATTGACGTCTTACTCAACATAAAATTATAATCTATATTGTACACTCAATACCATACAAACAAATTTGCATATGAGTTCATTTTAATATGATCTTAAGATCTCGATCTGATCTTATGATCACAATTTTGCAAAACGTAAAACGATAATGAGTAAGATCAGACATTGACAACCTCAATTAACCTTATCACACTCTCATCATCCACCAATTTGTATTGTCATTATCCAAAAATAAAAAGTAATGTTTAAAATGCAGAATAAATCACAATCGACAAGCCCTAACCATGTCATAGTTGTCTTTTTTATTTCTTTTCAGGTTTCAACTCGTCTTATCCAAAGAAACAAGGAAAGATCACCAACAAAAATACCAACTTTGGAGTCATCAACATGTGTGATTGCACTTCGTGTTCTCTCTCTCCTTACTATCGCATCAGCTTCCCTCCATCTTCAGTTCATACAATCTCCCTTTTGGGTTCATTTGCTTGTGACAGAAAAAAGCCCACGAAATTTTCTTTAAAGATCAGCCAAAGTTCAAATCCTTCAAGCTCAAGATCATCAGAACATCGGCTTATCGATGAATTGAAGTTTAAAAAGAGTGAAGCAACAAAACCCGGGTTCCAATTGAGTGAAATTGACGAAGAAGACAGCGATTCTTTTCCATTTGATACGAATTTGAGAGAGAATGAAGGACAACAAGAAGATTTGGTCCAAATTGGAGAGACAGAAGATGCTGTCGATGTGAAATCGAAGAAATTAGAGGTTGATAACAACAATCAAGTGAAGGTTATAAGGAAAGGGAAACAGTTGATGAAAAGGTCAAGTGTAATTGCAAAACAAGTGATAAGCATCCAATCTGCTCTTAGTTTGGGGTTCATTTCACAGCTTTGGGTGGATACTAATACTGTGAGTCAAACCCCTTTTCGACTTTCAACTATATGCTATTTTTCGTAACTGTTATCACTACTGGGTTTTTTGCGAAGCTATTTCATACACTATCTTCTAGAATATAACCAAAACAGTTTGCTTATTATCCTGAAAGCCATGTCTAGGGTTTCTATACAAGAAGCCTTTCACTTAAAACCCTATAGATACATAGCAACTAGCATTCTGAACCACTTGAGCAGTTCCATTGTAGTCAATGCCAACCTTTAATGTCCATGTACATCAAACTAACATTTCACGATGCTTTTGTTCATGTATTTATATTGTTTTTTTAATCTATATTTTTGGGACATAAAGTAAAATATTATTTCTGTCATAGTGGATGGTAGTGATCGTAGAAGTGAGGCCAAATCTACTCTCTGGAGAACAAGAAAGATTTTTTTTGGAGGATACAAGGCAGGTAAGCAGTTTTTCATTCTGTCTAATCTTAACCCATTTAACTTTTTAAAAACAATTGTTACGCTTATCTTAAATCATTGTTATTGTTCTTTGAGGGGCAAAAATGTCCAATCATGCGAACAAAAATTATAAGAAAATTCAATTGTTTGAATAAATCATGTGAACAGGTTGGTGATGTTGTGCTAGTCGAGGATGAGACTGTGATGGACAATGAGTTTCAAATGGTTGGGCTGGAAACACTGGTATACTTTCCACTTATCATTTTTACTAAAATCAGTTATTAATTCTTTAAAACTAAAATTAATAATTAATTATTTGGAATAGGAAGACATCTTTACGATTCTACCCTGATAAGTTGATTTTCCTTAGGTAGGATATAATGTTGTGACACCAAATGGACGAGATATTGGAAAGGTAAGCCTTTTATCCCAAGGATCATCATCAATTCTTTATTTTATTTTTTAACAATATGAATAATTCTTTATAATACCAATACTTTAATTCCATGTATTTAGGTGCGAGGGTATACTTTTAATATTAATTCGGGGGCAATAGAATCGCTTGAGCTCGATTCATTTGGAATATCCATCATCCCATCAAGTTTGGTAAGTAGGTGGTGGTGGTTCTCTATCATGTAGTTGAAATTACCTATTTGCCCTTTTTTCACTTTTGATGGGAAAATAAGAGTGCGATTTATAACAGGTGAGCACCTATGCGTTGCTGGTCGAAGATGTACTTGAAGTTGTATCCGATACAGTTGTAGTGCATGAAGCTGCAGCCTCACGCATACAACGGCTTACTAAGGTAAATGTAATACAACCTCTTCTGTTCTGTCATGTCATGTCATGTTCTGTCATGTTATGTTATGATGTGTTTAGTTTAACATGTTCTGTCATGTTATGTTCTGTCCTTTCCTGTTTAACAAAACGGGGTCTTACAGTTAGTTGGATTTGAATCATTTTATAGCAAATCATGGTGTTTTTCCATAATTTGGGATTTTTAACATGAAAATCTTGATGAATTTAGGGGTTTTGGGGTGGTGAGAGAGTGGGGTACTCAATGGAAGATCTTGATGATTACTCGGATTTTGAAGGGCAATCTGAATACCGAAAGGACAGGAGAAGAAGGTCTAGTGGTAAAACCAAGAAACCCCAGAAAAGACCCGTTGTTGATGATGAAGAACACTGGGATCTTCCTATGGATTATCTATGAGTTATGGGGAAAAGCTTTCCTTTTGTATTTGTTTATACTATAATCGATAAAATATAAACAAAGGAAAAAGTAAAATATCATATCATGTATGAGTCATCATTGTTTTGATTATCTTATCAATTCTTGGTTTCAAAAGGAAACAAAGCTTATGTTATTTAAATATATATGATTACAGGGTGTATTTGGTAATGTTAGCATCTGGCCCCCATTGTCGTGGATCGATTTTTGGCTTTTATGCATGATGTAAATGGATTAAGGAAGTTGGCTATTAGATCTTCCAATGGCTGGCTCTTTTTAGTTGTTTGTTTTTGTTGATTACAATGTGTTTTTTAATGGAAAAATATTCTTTTAAAGTCAAACTAATTAAATTAATAAAGATAATACTATCTATATACATTAATGATTAAATTAAACCATGAATTTCCAAAAATAGAAATAGTTTTGATAAATTGGCATCGATAATTTTTTAGTTGTTTGTTTTTGTTGATTACAATGTGTTTTTTAATGGAAAAATATTCTTTTAAAGTCAAACTAATTAAATTAATAAAGATAATACTATCTATATACATTAATGATTAAATTAAACCATGAATTTCCAAAAATAGAAATAGTTTTGATAAATTGGCATCGATAATTTATTTCTAAATGAGAAATTAAATATCTTCCTATTTTTATTCCTACAAATTTTCCTACCAAATTAAATGATTACATGTGTCATTTTATTATATTTAGATATTATTAAATGAGTATTAAATGTGATACATGTTATCATCGGTAGGAAGATTTTTAGGAACAAAAAATAGTAATATATTTAATTTCTCTTTCTAAATATGTAATATTTTTTATGATGGTCTAATCATTATTCTAATAAAAGAATAGTTTTAATCTTCTTTTGATATGTGTCATAATATTAGACCTCCTAATTAATACATATTTTATTCTTTTTTTTGCCATATCTCACCTTATTAAACCTATTAATTAATGCATATTACTTGTCAATCTATTAATTATCTATTTTAAATTTTAAAACTTTCATTTTAATTACAATAAATTAATAACAATGGAATAAAAATTAAAATAAAATTAATACAAATTATAAGGTGATATAACTCCACAAATTCATTTAATTAACGATTATAATTGATTAGAAATTTTTTGTTCTAACTATTAAAGTTTAATTAATTTTGTAGCCGTGGTTTCACGGGTTATAAACTAGTTTAATAATATATTAGTACCCCAGAACCATATAAACGTCACATATAAGCTTTGAATAACACTTGTAGAATCCACATATAATGTTTTTACAAAGAATATATACAAATTTTACATATAGATATCCCTTGGGTATTAAATCAACTTTATTTAATATAGATAAAATTATACTTCACATATAAGCTTTGAATAACACTTGTAGAATCCACATATAATGTTTTTACAAAGAATATATACAAATTTTACATATATAGATATCCCTTGGGTATTAAATCAACTTTATTTAATATAGATAAAATTATGTGATTGGTCATGCAGTTTCTCAAAACAGGACAACTATTAAAAGGCCCATGTGTTTGGTTCCATTGTTTCAAAACTTGCTCCTGAGGTCCTTTTGGCCAACAATGTCCACTTTTAGACTTAGTCGACCCTCATGCAATGAGGTTCAATTTTGTCATTCCATCTTTCTGATGATAAATTAGGTGATTTAAACCCTTCTTCCTCACCCACACACTCTCAAAAGATCTCAAGTTCTTCCACCAACGCCTTCTTCTCTTTTTCCTAAAATTCTCTCAAATTTCTAAAAAACATGGTTCTGTGTTTTTGTGGAAGATGTGTGATTGTTCTCATGGAAAAGCTTCTAAAACAATTTTGGGTTTGTTATAACTTCAATTCTAGAAACAAGAAGTACCCAAGGGCAACTTGCTTCTTTCTATTTTCCTTTTTCCCTTAGCATTTACTTTTTTTTTTCCTATTGGTGGTCTACTCCCATCGCTTTGTGGAGCTAACCCTTGCACTTAATTCACACTCTCACATTATAATTTTTAGCTATATATAGGTTTCTTGTTGTTTCAACAACATGATTGTCTACTAACATTTGCAATACCACCTTATCATTGAACAATCTTAAATGGTTTTTCATGCAAGTGACCTAAATAACAGTTTTTTAGAAACCTTTAATCATCCTCATTCTTTTCTCTGTTTCTTCTCCTTTAGTTTCAAACACATCAGGATCTAATACCTTAGCATGGTCTTCCTCAATCTCTTATTGCATCTCACCATCACCAATTTTGTTCATTTCATTTACTTCCTCAACAAAACTGCAAAAATTACTCATGTCCACATTAATATCTTTCACAACTACTTAATCAACAAGAAGTACATCATGGACTTCATTTTAATTGTCACTCTCATCATTAGTACCATGCCAACTCTCATTACCACCATATTTAACATCAACATCATCCATGTCTTCATATGTATTAGCAACTAAATCGATGTTTGGGTAATGGTTATTTATTTCAAGCTGGACGCCAACATTGTTGTCTACATGAAAATAATGCCCTTCCAGCGCAGCCTCATACGTTGTTGCTTCCCATGATCGGTTTACCTGCTGTTGACCTTGATCTCTGCCTTCCACTACTCCATCGGTGATCCTTTAGTCTAGTACTGAGGCTACAATCCTTCTACCCAAGGTTAGTTTTGTGATCTTTGTTTTGTCTTTTAGTTCATAAGTTTTTCTGTTTCTGGGCCCATGTAAACTCCCATTGGGTTCTTGAGCTCCTTACCAGTTTTGTATCAATTAGTTTACGCTGTTAGAAACATATACCAATAATTTAGTTTCAAAGTAATTGTTGATGGTCAAAAAGCAACTTTGGCGACACATCTTTCTTGACATTTGTAAAGGTGAAAAGGTTAGTGGATGGAAAATCCAAACCCACTATCGATGAAGACTAGGATTGGGAGTCTATAGAATGCGTTTTAATTCATGGTTTTATTCTATCATGGATCCGAATTTATTGTGGATAATTTCCAGCGATAACTGTACAACAAAGGACATATGGGACAAGCTAGATGATTTTTTTGAATAAAAAATGTCCAAGATGCTTTAACTTCAATATCAATTTCGAAATACCAAGAAAGGTGCCTCATCTATTACAAAGTTCTGTCATGCTCTTAAAATGTAACACCCTAAACCAGGTTTTACTTGAAAACCTCAAAAAAGTTACATTTTTATATAAATAGCCCCTTGAGTATGTTGGGCATACTTATGAGTACGCTTAGCGTACTCTGTATGGTTGGTCGCGGAGGAGCTAGACGTACACTGGGCGTACATGCCGCGAGTGCAAACCCTAAATTTCTGACTTGTTGCATATTTAAACGTCCTTAACCCACTTGAACCTTACCCTCATCAGCTCTCTTCACCTTCAAACGTTCCTGGAAGCCCTAATATCATTTGTGAGTGATTTTTGAGCCTTAAGAGTGCATTGTGGTCCTTTTTAGTGTTCATCCCAAGAAGAAGAAGAAGAAGTGGTCAAGCAAGCTTGGGACGAGTTGGTGCTTCAAGAATCTACATCTTGGTCATCTTGCAAAGCTTCTAGAGGTAAAAAGCTTGCACCTTTCCACTTAAATCTCTAGATCTATCTAGGGTTTTCTAGTTTTGTCCATTTGGTTGATTTTAGACCTCCATTTGTGAGTTAAGCAACTCCAGAAGATGGGAATGACAGATCTGAGGTCCCTTGGTCCTTTAGTGTCATAAAAATGGAGGCTTGATGGGATTTTTGGCCTCATGCTTGGGTTAAAGACCTTGGAAATGTCTTAAAGAGTTAAAGGAGATGTTGGGGTGCATATGAGGCACGCAAAGGCATAAAGTTGCCAACTTTATGCATTAGGACGTCTTAACAAACTTAGATTTGGCTTTTGGACATAAAGGAACTGAGTATTAAGCACTTAATGGAGAAAGTGCTTAAGCTGGTAGTACACTGTGCGTAACCCAGTGTACGTTGCGCATAGTCCCAAGACCCCAGTACGCTGCACGTACCAGGCTGGTACGCCAAGCGTACGCATCACAGTTGGGTCCGAATCTGTTTTGGGCCTTTGAATTATTAGGCCTCATTTGGTTATTGGACATGGTTGTATTATGGGAATTATGAGTCATTTCATCTGTTATGTGCCATGGACATATTAATTGGGCCTTATTGGGCCAAGAGGCCCATTAATAATTTTGGACATGGACTTTGGGCCTATCAACAAGGAAAGGATAATTGGGCCTCATGGAAGGGTTGGAGTTTTGGGTTTCCTTTGATTAATTAAGGTCCTAACATTGATTAATATTATTATTCAGCACGTGAGGTTACAGACTGTTAGGAGAGCAACTTTCGTATTCAGCAGACAGAGGTGAGTTTCCTCACCATACCAATAGGTCTAAGGCACCAAGGCTGACCCATTTCATAATATGCAGTGTCCTAGTTTTAATAGCATTATTTGGTATGGTAGTTGGTATGAGCTAGGAAGTATGCTTGTACTATACGTGGCAAGTTGGTATCGAAGACCATAGGAGAGCCCGTGACACTTGGATGTAAGACCATGTGGAGAGCCCATGGCTTTCATATCGAAGACCATGGGAGAGCCCATGGCACATGGATATAAGACCATGTGGAGAGCCCATGGCTTCCTATCAAAGACCATAGGAGAGCCAATGACACTTAGGTGTAAGACCATGTGGGGAGCCCATGGTATCCTGGAGTAAGACCTTGGGGACTAGCCCACGACATCCCTATTTGTTGTATGCATGGCTTATGTGATTTGTATAACTGTTTAGCTAGTACGTTATGTTATATGTGATTGTGTGTGGTTATGCTCTGGGGAACTCACTAAGCTTTCAACCGTTTGTGGATTTTTTTCAGGTACATCTGAGCCCAAGGGCAAGGGCAAGGCGTGATGGCGTGGCGTGCACTCTATCTATCTTTCACTGATATGTTGTGGGGATACTCTGATGATTTAAATAAAGTTGTAATGAATGTTGATTTGAAAACAATTATGTTGGGATTTCATGGTTTATGCAAATGTGTTTTATTAATTAAAAATGAAAAAAAAAATCTTTGTAAAATTTGGGTCGTTACATAAAAACATAGTCGCTGCTCTTGTCGATGTTGACTCCACCATCAATGAGATTGAACTAGTGATGTAAATTTTGAGACAATTACCACCTTCTTATCATAGCATCATGGATGTGATCAACAATACAAAACCGTTCCCATATTTTTTGGAATCCAAGAATATGCTCATTCTCCATGAGTCTTATGTAGAAAAATCTGACTCCACCACCAACTTGGGCAATTCCACACAATCATTATGTCGCCGCTCAACCCGAAAACATAAAAATAAATGGAATAAAGGTCAAAATAATAATCAGGGTAGGGGGGTGTAATTATGGCTTTTCTACTACTACTAACACTTTTTCAGGTACACCATCAAGTGTACAAACTCAATTTGCAGGAATTTTGGGCTCAAATCCTATTGTGCAAAATTCACCTTTGCAATTCATTTGAAAGTAATTTGGCTCATGGTCCCACCCATGTGTAACACCACATTTATCAAGGAAATTTCATTCCTCCATTTGCTTCATCGCTTTACAGTGGACTACCATCTCCACCTTCTGGCAGCCCAACTTCTTCATTCGAATCATTTGCTTCATCGACTCATTCAACATTTTTTGGGCAACCCTCCTTGGCATATCATATCACCCCCTAACCCCATTTATCCAAAAAAGAAACATCAAAATACTTTTGGGGGCCCAGTTCACTCTTCGCAACAATCTCTACAACTCATAAATTTAAGTTCAGTGTGCCAAGTATTGTCCGTTCAACTTCCTCCTAATAACAACGACTACATGGATACTGCTGTCAGTTTATATATGTCATCCAACAAAGGTAAAATGCTTTCCTTAACACCTTGTTTATCTAAATCCATCATGGTTGATAATGGTGCAATTATTCTTGTTAGTCATATTGGTCACATGAAATATTCTCACTTACAAAACAATTTTGTTTTGAATGATGTCCTTGTGTCTCTGCACATGATTAAAAATATTGTTTCCATTCGTAAATTTACTAGAGATAATTTTGTTTCTATCATGTTTTACCACTTTGCTTTTTCTATTAAGCATCTTAATCTAGATACCTTTCTTCAATGATGCGACATTACCGATGACTTGTATCAGATCAAGTTTACCGTTCTGTCATCTTCAACCATGTCTCTTGCTGTTGTATCTCTTCTAACTAGGAATCATCGTCTCGGTTATCCGGGATCCTCTATTCTTACTTTTTGCATTCTCGCTAGTTTATTTCTAGTAGTACTAATAAGCTTCCCATTTGTTGTGCTTATCAAATTGGGAAGCATTATCGTCTTGCTTTTATAAACTCTACTTCAAAGACTTCTCGTGTGTTTGAATTAATTTATTCAAATTTATAGACATCTCTTATCGTTAGTATTAGTGTTTTCAAATATTATATTCCTTTTTAGATTACTTTTATGATTTTATTGGGTTTCCCTTTAAGTAGCATATCTGAAGTTTTTATTTTTATTTTTAGTAACTTTCATGCATATGTTAAAAATCAACTCCAAACCGACATTAAATCTTTTAAATGTGACAACGGTCGAGAGTTTATCAATCAACAATTTCTAAATCTCTTTCAAAATAATGACATTCATATTCGTTTCTCTCGCCCTTCCACATCTCAATAAAATGGAAAAGCTGAGAGATCCATTCGTATGACTAACAACATAATCCATAATTTTCTCTTTCAAGCCTCTCTCCCTCTCAAATTTTGGATATAATCTATTCTAATAGTTTTTCATACCCTCAATCTTCTTCCAACCACCACCCCATTATACAAAGCTCCATTTGATATATTGTTTGGTTTCTTACCTTATTATAATCATCTTTGTGTGTTTGGATGCCTATGCTACCCAAACACTGCCTCTACCATACACAAGGTGGCTCCTCGCTTATCTACTTGTTTTTATCTTGGGCATTCTCTTAATGACAAAGGATATCGTTGTGTTGATCTTATCACGCAACATGTATTTTTATCTGATTATGATCACCTCACATATGATGATGATACTCCTTTAATCCATTTTTCTCTCATCTCTGACACCCTTAGTCAACCCTGACTCCTTAGTTACCCATACGCTTGAACATCCCCCGTCTTCTTGCTCTCTTCCTACTACTCCTCTCGCCTCCTCTTATCACGGTCACCCCATGATCACTCTTTATCATATTGGGTCCCTTAAACCTTGTCACATTCTAAACGTTTCAGCTACCTATGTCTCTCATATTCCTAGGTCTACTTCTTAAGTAGCGTGTGAACAAAATTAAAAGTATTCCATGGACTCAGAAATGCAATCTCTCAAATCCAACCATACTTTGGATATTATCCCCCCTCCTCATGCTAAAATTTTTGGTTGCCGGTAGCTTTATCGCCACAAGTTTGACTCCAAGGGCAACCTTGATCGCTACAAAGGTCGCCTTGTTGCACAAGGTTTCTCTCAACAACTCACTCTTGACTTCGACAACTATAGTGATATAAAGAACATGGTTTGGCATGTTGAATTAAAGATTGCACAATGAACATGGTGATTTGGGTGTTCAAGAGATCTATTGAATATGTGTGGTGTTACAAAAGGGACATAGATCTACATCTATATAAATAACACACACTTACACACTCACTTTTACATATTTCAAGCACACCTCTACAAGTGGACTAAACCCACCTTATATAGAGGTGTTTACATGTCTCTCTCTCACTCTCACTAACTCATGGGTCAAAAGGCTAATGCACCACATGCAAGTGGGTTTTACAAAAGTCAACACATTACAAAGTCAAACATGAATAACTTTGCACCCTAACATTCTCCCCCTCAAAGTTAGGAAATGGGTGACCCACTTCAAATCTTCCAAAATCGAGCAACTATGTGATCCGAGCCTCAATGATGAAACATGTCAAAACAAACTTCAATCTTCAATTCTTCCATGATTCTTTAATTTGGGCTCTAGGATGTGAGACCATACAAACCGAACATCAACGAATGATTAAGAGCATCTCAAACTCCATCTAATCACCCAAAAGTTGAGCATAAAAACATACCCCAAAAATCTTCAATAAAACCAAACCCATTTCAAAAATAAATCACTTCCGAACTTTCAATTGCATCATTTTGTAATCTTAAAAAAATCAAGGTCACTTCAGTCTCCAAATCTGTGTAGTATGAAAAATTCAATTTCGAATTTCCATATAAATTTCTGCCTCTTTTTATAATCGAAATTTGATTATAAAACCTTCAAGGAAAGAGAACATGCTCTATTTAGAATTTTTCGTGTAAAAACTCCCCCTTAACATGTGGCAGAAACTTTGTGCTTTAATCCGAAAAACCCAAAAAATCTTGAATTTTTAGCTTTGTTCACGGATCTCCTTTGACAAAAATTCTCAAAAATGGCTAGAAATTGTCAATTTCAAAATTCTGCAGTGACCTAGTGTGCCCAAAACAGCCAAAAATGCAAAAATCTCCCCCTTTTCCGAAGCTGGGGAGAAAGCGTCAATTTGCGTAAAATGTAGGGGCCTAACATACATTTTCTTCAAATTCTTAGCAAAAACAGTCATTCTTCGAAATTGGTTACGAACCACTAAATTTTCGAAACTCCAGGGACTAATTTCGATAATTCTGTCCTTCGTTTCCCACAATGTCGAATACTTCAGCTATTTGTTGAAATTACCAAACATTCGAAAGTTTAGGGGCTGATTTCAAAAAATTTCCATTTTTCTTCAAAGCATACGTGTAACGACCAAAAATTTCATTTTTAAAACATTACTTTAGAAAACGTTAATAAATAAAAACATTGTTTGATCAAACTACATCACAACATAAACCATGTTCAAAAGTCAAGTCATACAACCAATCGAAACATCAGAGTATAAATCCCAGAGAAATCTAATAAATGCGGAAACCAGTGTGTGTGCATGATGTGCTGCTACCGTGCCAGCTCCTTCCCCTTCGATGAAGAGGTACCTGAAACGAAAACTGTAAACTGTAAGCACAAAGCTTAGTGAGTTCCCCCATCGTACCACATACCATACAATCCATATCATACATACTGCCATGCTATTCTAGGGTGCCTGACTACCCGGTACGGCCATTCTGGGGTGCCGACTACCCGTGCGGCCATTCTGGGGTGCTGTCCTACCCGTGTCAAGCCATTCTGGGGTGCTGACCTACCATGTCGAGCTATTCTGGGGTGCTGACTACGCTTCGGTCCTAACAACCGAACCTCGGGGACTATTTCACCCCTTACTACTACCATCACATATATCATAACACAAACGTAGTATCAGACATATCTAGGGTGTCTGACTACCCTTCGGTCCTAACAACCGAACTCTACTACTATCACATACAACATATCATGCCAACATATAACATATCAGGTAGTAGCAAGCCTAGATGATATCACAAAGACAATCATCTAACATACAACTCCTACTGGTGGGCCGACATTGTGGCCTTAGACCCACCGCTACTAGAAGGTAACTCACCTCAGAGTAGCTGCTGATCTTCGTGGGAATAGTCTGACTGCTGCTGCGGCTGCTCCGGAAATCCTCCGACTGTAATTCCCACCAAACACTTAGTCAAAAACTGCTAACTGACCTTTGGGTAAAATGACCATTTTACCCCTGATCATGCCCTAAGTCAAAGTCAGAGTCAACTTCCAGTTGACCCGACTCGCCAAGTTGGCTCGCCAACTCGCTGAGTCCATGTCCAAACAACTGACCTGAATTATGTTTCTACTCGTCGAGTTAGGCGTCGACTCGACGAGTTCTCCTTCCAAACTGATGTTCAAGTCCTTCATCCTACTCACCGAGTTGTATGAACAACTCCCCGAGTTCATCTTCATCCGATGAACAAGCTATACTGTGACTCGCCGAGTTGTATGAACAACTCGCCGAGTCTGATCTTGATCTATGGAGATTGCCTTGAACTTGCCGAGTCTGGGCATCGACTCGTCGAGTTCCATTATGGGTGAGTTTTGGCTTCCAACTCACCGAGTCAACCCTGGACTCACTACACAGCTCGACACAGCAAAAAGGGGACAATCTTGGAGACTTGCGACTAGACTCACTGAGTCCACTCCATGCAAGAGCCATAAATGCGATTTTGCTCGAATCCAGTCCATGCCATTTGTAGATCTGGGCTCCTAGAGCATGAATAACATGTAAAGTTTCCAACTTTACGTGTAAATATCCATCTATGGGGTTTTTAGGGTTTAAAATGCACCAAAAGAGTATATCTAAAGTTTTCATGCAATATGGGTTCATAAAGGTAGTAGATCTGAGCTCCTGGAGCTCAACCATGCTTAGATCTAGAGGCCAATCAACTTATTTCGAAATATGATTCACATACAAGCTTGGAAAATGACTCATGAAGGACTCTAATGGGGCCATAAGCATGAAAACAAGGGGGAAAATGAGCCATACCTTAGTGAACACTCTGAAATAGCTCACAAGTGCTTGACCTCCTCTTCTTCTTCTTGATCTCCTTTCCTACTCACTCCTATCTTCAAGAGGACACACCAAATGGCTTCAAATCCACAAAACAAGGTTTAGAACGAGGTGTATGGCTCTGAGGGTGAATGGGGGTTGGCTTGGGGGCGGAAATGGGGATTAAATGGGGTGCAAACCCCTGAAACTTAGGGTTTCATCCAACAACGGTGACTCGCCGAGTCGCCAACTTAAACGTGTCCCGGGTCCCGTCCCTACTCGGCGAGTCGGGCCTATGGATCGCCGAGTCCAAAGCTTAAATTGGAAAATACTTAATTAAGATTTACATACCAGGAACCAGGTGCTACAATACGAAAGGTTGTCCCAACATTCAAAAATTTGTCACAACATTCGAAGAGTTGTAAAAGATGTTAAACTTTCGTAAGTTTAGGGGTCATTTTCGTAACATTTGCACTCTTCTTCAAAACATACGAAGCTTCGTCCCTTCGTATGAAATTTCAAAAAGTATCAAATTGTCGAAATTTCAAGGCCTATTTACGAAACTTCATCACCCTTCGTACGAAATCATTTGTATCCTTCGAATACATCTTCACTTCCTATTCGTTAACAAATTTTCCTTAAGCAAACTCCTATCACCAAATTCGAACTCAATTTTGATCCCAAAAGCGAAATCATAAATTTCGATATCCAAAACAATCACCACAAAACGAAGTCTGCCATTATCCCAAATCTTCGTTCTCAAGCCAAAATTACCAATTTGTTTACTGTTCGATTTCAAGTGAAAAACGAAATCAAATTCGTTCTCTGTTATCGATGAACACCCAACTAATTACCAAAATTGACTTCGAATCCAATCACAGTTCTTAATCAAAACAATCGAAATAAGAACATCAGTCGAACTTGAAACAACTCAAATCGACTAACAACTCAAATCTCTTTCAGCTTCTTAACATTTGAACCAAACAATTTAACACTTGTCGATTGGTGGTTGTCGAGGCCAACACAAATAATAACCCTAAATGTTACACACTAAAATAGTGTATAGTGGTAAAGGGATCGAATCCACGGAGATTGGTTCAATTTCTAACTCTATGAAAAATCTCTTTGTAAAAATACTTGTAAAATAACAATAAAAATAAAATGGGGGGTTTTGGTGTTTTGAATACTTGAAACAAACTAGAATTAACTATGATTTAAATAGACAATTGCAACAAAAATAAGAATTTGGTGTAAAATCAATAAGGGAAAGATGGTTGACTTAAAGTTTTCTCACTTTGACTTTTGATGAACATATCATTAGAATTCAATGGTGCAATACTTGTTTTAAATCCTCAATTTGGCTATAGTAATCCAAGGAGCTTGAGATTACCTAGACTTTTCTTAATTGTTGAAATGGCTAGAGAAGCTCATAACAATTTCCTTAGTCAAAGTCACTAATTCCAAATAGCATGTAATTAGTGAAAGTCAACTAGCATTAAGAACCAAAAAGTCACCAAATCCAAGAGGGGTCAAATGCTTTCACCACCATGTTGGAGGAAATGTTTTTATGATTGTGTGAAGTAAAATCAACACAAAAATCATTTGTTGCTTGCTAATTTGAGGATCCTTTACTTAATCAAGAAATTAGCCAACTAATCACCACAAACACATTTAAACTCATGAACTAAAACATACAAGTAATGATAAGATGTTAAAACACAAAATATTTCCATAAAGATTCAAGAACATGTTCATGGATTCTTCAACATTCAACAAAAGTTCAAAGGATTAAACAAAAGTCAACCAAGATTAGTTTAGCCAAGCATGGCTAAACACAAAGAAACAAAGTTAGAGAAATTTGTACCAAACATTAAGCAAGAATCAAGAGGTAAAAATATGATGTTCTTCAAGGGTTCTTGGCCTTCAAAAGTCTCCAAAACTCCAGAGAGAATCTTCAAAAATCGGATGTGCAAGTGTATGCAAAAGATGGGCACCAACCTTCCTCAAATAGCTCAAAAGAAGGAATTCCGAAATTGCCCCTGCAGGGCCTTGCGCGACCCGCGTGCTGCTGCGCGGGTGGGTTGCGCGGGTGGTACCTGACATGGGCTCCTTTGAGATTTTGGGCCTCTAAAGCATATCCCACTAGCCCAGATCGAATCCAATCACCTCCTAGCCCATTTTCTTCAAGTTTTTCTTCATTTAAAGCCCAATTTGACCTCTCTAAATCCTCCAAAGCTCGTGAACTCGCCCGATTAATAATTTTCATACGCTTGAATGTTCCCCCGCATCTTTCAAATTTAAAGCTCAAATCTTCCAAGCCTTCAAGCAATTGACAAGTCCACCCCATGAATCACCTTCATAGCCATCAAGCATGAAATCTCCAATCCCCTTCAAGCCCAATCGCCTCGCAAGAGTGCCGCCCCGCTAGTTTCCAAGAAAATCTGCAATAATGCTCAAGAAACTAGAAAGTACCCCGAAATGATCATAAAAATAACAAAAGGGAAAATATGCATGAAAGTTAACTAAAATGCAAATGAAATGTACTAAAATAAACTATAAAAATAAATAAATAAAATGAAGCTATCAAATCACCCCAAGCTTAAACCTTACTTGTCCTCAAGTAAGACAAGACTAAATGAACTTGGGATGAACTACCCTAGAAATAAAAAGAATGGATAGAACCATGGAACCTGTTCGATGTTAGTCAACATGGTCAGAACTGATTTCGCTGCTATCTCACAACTTTTTCATCCGATGACAATGGAACCATAAACCACAGCCAGGATAACTCCTTTAGGTGAGTAAGGAGGGATGAGCAGTCGCAGCCTCAATGGAACATGTATACAATGAAGAACATCTGTAGTAGGGAGAAAGCAACTGGATGGGCTCGGGTGGAGCTCTTCTTTAAGTGCACACTCTGATCTCACGTGTGCCGGTTTCTCTCATGTGTAACTAGGTTTAATCGCTCGGGCACCGTTGTAGGAATCAGTTCACTTAGTGTTGGCCCAAACCTCCCGTAGTATCCGACTCGACAGTCTCTCCAACATCACCAATTTGAGAGAAAGAAAAAAAAATATAACTCGATCTATATACCATAAAACAAATCTATACAAATGAATATCAAACGTCGGGTGACCAAGATGTTGGGAAATTTGTTCAATAATTGAACCGGCCACCTATCTAAGATAGTTGCGACTGAAAATTTGCATGCTTCATTTTGTTTTTGTTTTTGTTTTTTTTTTTTTTTTTTTTTTTTTTTTTGTATTTTTTTTTTTTTTTTTTTTTTTTTTTTTTTTTGTATTTTGTAATGATAAAACCCTTTGACTCAAAATTTGGTTCCCAAAGGTGTGTAGGTGGAACCGAAAGGGTAATGATATAATCCGAATGGCCTAAGTGTGGAAATGACCATGTGTGGAGCATAAAGATGTAATGTAGGCTCCTTTTCAAACTTGTGGTTTTTCAAAGATAATGAAGATGTCCAAATGTGGACTAAAAGACTCTCTAAATTCTAAGAAAATCGCAAAAAGATATGGTGATGTAAAGAGACCGGATATGGATTCTACTCGGGGACAAGCACCAATGCTTCATCCTAACAGTTCAAACATGATCAAGTGTGATCCTCTCCGCGGTAGTGACCGCAAGGCTAAGAACACCCATTGCTATAGTATATCCTACAGTTGTTAGTATTGTATGCATAATTCTTCATGAAAACTACCTGTCCATGATCACTTACCCCTTTAAGCTACCAGCATCTGATCCCAAGTATGAAATCCCAAACTGCAGCTAGTGGTCCCGGTTCGATGGGTGAGATAGCAACAAGATCCTGGACCAATAATGATACAATAACTATGAACCTGTTCCATGGCATCCAAGAGAGGTGAGAATAAACAGACAACAAAAATGCATGAATGCTAATGTCTTAAGCTAAATGTTATGCAAAAAATAAAAAGTAGAAAAGAAGAAAATAAAATCTTTTTTAAAAATTTAATAAAATAAAAAAAATGAATGCAAATTAACTTAAACTAATATGTTATGCAACCTAACTAAAAATGCATGAAAAAGAGTAAGAAAAAAAAAAAAAAAAAGGGAAATGCCCCACCCCAAGCTTAAGAACAAGCATTGTCCTCAATGCTTAAGGAAAGGGCGGAAAGGACCTAGATCGGGGGGTCGGGCGGCGGGAAATGCCCGTGGCGATAGTGGTAGTCCCACATATCCTGGAGCTGGCTGGAAGTGTGGGAGGAGGACTGCTCCAATCGATCAACACGGCTTGCCACATCTAGGATGGCTCTCGAATTCTCTTGCGTTTGGGCGTCGATACGCTGCACCGTGGAGAACATTGTGGCAAATTGGTCAAAGAACGTGGGGGGGAAATATGGTGGGACTTCATGTCCCTCCTGCTGATGCGGCTGGTCAAAATGATGTGGAGGGGCCGGGAACTGATCGTGCTGAAACATCGGCTGTTGCATCGAGGGTTGGTCAAAATGGTCTTCAGCTTCGGGCATCTCGTCGTCCTCTTCATCATCTTCTTCCTCTTGTTCCTCTGCGTCGTCACCCTCGTCATCACCGAATTCTGGGAATACACCTGCTTGGGTCAATTGATCTGGAGGAAGCCAAGTGTCGGGGTCGCCTGTATCGAATGAAGAACCGATCCAACTTGGCAGGATGTAAACCGGGGCTTTGTCAGCGTCTAACCAACTGTACGTGCGGGCTCCCCGATCGAGCAACATCTCCATCCGGATGAGAGTGTCACAATCTAGCAGGAAGTTCGGTGGGGTGTCGACAGGTATGTACTCGGGATCCGGAAAGTCTAGGCCGACGGCTCGACCTATGATCGTGATAAGTCCCCCGATGAAAATTTCCCCTGAGGAACGTTGGCGTATGGAGTCACATTTGTCTAAAAAGAAGCCTGAAAAACTGAGGGAGAGTGCATGCCTCATGCTTCGGAGGAAAAATAGCTCACATCTGTTGATTTGACCGGGCTCGAGACGCCCGAAGATACTCGTCGTAAGGACTCGGTGAGCAATTCGCCAACAGGGGTGCACGATGTGCTTGGCTCGCTGTCGGCTTGGGTTGAAGGTTGGGAGACCGGAAATTTGCATCCAGAAGTTTGCATCAGGGCAACGCAGAAAATCTTGGTACTCTTGACTTTGGGGGCTGATGCGGAATGGATCGTCTATACCCATGATAGAATCAAGCTCTGTGTATGTGAGTCTATGATGTTCCCCTTTCAACTGGAATGTGAGGACTTCTGTGTTATCATCTCGTGCATAGGTGCTAAGAAATTCCATCGTGGGTTCCTCGTAAGTTCTGTCACAAAGTCGAAGAAAACCACGCCAACCGAGTTTGATGAACAAATGGTATACACCATCATGCACCCCAAGCTTTTTCATGGACTTTTTGTGGTAGAATTTTGTCGGCCGGATTGCGCGACCCCGAAGATTGGAGTGATAGGTTTTGATCTCAGCATTTGTAAGGGAAGGATCGCTTCCCTCTTCTCCTCTTTTTTTTCGTTTACCGGCTGCTTGGCGTGATGGACCGGCGGTATCTTTTTGAGGGTTAGGATCGATCGATGATCCATGGGTGCGTGTCCGAGCCGTGGTTTTGCCCATTTTCGAAACCTACAATATCAAAAACAACTTCACCAATGTAATCCCTCACCTCACCACTCTCAAATCAATGCAACTATCTTTAGACCGAACACGAAAAAAAAAAATCCAAGAAATAATGACACCCAACTTTTGACAATGTAAAATGGTTTCAACAACAACAATCGGTTAATTTGGTAGTCCCAACAAAAATTCGGCAGCAATACGAGACAAAATGAGAAAATCCCAACCAAAGTGTAAACAATTTTTGAACAAATTTCCAAACAAATTAACCAATCTCAACCTTTCTCAAATCAATGTTTCCAAATAAACCGGGCAACAACTAACGATCTTAGGCAATTTCCAAAGCATAATTGAATGCAATTACTGAATTGAAACAATGCAATGTAATAAAAACCAAGGAAAGAGAATACCCGTTTTATCCCAAAATTGAACTTGAACCCGGAATCCGCTACCGTGCACCCCAAGCTTTGGTTATTCGTGGGTGCCTAAATGCAAGACTTGCTCGTTGAAGGGATATTTTCAACTTGGTTTTTGTGAAAAATCCGGCGGCGGCTCGTGGTGGCTCAAAAATTATGGGAAAATTTTTTTGTGAGATTTTGAGGTTTTGTTTGGTTAGATGTAAAAATCCCCGAAAAAGAAACACTTTGGTGGTGTCGGAATTGCGAGAGGTGGTGGGAGTTGGCCGGAAAATGGCCGGAAAGTCGCGAGATGGGTGGTGGTGGCGCCCCTAGATCCGGCGATGGCTCGTGGTAAACTTTAGGTGGGGTTTGTAGAGCACGGAAAATGGTGAAGAATGGTGGTGGTCTCGTCGTATTCCGACCGGTGGAACTCCGGGAAATCAAATTTTGAGAGAGAATGAGTTCTTGAGAGTTTGAGAGAGAATGAGAGGGTTTTGAGAGAATGAAATGAAGAAGAAGAGTTGCTGGAGGTTTTTAATCCATATACAAGTGTGGTCAACACCCGGTCAATGTTAGTCAACTCATTAAACCACCTGGTCAACGAAAGTCAAAGCTGGTCAACAAAATAGGGGATATTCGTCAGAATAGCACGCGGGTCGCGCAGAGGGGGCGCGCGGGCCGCGCACATGTTGCAGTTTGGATTTGTTATTTGTTGCATGCTGAAGACCGGCCGCGCACACCAGCCGCGCACCACTGCGCGGGTCGCGCAGGATCCTGCTCCCGGAATTCGATTTTTCTCTGTTTTCTTCCGTTTCTTCACTAGTTCTTGATCCCAAATGCCCCAAACACCTAGAAACTCTTGATTTCTTCAAAAATGACTTCAAAAGACGTATCAAAACATTTTCAAAACTCCTTTATTCGAACATAGAAACACGAAAGCATAAAGCTTTTCCAAAAATGCCTCTCTTTAACGTCTTAGACGAGACGTCCTTCTAGCTTGGTTCAACATTCCGGGACATCCAAGTGGATGACTTCAATAACACTTGCATTAAAACTTTCATAGAATGGCTTTAATCGGTGCCCGTTAACTTTGAAAATATGTCCCGTTTCTTCACTTTGGATTTCCACCGCTCCATGATCAAAAGTCTTTATTACAACAAATGGGCCAATCCACCTTGATCTTAATTTGCCCGGGAATAACTTCAACCGTGAATGGTAAAGTAAGACCCTATGTCCCGGTTCAAAATTCTTCCGGGTGATGGACTTGTCGTGGAAGAGCTTCGTTTTCTCCTTATAAATCCTTGCGTTTTCATAGGATTCGTGTCTCAATTCTTCTAGCTCTTGGAGTTGAAGTTTCCTATGCCTTCCAGCCTCGTCAATGTCGAAGTTGCATTTCTTGACCGCCCAAAATGCTCGGTGCTCTAACTCGACGGGAAGATGACAAGGTTTTCCGAAAACTAATCTGAAGGGCGACATTCCAATCGGGGTCTTATAAGCGGTCCGATATGCCCATAAGGCATCGTCGAGTCTCAAACTCCAATCCTTCTTTGTCGGATTCACCGTTTTCTCTAGAATAGACTTCACTTCACGATTCGACACCTCCGCTTGACCATTCGTTTGAGGGTGATAGGCAGTGGAGACACGATGAGTCACGTGATACTTCTTTAATAGAGCCTCCATCATTTTGTTGCAAAAGTGCGTCCCTCTATCACTAATCAAAGCCCTAGGCACACCAAATCTCGCAAAAACATTAGACTTTAAAAACTCGATAACCGTTTTGGCATCGTCCGATCTTGTGGCTTTGGCTTCAACCCATTTAGAAACATAGTCAACCGCGAGTAAAATATAAACGTTGCCAAATGACACGGGAAATGGGCCCATAAAATCAATCCCCCATACGTCAAAAATTTCACAAACAAGGATTGGATTTTGGGGCATTTGGTTCTTTTGCGAAATGTTTCCCGTTCTTTGGCACCGCTCACAACTTTTGCAAAACATATAACAATCGCGTGACATGGTTGGCCAAAATAATCCACATTCAAGGACTTTTCTCAAAGTCCGGCTAGGTCCGAAGTGTCCCCCACAAGCAAATTCATGACAAAATTGCAAAATGGATTGGTGCTCTTGTTGGGGCACACATCGCCTAATGATTTGATCGGGACAATGTTTCCACAAATAGGGTTCATCCCACACATATTATTTTGCATCACTTTTCAACTTGTCTTTTTGAGAACGCGTGAATGTGTCGGGATACCTTTTTGTGACCAAAAAGTTAACGATATCGGCATACCAAGGAATAGATTGGTTAAGGGAAAAGAGATGCTCATCCGGAAACTCGTCCCGCAATGGGAGAGGAGTTTCATTTGAAATGATTCGACTTAGATGATCGGCAACGAGGTTCTCGCATCCGCTCTTATCCCGGATTTCCAAGTCAAATTCTTGTAACAGTAGGATCCACTGGATGAGTCTCGGCTTTGCATCTTTCTTCGTCATCAAGTACTTAAGAGCTGCGTGATCCGAATACACTATGACCTTGGTACCAAGTAGGTATTGTCTAAATTTCTCCAAGGCGAACACTATGGCCAATAGCTCCTTCTCCGTGGTAGAGTAGTTGCTTTGGGCATTGTCTAGTGTCCTTGATGCATAATAGATCACATGGGAGGCCCTCCCATTCTTTTGACCCAAAACGGCGCCAATCGCATAGTTGCTTGCATCGCACATGATCTCAAAAGGGAGATCCCAATTTGGTGCTTGCATGATGGGAGCGGATGTAAGCAACTCTTTGAGCTTGTCAAAAGCTTCTTTGCACGCCTCATTGAACTCGAAATCGACCTCCTTTTGCAAGAGTTGGCACATTGGTCTTGTTATCTTTGAAAAATCCTTGATGAATCTTCGGTAGAAACCTGCATGGCCCAGAAAAGAACGAACTTCCCGAACACAAGTCGGGTAAGGTAAGCTTTGAATAACATCAATTTTTGCCTTATCTACCTCAATTCCTTTTTTAGACACAATGTGACCCAAAATGAGACCTTGACTCACCATGAAATGACATTTCTCAAAATTCAAAACCAAGTTTGTTTCAATGCATCTTTTTAAAATTTTTGTGAGATTAGTCAAACATTCTTGAAAAGAGTTGCCATGTACCGTGAAATCATCCATAAAAACCTCAATTATGTTTTCAACATAATCCGAAAAGATACTAACCATACAACGTTGGAAAGTGGCCGGGGCGTTACACAATCCAAATGGCATTCTCCGGTATGCAAAAGTACCAAATGGGCATGTAAATGTTGTCTTTTCTTGGTCCTCCGGTGCCACCGGGATTTGGTGAAAACCAGAGTACCCGTCTAGACAACAATAATGGGATTTCCCGGCCAACCTTTCTAACATTTGATCAATGAAAGGCAATGGGAAATGATCTTTTCGTGTGCTCGCATTGAGTTTGCGGTAGTCAATACATACTCTCCACCCGTTTTGCACACGGGTGGGAACCATCATACCTTTGTTGTTCTCGACCACCGTGATTCCCGTCTTCTTTGGAACGACTTGCACCGGACTCACCCACTTGCTATCCGAGATTGGATAGATCATCCCCGCATCAAGAAGCTTTAATATCTCTTTCTTCACGACTTCCATCATTGGTGGATTTAGCCTTCTTTGCGCGTCTCTACTTGGCTTGCATTCATCCTCCATTAAGATTTTATGCATACAAGTGGAGGGGCTCAAACCCTTGATATCCGCAATCGTCCAACCCATAGCTTCTTTATGCTCCTTCAACACCTTGAGGAGTTGCTCTTCTTCAAATTCGGTTAAATGAGTTGAGATGATAACCGGAAGGGTTTCATTCTTGCCCAAGTAGGCATACTTCAAGTGTTGAGGTAAGACCTTTAACTCCAACTCGGGTGGTTGAACAAGGGATGGAGACAATTTTGTATGAGTTTGGGATAACTCAACTTGCTTGACATCTAGTCTTGTGGATTTTTTCATTTCCATTTTATTCACCAACTTCTCAACTTCCGGATCCAAAGAATAAAACTTTAATTGCTCGGCTAGCTTTCCACAATCGAGTCCTTTGCTCAAGATCATCTCCAACATATCACCGTTAGATAACTCAAACAACTCTTGAGTAATTGGCTCAACAACATCGACGAAGTACAAAGATGAAACATCACTAGGATATCTCATGGCATCATAGATATTAAAACTTATTGTTTCACCATCAAACTCCATTGTCAAACTTCCCGCATACACATCGATCTTTGTCCTAGCCGTCTTCAAGAACGGTCTCCCGAGCAATATTAGAGCCGATTTGGAAGACACTTGCTCATCTAGATCAATCACATAGAAATCCGCCGGGAAGACTAATTGGTTCACTTGCACTAGGACATCTTCTAAAACACCTCTAGGAAAGACACTTGATTTATCCGCAAGAGAGATTATGACACCGGTTTCACTTAAAGGTCCGACATTTAAAGATTCATACACTGAATAGGGCATGACATTGATAGAAGCACCAAGATCAAGCATAGCACTACTAAAAGTGACATCTCCAATCTTGCAAGGAACCGTGAACATTCCGGGATCTTTGCATTTGGGTGGAAGTTTCCTTTGTAAAACCGCGGATGCGTTTTCGTTCATCAAAATTTTCTCATTTCCCTTCAACTTCCTCTTGTTGGTACAAAGGTCTTTCAAGAACTTTGCATATCTCGGGATTTGCTTGATTGCATCAAGTAGAGGGATGTTTACTTCCACCTTTCGGAAGGTGTCCAAAATCTCTTTCTCCTCCATATTCTTCTTTGAAGTTGCAAGTCGAGAGGGGAATGGTGGTTGAGTGGCTATTGGTGTTACTAGAGGAATGGACTTCTTTGGAACTCCGGCTTGTGCATCGTTCTTGACTGTAGGTTCTTCAATGGGAGTGATCTCTATTTCTTCCTCTTCCTCCCTTGGCTTCTTCTTTGAACTACTTTCTCCGGCTTGCTTGCCACTTCTCAAGGTCACCACATTGACATTTGGGTTCTTTTCGGTTTGAGAAGGGAGTTTACCACGAGATTCCAACTTGCTTATAGATGTAACTATATCTCCCATTTGTGCTTCAAGGTTGGAGATACTAGTCCTTGTCTCTTTTTGGAATTGTTGGGTACTAGTGGCTAGAGATTTGACAATGTCTTCAAGAGACATTCCGGAGCTACTTGGTTGAGATTGAGGAGATTGTTGATGATGATGTGGAGGGTGCGGTTTGGATTGATAGTGTGGTTGTTGATGTTGATATTGAGGTTGTGGTGGTGGATAGGACGGTCTAACCAATGCATTGTGAGGCAATGGTCTTGGGTTGTAGCTTCCGTTGGGATTTGGTTTCCAACTTGAATTATATGCATTTTGGTACCCGGATGGTTTGTTGTGGTAGTTTTGGAATTCTCCCGTGGCATTCACATGCTCCGCATCTTCTTGAAGGATGGGACACATATCCGTAGGATGTCCCATGGTTGCACATATTCCACAAACCATCACTTGTGGAGTTTGTCCCATGGCTAGCTTTTGGACGACGGATGTTAGATCTTTTATTTGAGACTCAAGATTCGATGTTCCCACTTCATTAACTTTGTGTTGCGTGTCTCTCTTCATGTCTTGGCGAGGGCCAAAATGTTGTGAATTTGCGGCTATGGTGTTGAAAAGTTGTCTTGTTTGTTGTGGGGTTTTACTAAAGACATCTCCACCACTTGAGGCATCAACTAGTCTTCTCTCCATTGGTAACAATCCCTCATAGAAGTGTTGAATGAGGAGTTGTTCCGGAATTTGGTGTTGCGGGCAACTATAGCACAAGTTGTTGAACCTCTCCCAATAATCATGGAAAGTCTCATTTTGACCTTGGCGGATTCCACAAATCTCGTTTCGAAGACTTGAGACTCTTGAGGCGGGATAAAACTTGTCAAGGAAAGCTCTTGCCATGTCGGTCCATGAGTTGATCGACCCCGGTGGAAGATAGAACAACCAATCTTTTGCTCTATCGGCCAATGAAAAGGGGAATGCCCTTAGCTTGATTTGGTCATCGGTTGACCCTTGTGGCTTCATGCTAGTGCAAATAATGTGGAACATCTTCAAATGCTTATGAGGGTCTTCATTCTCCAATCCATGGAAAGTCGGTAGGTGATGGACTAAACTTGACTTCAACTCCGAGCCTCCTTCCAAAACCGGGTAATTGATACCGGTTGGAGTTTGTGTAACATCGGTCTCCATCATTTGCCTCAAAGTTCTTTCGGGAACTTCTCCTCCGTCCGCCATTTCAATTGGTTCAATAATGGGTGGATTTTGTTGTAGGGGTGGTGTTTCGGGAATTTCTTGGCGAAGGTCGGGACTAGAATCGGGCTCTATATCGCTTAATGAAGCGGTTTCGACCTCCGGATCCCCGTGAGGATTAGAAGTTTGACCACGTTCAATTCGCTTTTCCTTTGCTAAACGCCTTGCTTCTTTTTCAATTTCTGGATTGTAAATCAAGTCACCTGTACGCTGAGATCTGGGCATAGAGAAACAAATTGATTAAAAATAAACCAATCCCCGGCAACGGCGCCAAAAATTTGGTGGTTGTCGAGGCCAACACAAATAATAACCCTAAATGTTACACACTAAAATAGTGTATAGTGGTAAAGGGATCGAATCCACGGAGATTGGTTCAATTTCTAACTCTATGAAAAATCTCTTTGTAAAAATACTTGTAAAATAACAATAAAAATAAAATGGGGGGGTTTTGGTGTTTTGAATACTTGAAACAAACTAGAATTAACTATGATTTAAATAGACAATTGCAACAAAAATAAGAATTTGGTGTAAAATCAATAAGGGAAAGATGGTTGACTTAAAGTTTTCTCACTTTGACTTTTGATGAACATATCATTAGAATTCAATGGTGCAATACTTGTTTTAAATCCTCAATTTGGCTATAGTAATCCAAGGAGCTTGAGATTACCTAGACTTTTCTTAATTGTTGAAATGGCTAGAGAAGCTCATAACAATTTCCTTAGTCAAAGTCACTAATTCCAAATAGCATGTAATTAGTGAAAGTCAACTAGCATTAAGAACCAAAAAGTCACCAAATCCAAGAGGGGTCAAATGCTTTCACCACCATGTTGGAGGAAATGTTTTTATGATTGTGTGAAGTAAAATCAACACAAAAATCATTTGTTGCTTGCTAATTTGAGGATCCTTTACTTAATCAAGAAATTAGCCAACTAATCACCACAAACACATTTAAACTCATGAACTAAAACATACAAGTAATGATAAGATGTTAAAACACAAAATATTTCCATAAAGATTCAAGAACATGTTCATGGATTCTTCAACATTCAACAAAAGTTCAAAGGATTAAACAAAAGTCAACCAAGATTAGTTTAGCCAAGCATGGCTAAACACAAAGAAACAAAGTTAGAGAAATTTGTACCAAACATTAAGCAAGAATCAAGAGGTAAAAATATGATGTTCTTCAAGGGTTCTTGGCCTTCAAAAGTCTCCAAAACTCCAGAGAGAATCTTCAAAAATCGGATGTGCAAGTGTATGCAAAAGATGGGCACCAACCTTCCTCAAATAGCTCAAAAGAAGGAATTCCGAAATTGCCCCTGCAGGGCCTTGCGCGACCCGCGTGCTGCTGCGCGGGTGGGTTGCGCGGGTGGTACCTGACATGGGCTCCTTTGAGATTTTGGGCCTCTAAAGCATATCCCACTAGCCCAGATCGAATCCAATCACCTCCTAGCCCATTTTCTTCAAGTTTTTCTTCATTTAAAGCCCAATTTGACCTCTCTAAATCCTCCAAAGCTCGTGAACTCGCCCGATTAATAATTTTCATACGCTTGAATGTTCCCCCGCATCTTTCAAATTTAAAGCTCAAATCTTCCAAGCCTTCAAGCAATTGACAAGTCCACCCCATGAATCACCTTCATAGCCATCAAGCATGAAATCTCCAATCCCCTTCAAGCCCAATCGCCTCGCAAGAGTGCCGCCCCGCTAGTTTCCAAGAAAATCTGCAATAATGCTCAAGAAACTAGAAAGTACCCCGAAATGATCATAAAAATAACAAAAGGGAAAATATGCATGAAAGTTAACTAAAATGCAAATGAAATGTACTAAAATAAACTATAAAAATAAATAAATAAAATGAAGCTATCATCGATCTTTCACATTAATTGTTTGATCTCATAGATTTTGACTTTTGCTTCTTATACTTTGAATTCCAAATCAGATGAGTTATCGAACATAGTTAATAACTCATTTCGATCTTCCAACCTTCAAAATCAAACCCCAAAATTGATTTCTTTAATCAAGCATTCGTCAGCCAACAGTCACCTGTTCATCAAATCGACCCAAAAATAACAATATTTGAAATCAGATTCAACCATCCTTTCCTTTTCAATCGATTCCAACAATTGTGAAACATCAAAATTGATTTCTACTTTCGAATTGAGAATCTATGTGAACCCTAAGAGTTACGAAACTCATATTAGACTTCAAAAACATCGTTGTTGACTTTTCTGATTTCCAGTTCTTGAGTGGGTTTATGATCGTGTTCTTCAAAGTTTGACTAAAAAACTAATCATCGATAAACACCAAGTAAACAGTCTTATAAATCAATTGAGAATAAAAAGTCAAAGATGAAATCGATCTAATTTGTACAATCGAGAATCAGTCAGAAAAAAAACACGAACATATGATGTGGCGACGAAGAGTTAAGAATGAATCTCTAAATTTGAGTCAATCAGGTTCTAAAATATATGACTTCAAATGTAATCAAGGAATGAATAGAATCAGGAAATCAATTTGGGCTCAAATAAATGATCTAATGAACAGTAACAAATATAAAACTTGGGCTCAAAATATTTCCAGTTAATAGTAATGATCAAAAATTTGGGTTTCATATAACTAAACATGTGAACAGTAACATAAATATCAAAATTTGACTTGATTGTTGGATTAGATTTGGATCAAAATTAACAATTGAAAATTTAGAATCGAATCAACCAAATGAATATGAGGTTGGATCAGGCTTGATCAACCAAAAATAATTGGATCAACTGTGGGGTTTGAAACGGATTTGATCCAATGAGGCAAATTGATCAAAATTGAAAAAACGTAACACACGATTCAACAAGATTAAGAGAGATCATAGAGAGAGACTCACTAAAAATGCTTCAATTGTGATGAATTTTGCCAAACCGAGAATTGTTCTTCAACAAATCACTTTGATCATTGAAGACCTACTCTGATACCAATTGTAGTGACATAAAGAACATGGTTTGGCATGCGGAATTAAAGATTTCACAATGAGCATGGTGATTTAGGTGTTCAAGAGATGTATTGAATATGTAGGGTGTTACAAAAAGGGACATAGATCTACATATAGATAAATAACACACACTTACACACTCACTTTTACACCTCTGAAGCACACATCTACAAGTAGACTAAACCCACCTTATATAGAGGTGTTTACATGTCTCTCTCTCACTCTCACTAACTCATGGGTCAAAAGGCTAATGTACCACATGCAAGTGGGTTTTACAAAAGTCAACACATTACAACGTCAAACATGAATAAGTTTTCACCCAAACAACAACACATTTAGTCTAGTTGTTAAGCATGATAAAATTTGTATTGTCCTCAATATTGTCGTCTCACATCATTGGCTCATTCACGAGAATGCCTTCATTTATGGTGATGTTAGTGAGGAGGTTTACATGAAACAACCTCCTAGGTATGGCGACCCTTAATTTCCTAACCATGTATGTCATCTTCATAAGGCTCTCCATGATTTAAAACAAACCCCTCATGCTTGGTATCACATATTTTCAAACTTCATTTCCTCTATTGGCTTCCATAACAGTCACTCCAACATCTCTCTTGCTCTCTCTCTCTCTCTCTCTATACCTTTCACCAAGGACATGAGACCATCTCACTTACTCTAATCAATACGTTATCACGAGATTCATAGCTCGTTTATCATCCGAATATTCTATGGCTGAACTTGTTTTGCTCTCTTTTTTCCTTAGCATTAGTGCTACTCAGTCTACTTGGGGTCTTTTCCTCTCTCAATCTAACTTTGCTAAAGAGATTCTCTCTTGTATGGATAATACCTCCTGTAACCCTTGTGGTACTCCTACATACTCAAAAACCAAGCTTTCTTCCCATGGAAAACCGATTGCTGACCCGACTCTCTACTAGAGTCTTGTTGGTGCTCTTTAATATCTTACTTTTACTCGTCCATACATTTCTTATGCATTTCAAAAAACTCTTCTTATACATGCATGATACTCATGAAACTCATTTTTTGGCACTCAAGTGTATTGTTCGGTACCTTCAAGGTACGTTCTCGTATGATCTTCACATTCGTCCATTTAATATTGATCGTTTGGTGTCTTACAGTGTGTAACACCCTATTTTCACTTTACAGTATATTTTAATATAAATGTTTGATTATAAAATTCAAAGTAGAAATATGTTACTCTTAGCTAAATTAATCATCATGGAAGATGTAGTAGATGTCAATACGAAAGTGTGCGTATAACGAACACCTAAATCTGACTTCATATGAAGAAGTTATGACTTTTCGAAGTTTTACGTTCAATACGACACAACAATGTGAGTCATAAAATATGAAATTGAGAAAAGTTACTTTTTATCCAACTTAATGTAAAGGAAAGTTTTATTACTTTTCGATACAAATCCATGGATATAAAGAACATAAAAACGAAGCTCGTATGAAAAAGTTACGATTTATTAAAAAAAGCGAGGTGGCTAAATTAGAAACCAACTTATAGGGTGGGTGTTCCTTTATAAGGCCCAATGCGCTTTTAGAAATCACCCCTATAAATAAAGGGCCACCTCTCTTTTATTTCTTGCACCATTCTGTTGATTCAAGACTCTTTCTCTTCTTACCCACGAGCATTTCGGTCCCTTGTGATTCGACTTCTCTCTCTATATTTTTAGTGGTTCGGAAGCGAAGCTGTAGGAGGATGCATGCAATCATGCATTCGCCTTGCCCCGATCATCAAATGTATCTAAAACATTGAAGTCAACAACTGTAAGCAAAAGATTAGTGAGTTTCCCTAAAATACCCCTCACAGCAATACACATACAATGCATGCACACCAGGCCTACAAAAAATGACTTGACTGCCCATAAGCCTACACCATAAAGTTGGATCGCTCCCGAGCCTACATCATAAAGTTGGATCACTCCCGAGTTTGTTGACCTATAGCACAAATGTAACACTCATAAAATTTATGCAAATTTAAACATTTTAATTCATTTAAAAACCATTAAGTTATTATAACTTGTTTTCAAAATAGTTTAAACATTAGAGTATCTTAATAACAAAGTCACAAAATCATGAAATATGAGGAGCGGTACGATCACGCCTTTGCCTTGCCACGATCTCCGGGCGTACCTGAAACAATAAATTGAAACTGTAAGCCCGAAAGCTTAGTGAGTTCCCCTAATAACCCATACACACAAAACCATACACATAAAGAAATTAACAACATACTATGGGCCCAATCAACCATCCGGTTTGAATACCCCTGGCCCTTAACCTCCGGGTTGGAATGCCAACATACTATGAGTCCAATCATCCTATCAGGATGGAATACTCTCAGCCCACAACCATCGGGTTATAATGCCCAGACACCTACACATACAACCACAACTACTATGGATCTAATCATCCCTCAGGATGGAATACCCCAGGCCCTCAACCATCAGGTTGGAATGCCAACCTACTATGAGTCCAATCATCCTACCGGGATGGAATACTCCTGGCCCACAACCATCGGGTTGGAATGCCCTACCTACTACGAGTCCAATCATCCTACCGGGATGGAATACTCCTGGCCCACAACCATCGGCTTGGAATGCCCACACACTAACAAACATGTGCACCTATCAGATAATCACATAACAGTCTACAGAAACAACATACTAGGGCCTTATCATCCTACCAAGATGGAATACCCTCTACTATTGCTCAAACATGTGCACATATAATAGGTAATCTCCTACTAGCATTTAGACAGTCAGACCAACCGTAGGTCACTAAGCATAGCCACATCTAATCTACCAGGATTCCGATCTAATCAATCAATACTAACACACAATCAGCCTTTCTACCAAAATATCAACTAACATATCATAACAGTTACTATCTCAAATAACAATCAAAGGGTCGGCCTTGGTGCCTTAGAACATTGGGTATAATGAGGATAACTCACCTTGCAACTGCCGAACCAAACCACGAAAACAAAAATCCCGAAGCACTGCTCCCGACTCCATCACCTATAGCCATCAATGGTCCATTGACATAAATATCCACTTTAACATAATGACCTTGAAGGTTAAACGAGTCAGAGTCAAAGTCCCGGCCAAAGTCAACCTTCCTGATTGACCCTACTCGCCTAGTCAACCCACTGACTCGCCGAGTCCTTAAACTCAGAAGACTCTCATATCACGACTCGACTCGCCGAGTCACCCCATGGCTCGTCGAGTCCATCAATCTCCGAGTCCTATCCAATCCAACTCACTGAGTCACCTCTCAACTCACTGATCCAAGTCTTAACTAGAAAAGGTTGGGGGTCTGCGCTATAACTCGCCGAGTCCAAGAACAGACTCGCCGAGTCCACGACAATCTTCATCAGAATCGCCGAGTTGTTCATCTAATTCGTCGAGTCCATGCCCATCATCATATGACTCGCCGAGTCAACCCATGAGACTTGCCGAGTCTCTTCAGTCCTTCATCCACACAGTCACTTTTGAAGCCATGTAGAGGCTACAAATTGTAAACAAAACAAGCTAGGGCTAGGGTTTTAAGGCAAGAATGCTTCACAACCAAACCAAAGGTTGATGCTTTATGATTTCCTGGACCAAGGCAAGTCTAGATCTGAAGTTGCAACCTCAGATCTAGACCCATAATCCGAAATGGATCTTAAACATACTAAAATGGCCTCAAATCCATCCATAAGTTGATCTAGAAAGGAAGGGATCAAGGTAACAACTTGTTACCTCAAATGTGTGTCCAAACTGAAGTAGATTATGGATCTATACGAGTCCCTTGATGCTATACACTTGATCTACAAGCTTCCTTTGCTAGAATCTCCTTCCAAAGCTTCCAAGCTCACTCCAAGGCTCACACACGATTTTAGGGTTTTCTGACTCTCAAGGGGTAACAAGTGATGAGTTTTGAGCATCCTAACACTTCCTAAGTGTACATGCAACCCTAATAACCTTGGATCTATGTTTGTCTAATTATCATGCAAAGTTGAATTCCAAGGTTATATTCCTATCTAGCATACATGGGGAACATTTTTTAACTTGAATGACATATAAAATAACTTACCTTGTTGTTGATTATGATCGTTGAAACCTTGTGAGCCTAGCACCCTAAGTGTGATGCCTCAAATGCTTCACACAACACCAAATGCAAATGAGTAAACTTTGAGAGAATCTTACACTTGAAAAACCGACTCTAGCCCTCTTGTTTCTTAGTGTAGCCGATTTTGGTGGAGGAGATGGTCTTTATATAGTGTGACACATCTAGGGTTACACCATGTAAACCCTAATGTGTCATGGCTCTTCATTTCCATGACCCATGGGTTTGTAACTCCCATGGAGCATCCTATGGGTTTAACCCAACTTGATAATCCATGGAGCCTCTTAGCCCACTATACAAGTTATGGATGATTTACATAATCAACCCATATATTTAATTAGTTATCTTTTGATCACTTAATTAATTCTAAATTAATTCTTGATCAAACTAATTAAATAATATTATTAATATATTAGAACTTATAATATATTAATAAACCATAAGTCTTATTTCTCTCATTTTAGTTTATCCAATTGCATGGTGCCGTGCAACCCAAATGGACCATGCCGGGTCGGATCAAGTACATACCAAAAATAGTTATGGACTTAGACCCCTTATCCAACAACAAGGAGGCTGAGGTGAGGACTTAAGGTCCGTTAAATAGGGTGCAAACCTTAAGATTAGGGGTTTTCTCTTCCCAGCACCAACTCGTCGAGTCCAGCCGCCGACTCGGCGAGTTGGTCACTTAACTCGCGACCAGAACCTGCTCCGACTCGGCGAGTCATCGAACCTACTCGTCGAGTAGCTTCCTCAGTTTACACTTTAAGTCCATAAATCATATTTATGAATTTTGGGATGTTACAACAAAGCAGTGCCGCCTCAGCCCTACCATAGCTTGTCGACACATTCGAAGAGTAATCAATAACCAACAAGTACCGATAATCATACAAATATACCAAATCTAACAGATCACTACAGTATACCAACATCTTACACACAAGGACACATACTGTGGTACAAAGTATAGTAAGAAAACCTACCTCACAGTCTAGAGGGTATCAACACTAATCGTAGATCCAATAATCAGCACTACAGGTCACCTAAACATCAAGCAAAGACCAAATCTCAAACTACAGCTCCAAACCCTAAATTTAACCTAAAGTCACACTTGGTCAAAAAGTCAACGGTCAATCGTCAAAGTCAACACTCAAATTCACGCAGTTAGTTGCCCTGACGTAGACATACTTATGCCACGTCGTGGGGACTGTATAACAAAATAGTCAAGAATCTACTAAATGCCATGACATGGAGACCATACCTCCACGCTGTGGGAACTGCCCATACCAACTTAATCCATTAAGCTCTTAATCCTTTACCCCACCCATCCATACGTTCCAAAAGGCTTTCATACTCCTAAAAGATCATAAAAATCATAGCTTTATAGACATGTATGACTTGAGCTCAAGCTAGGTCAAAATGGTGTAAAATGGGGTCAAGATCTCATGCAAGAGTTCAAAACTCTATCAAACTTTAGATCTATCACTTCTAACTACAAAGGGACTCTGGGGATCCATAAAGTGGAGACTTTATGGAGCCCCAACACTACAATTAGCCTAAACATGAAGAAAAACACATGAAACCTAGATCTAAGCACACAGGATTGTCATAAAGCATGAAGCTTGAATACTCACAAAGGTCTGGAGAGTATGAAAAAAGATAGTGACGAGGCTTGTGGTTACATGTTTATCCGCTTACTTCCTAACAAGTGGTATCGGAGCTTGGTATGTGGCATTAGATTTCTTCTGATTTTTGACAAATGTTGTCTAATTTCCTAACACCTTTAAGCAGTGGACCATTCCACCGGAACGGTAACGCACCGATATCAGGTCCTCAATGACCCATTCCACGTTGATGAGTCAAAATTTTAAACTACAAAATAATTAATTATTTTGTTTAATACTAATTTAAATAGTGATATTTTCGTCAATGTCCTTTGTTAATATCTCGGTTGGCCATCGTATAGTTTAATTTCCACATTTGGTTCACTTTGGTATAAATTTGCGACATAATGTCCCCCGCCACATGTAATATAAGAAATCGAATACCCTTTTATATTTTATTTTTACTTATCCTCATACTCATTAGATCAAGATAAGTGTCAAAATCAAGAGAGTGGATTAAAATAAAAAATTAATGGTATCCACATGTTATAATCTTATATGAGTAGAAAGATAATTAAGAAGAAAATGTATGAAAATATTTATTTTTTCCCGATAACATTTCTTTAAATAATTGTAATATTTGAGTAAAATATCAAAACTTATATGATTGGCTAAGCAATTCGAGTAGTAATCACGCATTGCCTTGAGCCAAACCAATTTAAACTACACATAAACGAATACCGAACACAAGAATTTAGTTCTTGACTTCATTGTATGTCAAAAAGATTAAAAAACATATTTGATATATTTGATAATAACGTTCAACCTAGGAATCATGTAGGGACTTGAGGTAGGAAATGATATAGGACCACATTTCTCTCGTCGTATGGAATAAGGCAGTTAGGAACATGACAAAAATACATTTGACCGAAGTTTGATCATTTCAGTTTTTAGATAGAGATGATGGGTGAACCACATAGAAAAAACATTATTGTTTTCTTTAAATATTTAGAGAATATAACTATTATATAACAAAAAGTTATAAGTATATCAAGTACATTATTTTTATTTGGCTATACTTAAGGTTAATAGTATGGATGGGTAATCATGACCAAAAGAATGAGTAGAAAAGTAGTTTAGATCATGTTCGACAGAAATGAACTAATTTATTATATTTTACTGTTTGAAAAAATTATGAAAATAACAAATTTTAGCTTATGAACTAATTTATAAGTTTGGTTACTATAAACTAATTTTATATAATTTTTGATAAACTTATAGAGTTTTCTCAAAAATATTTTAAATATATCCTTAAGTATATCTATTTTTTTTAGTTATATATTTAAATATCTATTTATGTCATTTTATATTGCAATCTAGGTTATAAGTTATATTTTACAAAATAATATTTTTTCATAAGCTAACTTATCAACTATCGGTTAGCTTTTCAATTAAAAACTATATTTTCAATTAGTTTGTCAATAAATTTGATATAGGAGTAGATTAGATTTGCCGGTTCAAAAAAAATAAAAATAAATAAATAAATAAATTTGATATAAATTTAATGAACAAAATATTATTTTTTTGACATGACTTCATTAATATTCAATAAAGATGACGTACCTAATGTATAGAAAAAAAAAATAGATAATTGATTATTAAAATTTATAAATTTAAATAGTTGGTCAACTCTGCAAAGAGATCGAAGGTTTCACATTGTTGGAAAATACAAGTGTGAACAATGTTCGTTTTCCACCACGTGACTCCCACGTCAAGGGAAACCCACTTGCCAATTGTCATTTCTAATACATTATGTCATGATCGAGGGAATTTACAATGAAATATTAGTATTATTTACATAGAAAATGATAATATTAACAAATTGAATATATAAATATCATTTTTATTGCTATATTTACGTAAAGGGAAACCCACTTGTCATTTCTAATACATTATGTCTTCATTGAGTGAATTTACAATAAAAATATTAGTATTATTTCCGATAAAAATAATAATATGAACAAATTGAATATATAAATTATCTATTGCCATATTTACTTTAGTCGTGTTCAGACCCCTGACTTGAATCTTATGACCCTATCAGTTCACATTAGTATGTGTATGTCTTTAATGCATCCATCTTTGTCTCTTTCCTTTTTAATTCTTCTTCACCAGCTTACCTTATCTCATTACTTCATATAAATACAGTAATAACGTTTAAAAATAATTATAAAATCAAATAAAATCTTTCATTAGTAGTCAAATATACCTAAAGCATGATCACATTGAAAAAAAAAAAAAAAACAACAGGTCAAAAGAAGTAACATAAAATCTATAATGGTTGTTGGTTAGTAAATATTTAATTGAATCATTGATTGATTAATCAAAGTAATTTCACTTATATAAATCGAATATGGAATTTCAATTGAACCAACTATTGTAAGATTATATATATATATATATATATTAAATAAGTTAAAAGTTAAGAACACTAAGCTTGTATATTTTTTTGTCAACTTTGTCTTTCATTCTTTAGCTATTTTAACATTTTTGGTTTTTACAATCAAAATTTTTATATTTTTTACGAACCTTTTAATATTCAAAGTTTGGTCATAAAATTTTAAGGAATTGACAATTTTGGTATCTTTTCTAAAAACTTGCTAATTCCAACCATTTTGGTCCTTGCAGTCAAAACTTTTATATTTTTTTTTATAAAAAACACAACAAACGGCCCAGGACTTTCTGCCGTCTGTCATTTTCTTTTTTCAGTATATTTTTTCTATATTGGTCCTCATATTTAATTTTTTCGTTTTTTCCCGCCTTTTATCTATCCGCCTCCGTCTGTAAAAATTAAGGATCAAATTATCCCACCTACATCTTTTAACAAAAACGACACTCAAATTAGACACATACAGCCCATATAGAACATGGGCAACATATCTAGTTATTCATTAATAAAGTTATATTCTATAATAAATATATATTCAATATGATTAAAAAAGAAATTTTGATTATATTAAGATTTAGCTTCTCATCAAAATTTATGGGATTATAGAAAACAACATTAATTTTGGGGTTGCAAAAAAACGTTATTTCGTTTTGTGTGTAAGGATAGTTTTATTATTACGTTTATAGTAACTTTGGGGTTTTATCGGGTATATTTTTTGTATTTGGTATCCATCGAAAGTTGTAAAGGAACGTGTTAGACCAGTTGGAGTGAACATGACGCCACCTGGTGGTGCGGTGCTGCGGTAAGGTTGTTGTGCCGGTCGTCGGCTCGCCACATCCTTGTGGCTTGTGACAATTGTTGCTGTGCTTTTCACCGTTTCTCTAACGTTTTTTTTTTTTTTTTTTTTTTTTTTTTTTTTTTTCATTTTTTTCCTTTATTATAAATATATACTTATACTTCACATTTTAAACCACAAAACAAATACCAAACACTTTTTCTTTATATTTACAATTTGAAAAATGTTTTTATCATCATTCATTTCGTTAGACATGTTGGTGTTGCAAGAATCAACATTTATCGGGGATGTTATGTGAATATCACTTGAGTCGACATATATTTACTATTCTACTAGTATGTGTTTTTTTTAACTAATGAAATAGTTTCTTTTTATAAAATTTATGTAACTAGATGTTATTAAATTACATTTTAACATGTTAAATTATAAAAAATGTATGGTGAAATGTAATAAGATCATTTCCTATCAGTTTTGTAGGGTAAGGGAAGTTTTGTAGGGTAAGGGAAATGATATGAAAATGATATGACGTTGATGTAACAGACTAAAGTAATATAGTGAGGTACCATATTAATCACTCTTATGTCTTATGAACATTGATACACAACAAGATCTTGGAAAACAAATTGTGATTTTATTCTTGATAAAAAAATTATGAGAAGTCATAGTTTTTGTGGATTTTCATGAAGTTCCCGATTCAATTGAAAGTGTACGATTTTATTTTGCCAATCTTTGGCAGATGTTTTAAATAAACTTATTTATTATGCAGAGGTGGTAGATATTCATTTTCACTTAGAGAAACAATTGGGTATAAAAAAAATGAATAAACTGGACTGGTTTTGGATCTCTTAGGTCATTGTTGGTTTGTTCCTAAATAATTCTAGATTTGCAAATAGATAAATATTAGTCGGGTCATATAAAGAAAAATGACATAATAGTGTAATATAGTTTTCAGTTTATATATATATATATATATATATATATATATATATATATATAGATAGTCCTTATTGTTTTTTGTTTTTGCAAAATAAATCCTTGTACTTATTGTTTTTGTAGATATTCAGTCTTTATATTAGAATCTTTGTTTGATTTAATAAATCAATTGTTGTTTGTCACCGGTTGCATTAGTACCACCGATGGTCGTTAGGGGTTACATCCCTTATGGAAATCTGGAAGCTTCACGAAGATCTGTAGAACTCAAAACCTTGAAGAGTAAAGATAACATCTTTATGTGTCAAGGATTGTTTTGAAGATTGAGTTACCATAACAGAAGACTCCCACCTTGTATGTGATTCTGTTTCCATGTTATTCTACCCTATATATGTTAGGATAGATACAAGATGAAAGAATCAAGAACTCGAAGATATAAGATGAAATATTCTATATGGATGGGGTAAATAACATCAATGAGCTTGAAGAATTGGAAAAGTTAATGAAAGAAGAAGTACAAACAAGGGAAATACCAAAAGAAAAAGTTAAGCTCACCAAACTTAGATCCTCAATTCGCAGGAATTTTGAAGCTTTTGCCTTTACCACACCACAGGTTCAAGTTGAAGAGGGTAATCAAGAAAGTAAGGAGACCAAGATTGATAGAATGGAAGTGGAAGAGAAGGAACCTGCCTGAAGATAAAAAGAAGAGCACCATGGATTAAAAATCTCAAGGAGTCAAGAGAAAACACAATGCATACAACAACCTAAGGAAGAAAGAGAATTCAAAGAAGGCTTATAGAAGACGGGTTGCAGCTTTCTAGACAAAACGACTTGAGATGAAGAAGATCATGGAGATTCCGGTCCTAACCAGCACAACATAGAGAGGAAAGGAGCGACTCCATCAAAAGAAGGGTTTTTCAGGAGGCAACCCAAGCTCGGTTTGCATTTTCTTTTCTCTTTTCTTTTAGTTTTATTCGTTTTTCTTTCGTTTTTATTCTTTTTAGGATGAGCAATTCTTGCATTTTCTGTTTTAAAATCAAGTGTGGGATCACAAAAATGAGAGCTGAGATTTTTACAATAAAAATGGAATTTTACTATAAATAATGCCCACGACATGGGAATATGTTACAATGACATGGGAACGAAGAAAGTCCCATATCACTTTTCATTTTAAAAGCTCACAGCATGAGCCATATGCCCTCACGATGTGAATTTTGAGGGGACCCATACCCTTTTATTCCCAAACAAAACCATTTGACTATCACTTTATTCTACCACTTACGATGTGATATCCAAAGAAACTCACCCTTGGTCACCCACTTGGATTTTTCAGCTGCAAATTTTTTACTCCTTCTTAATTTCGTGCTCCTCATTCATGAAAATCTATGATTTAAATGCTTAAACCCTTTAATCTTACTAATTTTTTTAGGGGACCCATACCCTTTTATTCCCAAATAAAACCATTTGACTATCACTTTATTCTACCACATACGATGTGATATCCAAATAAACTCACCCTTGGTCACCCACTTGGATTTTTCAAATTTTTTACTCCTTAATTTCGTGCTCCTTATTCATGAAAATCTATGATTTAAATGCTTAAACCCTTTCATCTTATTATTTTTTTTTGAAACGACAAACTATTCTACTCCTAATATAATCCTAAACACCACCTATGTCTGTGACAACCCGAAATTTCCATTCTGAACAAACCATACCAAGCCAATAGAAGTTAGAACAGTTACAGTGAAATTTCAGACTTTGGGTATAAGTTTGAGTATTTCAGGTTTAGCACTTAAGGAGATATCAGGAGAGTGAATGCACTAGGGTTTTGTGCAACACTGTTATTCCAATACTCTATGACATTAGAGTTCATTCCTGGAATAAAATATTTTCTGCCAAAAAATCTCAGGACTATATATAGAAATCTGAGCCATATTCATTCATTAGTTGCATTTCCAACTAGAGAAAAGCCGAATTCTCTCTCACGGATCTTCGGGTTTTTATCCCAAATCGTGAGTACCTTTCTCTAGTTGTATTATATGGCTTATAATGTGCTTAATAACATCAATTTCATAACAAAACAACTAGATTCGGGAGTTTGCCGCCCAAGAACACCTTGGGGAGTAAACTCCTAAAAAGATGCCTAGTCCTTCCCCCGTGATTTGTAACTACCTTAGGCTTGTATGCTAGTGTGTATGTGACTAGAAAACATCAAAATCGGATCAAGACCCCGAGATTTGGGAGTTTACCGCCCAAGAACACTTGGAGAGTAAACTCCATTTTAAGGGCCAAAAGTGTGCCCAATGTCCCTCAAAGCCTTGGAACTGAACATAGGGACTACCATTACATGTTTAGACCACCAAAACAATTAAAAATCAAAGCTAGAAGTGAGTTCACAGCCAAGAAGGTTCTAGGGCCGTGAACTCCATGTTTTTGTGCCAAAATGCCCTAAAAACACCCCTTAAGCCAAGAGACTAATTTGGGCATGTAGCTAAATGATTTTAGGACTAGCTAACACATTTAGAACACCAATAGTAAGGTGTTCACGTCCCAAAAGGTTCTAGGGCCGTGAACTCCATAAAATGGTGCCAAATGGTGCCATAAACTCTTCTAAAGCCAAGTACAAAAGCCTAGTTTTATTCCTAGTGAAATTAAGGACTTGAAAACACCATAAACATCCTCCCAAGGGAGATTACGGCCATGATCTCCAAGGGATATGGTCGTAGGGCTGTAAACTCCTCAAAGGAGTTAAAAGGAAGCCCAAACACTTGTTTAAGCCTTGAAGCAATTCACTACTTGAGTTGTAATAAAGTTAAGCCTCATTTAGTGACCCAAGATAGAGTTTACGGCCAGGAGTTTACTCTCTAGGGCCATGAACTCCAAAAAATGTGGTCATTTGACCATAAACTCCTATTAGAGGTCTTGCACTCCTTTGTTGCAACCCATTAGCCTCCTAGCACTTGACCAAAGTGTTTACCTCGCATTAGAATGTTTATACATGTTTAATTAGTGTTTTAATCACTAATTGTTTATATACATATGTCATCATATGTAATTAGGATCATTGTGTGTGTCTAAAGTCTTCACTTGACACCAAGCACTTGTCCGATCCTTCCTTACGATACGGTCCGTTCAATTCCAATCACTTACTACAGGTGAGTTCATACCCCTTAATCAATGTTTTAACTGTTTTTAAATGTTTTATTGGGGGGGGGGGGGGGATACAAGTAGAATTATGCTAGTTACTATATCAATAACATGTGATTACTAAGCAACATTCAAATGATTGGCTACTCATTAGCCATTTTACCAAACAGTTTCCTTCAAATGATTTTCATAAACATTTTATATGATTAAAACTCCTTGTTAAGTTATACACTTTACTCAGTACGCTTCATTTCAAACTCATTTATAATCGTGTTTCAAACAAATGTTCTTTTATACTTAAACTGTTTTATCAAACGCACACTTTCAAACCGTTTTATAGATTGACATCAAGTTGATCGTTTCTTAGATAATAATTATGTTCAAATGTTTTACCAAACTTATTTTATGCTTTTATATTATCATTTGCATGCCTATATATGTATAGTTATATAAGAAATATTTAAAAGACTTAGGAAGTCTATCCACCCTATTTCCTTTTCGCGCTTGAGATGTGGTCTGGTGGGATATCGGGTACCCGTCCGAAGGTCGTTTAAATATTAGTTATATATCATGTGTACATACATAGTCATAAAGGTCCTTCCAGTTCATCCCATGCCCTTGGGTAGCAAGGGTATACATCCATGTTCCTACTTACCAGTTAGATTACTAGTAAACTACCATATAGGTAGTTTAGGAAGATACTAGAACTATTACTAGAACACAATATCATACTATGAGTCAGTTCATTCATGAGTCAATACTTACTACTATGAGAACATATACAACTATACTAGAGAAGAACATATACAACTATACTAGGAAGAGAACATATACAACGATACTAGAACAAGTAGCATTACATTACATATACATGAATATGTTAACAATTGTGATCCACTGTATCGGAGCATGCCTTAAATGTCATGGACCGAGTTGTAGCCAGAATTCTCTTGGAGGGAGAGCGTGAGTTTGCGTATAGATCTATACTAGATTGACTATCCTACACCTTGCCACTAGCTACAGCCGGACCTGCAGGTCTGTGGGTGCCAAACGTCATTCCGTTTTACGACCATTCGTATGTCGTTGTTACCAGTCTATGTATGGTGCAATTAATCACATAATACCTTAATATAAATCCGGTTTAAGGTAGTTAGTACAGCAGTAGTTCTTATAGCGCTACATTTTAGTACTACATTAATTTTCCATGTACATATATTTAGTGATCTATTCACTTAAACTATAAATGTAAAAACTATATTTTGTTAATGATAGTTACACTTGGGAAAATTATACTCTTTTACATAAACCGAACATTTAGAACAGTTAAGTCTTGGTAGAAGACTACATTAAGAACAGTTAGGTCTTGATAGAAGACACCCTTATATAATAGTAGGAATCATAGGGATTTCTAGAGTTTTTCAAACGTTTACAGTTGTTTTACAAACATTTTTATACTTACAGTTCATAAAATTACAAATTCTTACATACAAATTAAGACACTAGAATACTTATGATCTCACTAGCTTCAAAGCTGATACTCGCTTTCAAAATTACTTGTATCCTCAGGTCATTATAGATAGGTACCGATGCAAGGAGAAAGGAAGATGGAGCTCGTTCAAGACTCATCTTTCATTTTGATTTATGCTTTAGTGTTTATCAAAATTTGAAAGAACACTTGTATAATAATTATATTATTAATGTAATGGATGATGTTGTTGCTTGTTTACTACTTTTCATTGTTGTGATATTGTACATGATGTCCTCCGCCCCAGAACGTTTCCGCCGTTCTTGGTTTTGGGGTGTGACAATGTCTCATAGTGAGACTTGAACCCATGACCTCTCATTTGAGAGAGTAACTCCTTACCGCTAGGCCAAATGCCCTTTGGTTAATCTTACTAATTCAATATTTGAAAAATAGGGTTCGTTTTTGGGGTTCTTAAAAGAAAAATTGATGCATTTTTCTGTAAATTCGGGTTTGCATGTGTAATTAATAGCCTTAGATTGACTGATAAACTAAACCCTTGGTTTTAGGTTGAATCGACTTGACGTGAATGATGAAAAAACTCAATATTGTTGTCGCACTGATCTCACGATGTGGGGGTTCAATCCTCACGACATGAGAGTCAAACTCATTCTCCTACCTTTTAGCACGTTTGGTGTCCGTTTGAGCAATTCTGAGCTTTAATCCTTCAAGTGGTAATCATAGGACGTATAATCCAGGGCATATTGTACATCATAGTTGTAGCAAAACTCCAAGAAATTAGAGTTTACGACCCAAACATGGAGTTTGCGGTCGTAAACCCCATGGGGTATATATGGCCCTTAGCTATTTTTATTCATTTGTTCCATTTTCAACTAGAGAAAAACCTGATTCTCTCCCAAGGATCTTCAATCTTTCGTCCCAAATTGTAAGTACTTCTGCCCTAGAGTGTTTTAAAGCCTAATACATGTTTAGATATCATTGAAATCACTCAAGAATCACAAGAAAAAGGAGTTTACGGCCCAAGATCGTCTTGGACCGTAAACCCTAATTTGGGTGCCAAAGTGCTCCCAACTCTTTCCTTATACTTGGAAACAAACCTAGAACCTTCCCTTGATGTGTTTAGCACATAAAAATCACCAAAATACTCCATTTATATGTGTTTACGGTTTGGGGATCTCCCAAAACCGTAAACACCCCAAAGTGTGTTATGATGCTCCATATTCCTTCCTTATGCCTAGAAACTAGCCTAGACTTTTACCTTGAAGTGTTTAGGACTTGAAAACATCAAAATACCATGGTCCATAGGAGTTTACGGAAACAAACACATGGAGAAATGGTCCATGGGCCGTAAACTCCATTTAGGAGTGAATTGTTGCCCTAATCACTTCCTAAGACTTAGACTTGAAGTTAGGATGCTTCATAATGACTTCTAGGACTCAAAAGCACAAAATGGTCAAAAGGACATGTGTTTACGGCTATAAAATCATGGGTTTACGATCGTAAACTCCAACAAACATGGTCAGTGGACCATAAACTCCCGTATGAGGCCTTGCACTCCTTTGTTGCAACCCGATAGCCTCCTAACACTTTTACCAAAGTGTTTTCCTCACATTAGGATGTTTATACATATTTAATTAGTGTTATAATCACTAATTGTTTATATACATATGTCTTCATATGTTATTATGCTCATTGTGTGTGTCTAAGTCTTCACTTGACACCAAGCACTTATCCGACACTTCCTTCCGATCCGCTCACTGCGGTGAGTTCATACCCCTTAAATTAACCTTTTAAATGTTTCTAAATGTTTTTAAATGCTTTATGGGGGGGATACAAGTTGAATCATACTAGTTATTATATCAATCACATGTGATTAATAACTAACATGCAAATGGATTTACTATACGTTAGCTGTTTTACTAAACATATTTCTTCAAATGTTTTCCTTAAACGTTTTTATATGTTTAAAACTCTTTATCAAACTACTTTATACACTGTATGTTTCTTTTCAAACTCTGTTACAAACTTATTTCAAACAAAGGTTTCCTTTATACTTAAACTGTTTATTCAAACAAAATACTTTCAAACTATTTTATAAACCGACATCAAGTCGATCTTTTCTTAGATATTAATCTTTTTCAAAGGTTTTACAAAACTCCTTTTATGCTTTTAAATTATCAAATGCATGCCCATATATGTATAGTTATATAAGTAATGTTTGAAGGACTTAGGAAGGCTAACTCACTCTATTTCCTTTTCCTCGTTAGGATATGGCTATGGGGTATCGGTTATCCATCCGTATGTCGTCTAAATATTAGTTATATATCATGTATACATATGTAGACATAAAAGTTTTCCTCAGTCAGTTCAGTACCTTTGGGTAGCAAAGGCATACTTCAGGTTATACACGTACATTATTAGTAACTATTATAGGTATAGTTAGGAGACACTACTTACCATTCCAAGTACAAGGAATCACACAAGATTTAGTTCATTCATGATTCTATACTAATAGATAGACACACTTACATGATTACGCTTACATATATACGCTTACATGATTATGCTTACATATATACGCTCACATGATTACACTTACATATATACTCTTACATATATACGCTTACATGGATACACTTACATGAGTACGTTTACATAGATACACTTACATGAGTATGTTTACATAGATACACTTACATGAGTACATTTACATAGATACGCTCACACGATTACACTTACATCACACGATAGTAGAGCTAACATAACAAGGAGCTATAGCACGGAACAAGTACAGGATCTAACTATACCAATGAATCACTCTGCATTGTGATTATTATATTGGGTATGCATGATCATAGTAATGTGGATGTTCACGGCTTACAGAAATGCAGGTTCGTGTTAGGTTCCCAGAATCTCCTGATAAAGAGCGTATAGTACGGGTTCCAGCCATCACATTATACCTTAACCCTCAATTAAGGCAAATTAGTACAAAGTAGTCACTTATTACAAATACTACAATACTTACACTTTGCATACGACAATTGCAAATGGATTAACAATTTGGGTAATATATTATTAATACCTTACCACGTGTCACATTCACATAACCGATGAGGTAGAAAATAATATCCATAGGCGTACAGTCTAGTCTGGGTAGAAGACTACTTTCAAAACAGTCTAGTCTTGGTAGAAGGCTACTTTCAAAACAGTTAGGTCTTGGTAGAAGGCTACTTTCAAAACAGTTAGGTCTTGGTAGAAGGCTACTGTTTATACTAATAGAAATCATACGGATTTGTTAGGGTGTTCAAACGTTTTCAACTACTTTCAAACAGTTCATACTTATACATACTTTTTCCAAATGTTTACAAGTCTTTACTTTCTAGTTTTACAAATCAAAGACACATTAATACTTATGAATTCACCAGCTTTATTGCTGATACTCACTTTCAAAATACTTGTATTCTTAGGTCAAAAATAGATAGGTACGACGACCAAGTTTTGTCAAGACGGAGAAATCAAGACTCCTATTTTATTTTGATTGTTCATTATGTTGTCTTATACTATGAAAGAACACACTTGTAATTAAAATTATACTATTAATGCAATGGATGATGTTGTTGCTTGTTTACTACTTTGCATTGTTGTGATACATTACATGACGTCCTCCGCCCCAGAACATTTCCGCCGTTCTCGGTTTTGGGGTGTGACAACGTGAATGATGAGAAAACTCAATATTGTTGTCGCACTGAACTCACGACGTGGGGGTTCAATACTCACGACATGAGAGCTAGAACAAGAGACCCATTTTATTTTATATTTACTTAATTACGATCTAGATTTGAGGAGTTCATTTTGTCGTGACATAAGGAATACTCGTACACGTCGTGAGGCCACCAAATAATCGCGATTTTCTGCTCTATCATTCGACTTTACAACATGGAGTATGCTTTCCTACTTCATGACTACTGAAGTACAATGCATTATTTTTGAAGTTCTTGCACCACACTTTTCTAAGATGCAAGTCTTTGGTTCATATTTTATCTAACACATTCACGAGCAGCAATAGAAGTCCATTTTCTAGCAAAATATTCAAGATGCTTCAAACTTTTTATTGTATTTCTTTTTATGTTCTTTTAATTTTTTTTAAGCATACAATGAGGGCATTGTATGAAATAATTGTGGGGTAGGGGGTTGAAAAATGATTTTCAAGCACAAAAGTAAAAAATTCTAGAATTTTTTTTAAAGTTAATAGGTTTGCAAAAAATAGTCTAATAAATCTAGTCATTTTTAAATTTTATATTATTGCATTTGAGCTAGTTTGCTAGTATTATGTGGGATGATTCGATGAGAACCCTAAGATTTAGTTGCACAAATATGGTATAGTGTATTTATGGCTTCCCAGTCCTAGTGAAATCATAAGACAAAAACATAACCTTGTGTAGTCTGAAGGACATAAAAAGTTTAGCATTGTGTACAAGGAATGTATCCAATAGAGTTTATGTAGTCATTGCACTTTAGACTAATGCCTTTAATCAATACGTGTTGAAGTTAAGTCCCCTTGCTTAAGCATATGCTTTTTTGTTTTAGGATTTTTAATTTTGAGTGAAAAAAGTGAATTATTAAAAAAGAAAAAAAAATGAAAAAAAAAAAAATAAGAAAAAAAGAAAAAAGTTGCAAAAATATTGAGTGAATAAGGTATTTTTTTTTTCTAAAAAACCACTTGTAACCACTTATTGTTGCATCGCGCAACACATGCGAAACACTTGGCCATTTGCAACTGTTTGTTTTTCAGAAGACTTCTAACTTAAAAACTGTTGCGCATGTGCTTTGTGACGCATCACTTGACCATTTGCTTCAAACCTCTTCACACCTTACTTTAACTTATTGCAGCAGTTTGCAGAGGTTAAAAAAAATACTGTTTATTACATGTTGTAGCCGTTTGGTCATCCTCTTTTGCTACTGAGCGTTGCAGAGGTGGTCCGCAGACTTCATGCATTTCCTATTCGAAAAAACAAATGGCACCTAAGAGTGTACAAAGTTTTAAAGGTCAAGAATTATGACAAAAGTTCAAAAGTTCCAATTAATGAAGACTCGTGTTGAAGCAAATAAAGAATATGGAAAATTTTGCCAAAAATCAAAGTTATGTTATTTCAAGTTGTAATTTTTATTTCTATGTTATTTTACCATATGTATGCTTGGGAGCTTAACCAAAAATACATTGAGGTTAAGAAAGTTTTCTGGAGATGGATTTAGAGGGATGCATAAAATGAATGCCATTCAAAATAAGTAGAAATGTTTATGAGGATCGTAAGTATTTAGGGATTGGGAAGTAATTAGGATTTAGACACAAATACATGAATTTAGGTGACACGTAATTAGTGGGTTAAATTTGGATTGCCTTGTGTGATATTGGTGGGAAAGGTTCTATGTGATGTATTAAAAATAGTTTTTCTTGAGGTTAAGCAAAAGAAAAGTGTGGGGTATTTTTATATTGCCATATTTATACATATAGGTATGCATTATTTTGATACATTTTAAGCTATATTTTAGTAAATTGTATAAATATTTGGTACTTAATAAGTTAAATCGAATTTTGTAGCAAAAAATGACACTCTAGAAGAAAAAGGACTGAAAATGAACAAAGTTGGATACTTGGAGGATTGGAGTTGAAACTAAGAGCTTAAAGGAAAGAAAAACCAAGCAAGAAGAAGTCCCACAACATGGAATTATGAATACCATGACATGGCATTAAGAAAGATCTCGACTCTATACGTTAAATATACAGTTACGACGTGACAATTATGTCTTCATGTCCTGAAAAGTGTCCCAGAAGATTCCCACACGTGGAGAAGAAAGTTTCCTTTTTGAATACGGATAACTACCGAGCTCATGTTGTGACACCCTATTGGTCACAACGTGAGGAGTATTTTTATGGAAACTATATATATATATATATATATATATATATATATATATATATATATATATATATATATATAGATCGACTAGAAAAAAGAATCAGAGAGAATTCCGAGGTTTTTGAGATGACTTTGGGAAAGAAAAGTCGTGAAAGTCAAACCTTGGAAGGAGCTAAAGAATATTAGAGATTAAGAGTTTTAAAGATTGTAGCAAGAATTAACACAATACATTCGGTTTGTATTAGATTGATCGTGTTTAGTTTGAATTCTTATGTTTTTGTGTTAATTTTATACAATGATGAGCTAAATCATTAGGCTTTCATTTAGTGTAGATGTACCTTAATACTATATGTTGGTTAATAGGTTATGATCATAACAACAAACCTATGTGTTCATGCAACCCTAATTGCTTTGGATCTAAGTTTTTCACTATTGAACATGCATGTTGAATACCAAAGCAATAACCCTAGATCTAGCATAAAATTTTCAAAATTTTTATAAAAATTAGGGTTAGAAGATTACCTCACTTCCTATATAGTAATAACAAGTCAATCTTGATGATCCTTGACTCTTGAAAACTTAGTGCCTCAAATGTTGCACCTCTAATGGAGTCACAAACACCTAATACAACAAGATGAGAGGAGAGACACTTGAAAAATCAGCTAGGATTCTTCAAGGAAGCATAGGGCCAAAATTCTAATGCTTGGGGGAGTTTTATATATTTGTGGGCTGTTGGGTTTTTCAGGAGGAAACCTTAATTTCCTGCTTAAGGCTTAAGCAGCCCATGGGCCTCTTACCAGTAGACCTTGGATGAAATCTATAGGGCCTTCCTATATGATTTCATCCACTCCTAATTAAGGAGTCCAGTAGCCCAGTTTCATAACTATCAATGATTTGCAAAACAACCCCTCCATTATTAATCAATTCCTTTAATCCCAAAATTAATATCAATTTAATTTATGATAAAATGCTAATTAATAATATGATTTCCAAATAATATATTAACCTTGTAATATATTAATAAAATCATTTTGAGTACCAATTTATAGTAAATTCTACTCTCTCCACTAGTCATCCTGTCAAGTTGCATGAGTAAAGGCAACCCAAAAGGACCATGCTACAATCAAATCAAGTACATACCAATTATAGTTATGGGCTTAGACACCTAATCCAACATTATTTTTTCTTTTCATGGATTTTATGAAGTTGGTTTAGCTTATGTTCGATTATCAATACCCAACATGTTAAAAGTTTTAATCTTTGTTTCTTAGATTCAAGTTAAGTGTAGTTGAATGATCACTTTGATCACTTTAATTTCATGAACTTGTCTACCTAGTTGTTTATGATCATCAAATTGCTAGAGCTAGGATTAACCAAATCCTAGATTAGGTAATCAAGGTAACAACTTTAACTGTGTTAGGGAACATAATTTGATCATAATTGTATTTGGTTATTTGTCTTGATGATAGATAATAAATATAGATATATCTTGCATAGCCAAATAATCTTAAAAAATCAATTATGTTTCTACTTATGTATGATCATTACATAATAGTGCAAGAAGAAGATGTCTTCGACTTCAATTCCATAACATACATGAAGGTTCTTTATGATTGCTTTCCCCGCCTTGAATTTTCACTTCCAAGACAAAAGAATACATTATAAAAAAGTTTAGAGTATTTCTTAATTCATTGGCCTATTGATTTTGACCATTTTGTTTTTCTGCAAATGAGTTTTTTTTATTCTTTTTAAATTTACATTCTTTCTTACATGCTTAAATTTTTTTTGTTACTTAAGAAACTAGGTTTAAAAAGTGCAATTTTTGGTAATGACTTCTTGAAGAACATGTCAAATTGAACCCGATTTTTAAAGATGGGGTTGCAAATGTTAAAGAGAAGTTGTCCTATCTCAAGAAAGAAGCGAATGAGTGGAAGAATAATTCATGTAGTGATAGGTTAAAATAACTTGTAATCTTCTTTACTGGTATTAAAAGTACAATGCTATTTATCTGCATCTATTAAATGGTATTAAAAGTACAAGTGAAACAGGATTCCACAGCCCAAATGAGCAACATGTAAGAACATCTCATTAGCAATTGTCCCATGTAAAATGTCATATGAACAAAACCTGAAGAAATCGATCATAAGGATTGAATATGAAAAATAAGGACTTATTTTGCATATATATATATATATATATATATATATATATATATATATATATATATATATATATATATATATATATATATATATAATAAATGTATACAAACTAAAAATTTAACATGGAGTAGTCGGTCATAAGGACTAGATGTGTACAAAATAATAAATTCAAGGACTTATTTTCTAAAAAAGAACCATAAGGACTAAAGTTGTACAAACCGAAAACTATATCTACTCTAATAAATAAATATCTTTTTGCCACATATCATTCTATCTTTCATTTTGCAATATGTCATTTTGTGGGTTTTTTTTTTTTTTTTTTTTTTTTTTAATGTTTTTTTTATCATTTTATTAAATTTCATATATTATTCAAACATAATAATTGCAATAAATGTAATAATAAATAGATATCAATTTTGTTAATGAATTTCTTTCTAATTTCAAAATTCCTAAATAAAAGCCCCATTAGTTTTTGTCGTTTATTTATCTTAATTATTTTTCTAATTTAAATGAGAAAAACACTTAAATTGCAATAATTCAATATTTTTTTTTTCACGTTTGTTATAAATTCAAATTTCTCAAGTATCTACACATTCATATTTGATTTCTTTTTAAATAAAATCATATAATACACGAGTTTCACAACTTTTTATTATATTAAGTCATTTTCCCATAACCTAATTATTCTAAATAAATTGGTGATTTAGTTTGGTCTAGCTACGTTGAATCTTTTTCATTCTTGGTTCAAAACAGATGCGTTCGACGGGACGTCTTAATCTTTTTGGCATTCTCATGATGATATTTCCGATAACCAAATGGTTTCTTTAACAAGAAACTTCAAAAGTTTTGAAAGTGACCTCAAGTCTTTTTATGACGACAAAAGAATTATACAACTTGCATATAAAACACGTCTGTAAAAGAAGATTACAGATATCGACATTCGCATTGATGGTGATTTTTCTTCGCGTAATGTTATGGAAGAGAGCAACACTTATTTCAAAATTTTAAAGGAATTGAAAAACTTAAATCAATGGATCCTGCTCATATGCAATACATTCATCTGGGTATTGAAGGTGATGAAAAAATTGAAGCTTTTTCACAAAGTGTGGATTAGAAAAGGAAGACAATTTTGAGTGCTCATGTTATTACTGTTGATACAATTATTTGACGGATCCTAGGATCCTAAGGAGTCATATATGAATTCTTTAAATGATTTTTATAGTAATGACCTTATAAGTAATTGATGTTTTTCTATAATTAACTTTGATACATATCATTTTATCAAATATGTAATTGATAGAGTTTTTCTATAATTAACTTTCATTTTATCAAATATGAAGCTAAATTAAAGAATAAAATAAAAAGTCAAATTGTAAAATAGTTTATTCTTTTGTTTATGGTAAAACCAACCAACATTTACAATAGACTAAACTGCACAAATGGTCCCTGTGGTTTGCTCAAAATTGCCACTTTGGTCCAAAAATGTTTGGACTAGCACCAGAGGTCCAAAGTTTTCATTTTGTTGCTTGTTTAGTCCAATATGTTCTGATTTTTTTCAAAATGATGGATTTACCCCTGTTTATATGATTTTCTTTTTTTCCTTATTTGTTTTTCTGATTTTAATATTTAAAAAAATAAAAAATAAAAATAAATTTCTCTCTCTCTCTCTCTCTCTCTCTCTCTCTCTTAAAATAATAAAAAATAAAAATAAATATCACTCACTCTCTCTCTCTCTCTCTCTCTCTCTCTCTCTATATATATATATATATATATATATATATATATATATATATATATATATATATATATATATATATATATATATATATATATATCTTCTTCCCTCTTCATTTGTTCTTCACGGTTCTCAAGAACCCCTCATCATCAAATCCACCACCGTCCATCTTCAGCCACCCCTCATCCTCGCTCCCTTCATAATCCGAACATGGACCCAACACCATTTTACCACCCTCACCATTGATCACCTTCACCATCCTTCAACCTTCAACTGAACCTTTCATCATCTATCACCACCCTCATTTATCAATCACTGCCTACACTACCCACCATTAGCCACCACCGACCCTACAACCCATCATTTTCTCCATCAGATCATTACACTACCATTGAAACACCATTGATTGTCATCAACACAAAATGATTGCCAAACCACCAGCAACACCAAATCTGCCAAAAAATAAGAAAAAGAAATTAACCAGTGGATATGTTCGTCACTTAATCTGTTCGTTACCGTCTTTATCTTTTTTCTTGTCGGATTTGGGAACACGAAGGTAAGGGCGTCGTTCAACACATACCAGTGCTAGGGTTTCCTGATGAAGATGTCGGAGCTAGGGTTTTCGGTGGATGATAGCGGTGCTGAATTAAGAGTAGCCGCTAAGGGTTTTCTGAAAACCCTAACTCTTCGCCGCCCTTCGTCTTCTCTGGAACGTCGTCACCAAATCGCTAGGGTTTGCTGATGAAGAAAGCAGATAAACATGGAAATAGACAAGGCTCGCCGGAAGAACGATAGTTTACAGATCTAGAGCTTCATCGAGTTGCAACGGAGTTTTTCAGATTGCCGGAAAAACGAAGGTTTATACATATACACGACGGCGACGAGATCAGAGAAATGGTTTGCAGATGGATGACGATGGCGAGATGGTGGTCCATGATAGGTGGTGGCTGAAGACGATGGTGACTGAGGGTGACGACAGTGATGGAGTCGAAGATGAGGGGTTCTTAAGAACCTTGAAGAACAAATGAAGAATGAAGGAGAAATAGTGTGTGTAGGGGAGATAGATAGATAGATAGATAGATAGAGAGAGAGAGAGAGAGAGAGAGAGATTTATTTTTATTTTATTTTTTTAAATCTGAAAATCAGAAAAAACAAATAAGCAAAAAGAAAAAAAATCATATAAACAAGGGCAAATCCGTCATTTTAAAAAAAATCAGAACAGATTGGACCAAACAAGCAACAAAATGAAAACTTTGGACCTCTGGTGCTAGTCCAAAACTTTTTGGATCAAAGTAGCAATTTTGAGCAAACCACAGGGACCATTTGTGCAGTTTAGTCTTTACAATATTTATCATTAATATTTATAAAAGAATATTAGATATGAGCTATGTTATGAATACATTTTATAGTGATATATAACTGAATTTACAAAATTCATAGTAATATTTGTTATAGTACTAATTAGTTATAAGGCCTATGTATTATATGAGTTAATGTAAAAAAAAGTTAAATATAAAGTTCAAAATATTTGAGAACTTTGAACTTATAAGAAAATAAGAAAAATATTTAATTATTATAATGAAAATGGTTTTTATCTTTTAAATTTAAATAAAGAAAAGAAACTAATATTAGTTTCTTAACTTTAGAAAATTTGAAATTAAAAGGTAAGGGTCCGTTTGATAATGAGCTGACCGGGATGGTTAACAATTTTGGATGACTCGGTCCTAATCAGCCTGTTTGATAAAGCCCAAGAATTACTGACTCGGTCTGCAACAGCCGACCCAACTCCTTACTCGGTCAATCAAAAAAAAATATGGTTGACTGAAATAGTGACACGATAATCCCCTTTCTACCCCTCATTGCTTTCTTCTTCCTCAATCGCTAAACTAGAACTCACCCATGCCACTCCTTCCTCCGTCAAGCCATACCGTGCTCCTCCACCTTCACCGATGTCGAACGACCTACCATCTCCGCCGACATCCTACGACCCACCATATCCGCCGCAGCAAGCAGGTCCACCGAATCTGAGACCTCAAGTTGATTTCTCCAAATCGTTTCCCACATCCCACTTCGTCCACAACCACAACTCGAAAAAGCTTCTTTGAGTTCGATTATAGACATCCCAGGCGGCTTCTTTGATTTCGATTAACTTGTAAGAATCTTAATTTCTCATATTTTTTATTGTTGAGTTCAATTACAGTTGTAAATTTATATTAACAGTGAATTATTGCTTTGTTGTTGCTGAATTGTTTGTTGAATATTTCGATTAACTGAGAAATTTGGCTGATTTTAGTTGTAAATTGAAAGGAGTATACAATGAGCATGTGCTTTTCCTCGTATTGTTGCTTACAAAAAAAAGTATTTGTTTTGGCTGCTTTTAGTTGTAAATTGAATAAACTTTTGTTAAATCATAACTCGAGAAATTATGAAGTATTTGAACTTTAAGGAAATTAGGAGTTAGTACCTCCTGTACTTTTTAATGTTCTAGATTTGGGATTGAGATGTTTATGGCATCTTCATTTTTTATGTTCTTTTTGCATAGGTTTAACATATCATGTATTTTAATTGCTTTTGTTCTATTTTTCCAATTATCACATGAAGATGATTTGTTTAAAGTTATTAAAATTGATGTGTTCACTTGTAGCAAAGAAACACAAAGTCAATAAAGATCAAAATTTATTTGAAGAGATAGAATTCAAGCCTACAGATGATTTGTTGGTGAGGCTATAAAGCTGCAAGAAAGTGCAATTCTCATAGGATTTTAGCCCTTTCTTAAAAGATAGAAGTAAGGTTATTTGTAAGTTTTTTTTTTCATTAAGGATTTAATATAAAGTTATGATGATCATGTAAGTAACTACATATCTTCCTCTTACATACTTGTTCTTATATACTTGGTTTCTAAATGAGTAAATTACGCGAATGGTCCCTGTTGTTTAGTGTAAATTACACACTTGGTCCCTAACTTATTTTTCTAACTCGGACTGTCCTCAACTTTTAATTATGTAACCCGCCACGTCCCTATTCTCACATTCCGTCAATTGTTTCCGTTAGACACCCCACGTGCCTTGCACGTTGGGGGTATAAAAGTCTTTTCACATATCCAATGTTATACCGCCAAGAAAAAAAGGACGTATCGTTGATCAACGTGATCAGACACAAGCTTCACAGACAAAACCTTTGAAAACCCTTTGAAAACCCTTGAAAACCCTTGATCGAAAGAACCCTACATTTGAAAACGACGATGGCGCCTTGGAGGATACGTGCTACCATGGACGAGATTGACGTTGCTCGTAGATATGGTAAGTGTTTACTCCCTCAATCAGTTAGTAACTTAAAAAGAAAAATGTGACTAACCAATCTTTCCGTGAATATACAGCCTGACATCCGACGATATTCTCTGTCCGATTACACCATGGTGGACAGTTTACAAAGTTCCCTGGAAGAAAGTACATCAAAGGCAAGCAAAATTATGTTGATTTACTAGACATTGACACCTTTTCCATTCACGACATTGACGAGATGATGGAGGAACTTGGGCATATTGATTCAGACGAAACACTACTCTATTATCATTTCCTGAGACCATTTGGCGATTTGGATTTTGGGTTATTTGCTTTGGGTTCAGATCAGGATGTTCATCATCTGGGTACGTATGTTGCTAACCATAAGGTAATAGATGTATATATTGAGCATGGGAAAACAAATTTACATACTTATTCTATGTCCCCCAACCCTAGTAAGGTTAAAATTGTTGAAATTAAAGAGCCACCAGCTTGCTCCAAACAGTTGTTCTTGGAGTGGAATGACTCTCCAATTGAGCATGAGAGTGTTCCAGACCTAACAGAAGTTGAGAATGATAGTCATTTGGACAAAGAACCATCTTTGGTCGACCATATTGAATTTGAAATGAATGTAGAGAATGAGGATGATTATGATGGTAGTGGACACAACAATGGCAGTGGAAATGATGAGTTTGATGATGATAGTGAGAGTGAAGATAGTGATTTTTTTTATTGATGAGGACAATCTCATACACGATGTTGATGTGGATATGAAAGATTTCCATATGAACATTGACAAGGATGTAGAATGGGTTGGAGGTTCTTCTGAAAGTAATGTACCTGAAGATACACAACAAGGTGACTTAGAAGTGATCAACACAGAGGTTTTGTTGTCTGGGTCTTCATCAGATGAGGCAAATGATGGTAAGCGAAGGAAAACTATTAGGGCCATACATAGGGCTTATGAAAATGATGCAGCTTTGGTTAGTGAGCCCTTCTACATTTTTCAAACTTTCAGTTCATCTAAGGACTTTAAGACACAAGTGAAATACATTCCATAAGGACAAGAAGGGAAATACAATTAGAGAAAAATGATAAGAATAGGGTTAGGTTTGTGTGTAAGGGCACTATACCAAATCTTGCTACTAATGAAGAAGAGAAATGCCCATGGGTTATATATTGTAGTAAGTGGAAGCGTGACATAGATTGGATGGTTAAGACATACACGAAGGAGCATCGATGTCTACAAACAAGGAAAGTCAAAGCATGTGACTATAAGTTCCTTTCAGAGCATATAGTACAAGTTATTGAGACAAACCCAAAGATTCCTATTAGGGCTTTACGAGAGCAACTCCAACGTGAGTACCAGATGGACATTTCGCATATGAAAACTTTTAGGGCAAAGCAGCAAGCTTTAAAGCATGTTCAAGGAGATTATGCCAGCCAATACAGGTTGTTAAGGGATTATGTTTTAGAGGTACAAGCACGTAACCCAGATACTACGGTTAAAATTGATGTTGAAAGTGAAGCGAATCCAACTGTTGAGACAAGAACATTCAGGCGTATCTATGTTTGCATTGGAGCTTTGAAGCGAGGTTTTGCAGCAGGAAGAAGGGACTTTCTTGGACTTGATGGAGCCTTCGTGAAAGGTCCATATCCATGCCAAGTTTTGTTTGCTGTGGTAAGATCTTCTTATTTCTTTTTGTATTGTATGTTCTTTATTTTAATTAGTGTTAACTGACCAATGTTTTCTGGTAATTTATGTTTCTTATCAAAGGCATTGGATGGTAATAATGGGATATATCCTTTAGCCTATGCTGTGGTTGAATCAGAAACATTGAATTCTTGGACTTGGTTTTTAAGTAATTTGGGTGATGACTTAGGTTTGGGAACAAATTCCAATTTCACGTTTATGACTGACAGGCAAAAGGTATTGGAACCTATCCAAACTAGGTTTTATAGTTTTATACTATTGATGCAGTTATACTAACATACAAACATGTTACTATTGCTAGGGTTTGTTGCCTGCGATTGCAACACTATTTCCATGTGCAGGGCATCGCTATTGTCTTTGTCACATACACGACAACATGAAAAAGAACTGGAGGGGAAAGGTGTTCAAGGATCTTCTTTGGGAATGTGCCACGACCTCTAATGTACAACACTTTCATCAAGCAATGGAAAAACTAAAGAAGCTTAACAATGATGCTTATGAGTGGCTGAAACAAATACCTCCTCAAAGTTGGGCTCGCTCCCACTTTACTGGTATAATGACTTTCGATCTCTACTTAATAATTTTAAAAGAAGGTAAATTGAATACTGACATAGAATTTGTTTATGTTCAGGGAGAGCACATTGTGATGCTCTAACTAATAATCTGTGTGAAGCATTCAACAGCAAGATAGAAGATGGTCGTGATGCACCAATTATTAACTGCATTGAGTTCATCAGAGAGTACATTATGAAGAAGATAGTCAAAGTTGACAAGGAAATTCAGAAAGTTGTAGGTCCTTTGACTCCTACAGCTACAACAATATTGGATAACATAAAGAGTAAGGCAGAACAGTATGTTGCAACATTTTGTGGTGCTGGAAAATATCAAGTTGCTGGACCATGGCAAGATCAGTGTATTGTGGATGTAGGTCAACAAAGTTGTACGTGCAAAAGGTGGGAATTAACAGGAATTCCATGCAAACATGGTGTGGCTGCTATTTGGGACATGGGGAGGAATGACAAAGATGTGGGAATCCCAGAATCATTTGTGCATCCATGTTACTGGTTATCAAGCTGGAAAGAGATGTATTCTTTTAAGGTTAGTCCAATCAATGGAAGGTCCATGTGGGAGAAGTCAGCTATGTAACGCCTGGGTTTTCAGGGCTAAGCATTTTTGTCAATGTAATAGTCTAGGTCAACTATTGTAACTCTTTTTGAAGTAATAAATATGAAATATTTGAGTATTATGTGAATTATGTGTGTTTATGTGTTTATTATTTAATTATAAATGTATAATTAATAAAGAATAAAAATGAGCATCAAAATTAAAGTGCGAGATAATCCCGATATCTCTACATAAAGTTGTAGAATATGTCTCAAGGTTTCCGTGCATATAAAGAATGCCGAAATCCGAGCTATAAAGAAGAAGTTATGGCCCGCCGAAGTTTTACGACAAAACCGGCACGATACCGGGAGACGTAAATAGTGAATTTACGATAGAAGACTTTTTAGCCTTAGAAATATAAACAAAAGTCGTAGAATATATTAAACTAAGAACATCGATAAAAAGAACGCCCAAATCTGACTTCGTATGAAGAAGTTATGATTTTTCTAAGATTCGGCTTAGCAGTGCACGGCCTGAAACTCGAATTTTAGTTCGAGCGGTTTTTGGCTTACGCAACATAAATGAGAGTTGAAGATCTCATTAATAGGAAATCAACGGTAAAAAGACAGACAAAAACAGAGTCCGTATGTAGAAGTTATTAATTTTACGCAGACGTTTAACAGTATAATCCCCTTGTACTGTTAAATTTAAGATCGGTCGAGAATTAGCTGACGGTGTCAAAATGAAAGTTGTAGATCTTATTATTACCTACGCGTGGATATAAAGAACGTCAAAAACGGAGGTCGTATGTGAAAGTTACGGATTTTAGAAGTCGGAAGTGTGCTGTGCGAAAATGGGTGATGTGGCACAATCTTGGCCATTGCTTTCTCCCCAAGGCTTGCCACCAGATGGTGACATGTGGCACCAAGTTCAGCCACATTTCACCCTATAAATACCACCTCTCCCACCCTCATTTTCTTCACACCTTTCCCATTCTTTCTTCTCTTTACTCTCTCTCTCTCTCTAGAACCTCTCTCTAGCCCCGAAATCCCCCGAAAAGCCTAGGGAACCTCCCTAGCACGAGGCGGAAGCCCCGGAGTGCTCGAAGGCTCCGAGAAGAAGAGCTTTTTGGCTCGGGAACGCTGCTCCAAGCAAAGCCCGGTTTTCTATAAAACCCGCTGTAAGTGAGCTACGCCTACGCTATTTTTAATATAACTTTTATTTAATTATAGTAACGTTATTAGGAACTTATAATAAATACTTGGGCTATTATTATGGGTTGTATAAGTATTTTTTTGACGCTTATATAATAATAATAATAATAGCTAGACTATTAATTAGTCTCGACGAATAATAAACTAAACTCTAGTGGTAATAATACTAGGTTTCGTCGAAGAAAAATTCTTTTTAAGAAGCGAAGCGCTGTCTGAGTTCGGAATCACCACCTTTTCCGGTGAGTGCATAGTTACCTTCAACTTACACATAGATATGAAGTATTTTATATAAATTACGTGTTATGTGTGCATATTATCTGAATACTTGCTATCTATGCTAGATGAACGTTGTTATACATGTTTTCAATGATTTAAACTGTATATGTATTTTATATCTACAAAAATGTTGGGGTAAAACATGGGTAGATGTAATAGGTGATGTGTGATAAAATGATGAGAGGCCTCGATGTTGTTGTTGTTGATCCAGTCATCTAGCGGAGTATAGATGACGACCACGGACTCTTCTAGACAGTCCAGTGGAACACTAGCAGGTTCGCAACCTGTAGGTGTTGTGAACGATGTGTTCACCGGTGTACTCCATCCCCCACATGGTTGCCTATTAGGACATTTATTGCTGAGGAATCCCCTTAGCAGTAGTGTCCGTCCCGATGATGATCCTTAGGCTAGGTCCCTTATGATAGGTGTTTAGGGACGTAAAGTGAGGATAACGGGAACGGGTAATCGGGTTATTGTTGATTGATGAAATTAATAAACTTATTGTGGGTTGAAAACCCTATGTGCTCACCAGGCTCCCAAGCCTGACCCACTCAGTTTTATGCATTACAGGTAGTGGCGCATGAGCATAGGTGTGATGTTTTGGACGAGGGATTACGGATATAGGCCTGTAGATATGAAATAATGTAGTAAGGCTTATATTGTACTGTTTATACTTTTGATCTGTACGAACATGACATCCCGAGTCTTTTAATGAAATACATTTCTATGGAAATGCTTTTGATAAATCTTTATCATATTATTGTTTTGGGACAAATTCCGCAACCCTTTTATTAAAAGATAACTCTGATTTTGAAATAAAGTATAAACAAAACCGGTCTTTTCTGGCCGTGATTTTGGGGATGTCACAGTTGGTATCAGAGCATTAGTTTAAGCGAACTAGGAATTTGTAGGATTTCTAGACTTAAACTTAGAATGCTAAGCGATGATTGTGAGGTGTGAGCACTAGCTTATTTTAGGAATTGTGCCTAAAATGCTTTTATGTGCTAAATGTTTTATGCATGATATGCTGTTATTTTGTTCGGGATCTATGGTCTGTTGCCGACCGGATCTGGAACCTTATGTGTTTAGGATTCTAAACGTACGACTACGATATTAGAACTAGCATGTAAACGTTTCGGAGTGATAAGGACGATTTAAAACGTCTCTCCTAAATAAAGATCTAAATCCACCTTATTCGGTATATAGATCAAGATGGTAAGGACCCGTAGTGGAAACGTAAACGCAAATAGGAACGGACACCAACCCCCCGTGATCGAGCAAATACCAGTTGTGGAAGCCGCTGCCGGACCAATAACGATGGCCGGAGTGCAAGCGATGATCCAGGCAATGTTGAATCGTCAAATGGAGGAAACCAGGCGTTTGCTCCAGCAAAATCGAGAGGAAGCGACTATTCGGCTCGAACAGCCCGAGTTGAACGAAGGGCAGACTGAAGAAGGAAACTACAGTGGGACTATTGGTCAAGCCAACCCACCGATAGTTAGGCAAAACCACCAGGATGGAGGAAATGATGGACGTGGATGCAAATACAAGGATTTCATGGCATCCAAGCCACCGAGTCTATCCGGAAGCCCGACGCCGGTGGAAGTCATGAACTGGATCTCTGAGATGGAGACAATGTTTGAGAGTTGCGAGTGTAGCAATAGGCAGAAGACTGCTCTTGCAGTTCCTCTATTGAAATATGGAGTACTAAGCTGGTGGAAGCTATTAGCTGATTCAATGCCCAAAGGTGAAGCAAGCAAAATGTCGTGGGAGGATTTTCTGGTACAGTTGAAGATGCAATACTGCTCTGAGCAGGATCTTCTGGAGATCAGCAACGAATTCCAGAATCTGAAGAAGGGAAGAATGAGCGTTACTGAATACGCTGCAAGCTTTACTGAGAAAATGAAGCTTGTTCCTCACCTCGTCCCAACTGAACTCTCCAAGGTTAACAAATTTGCCCTCGGATTACCAGCGGACTTCGGTCCAATGGTCAAGCAAACTACCACTCTAAAAGCTGCCATCTGGGCTGCTAAGAATGTGGAGACCCAGATACGAGAAAAGGGTCTGGAGAGAGCGGAAGTAGGAGAGAAACGGAAATTTGACGGATCCTCGAGGTCCGGTAAGAAAGGTAGATTCTCGAAGTCTAGTTCGAGAGGAGGAGGATCAGAAGCAAAGTGGTGTGACAAGTGCAAGAAGAAGCACTCTGGGAAGTGTGATGGAGGGGTCACTTGTTACAAATGCGGAAAGCCTGGGCACTATGCCAACGAATGCACCCTTAACCAGAAGGCCTGTTATGGGTGTAATGAAGAAGGGCACATTTTGAAGGACTGCCCGAAGAAGAAGGAGGCAGGAAGACCCAACATACCACCAAAGCCGAAGGCGAGAGCCTTCCAGATGACGCTCGAGGCTGCAAAGGAGGCAGCAGACGTCGCTTCAGGTACCTTTCTTGTAAATGGTTTGCCTGCAAATATACTGTTTGATTCCGGAGCCAACTACTCCTTTGTGTCGCATAAATTTAGTGCGAAATTAGCATTACCTGTAGAAAAACTTGATAACGCCCTAATTGTAGAAGTTGCCAGTGGCAAATTCGTACCTGTTAGTAATCGTATTAGGAACATCGTCATTGACCTAAACGGAAACGAATTCCAGGAGGAACTATTACCCATAGAGTTAAACGGTTTCGACATCGTTTTGGGTATGGATTGGCTTAGCGCCAACGATGCCGAGATATTATGCCGAAAGAAGATAGTTAGGATAAACCCACCCGGAAAGGAATCATTTATGGTGTACGGGGACAAACGCAGAGTGAGTTCTGGAATCATATCCTTGATGAAAGCTAGGAAATGTTTGTCCAAGGGATGTGCATCGTACTTGGCATTCGTAATCGATGCTAAGAAAGAAAAGAAAGAGGTGCAGAATATACCGGTTGTGTGCGATTATCCGGAAGTCTTTCCCGAAGATCTTCCTGGATTACCACCTGATAGGCAAGTAGAATTTCGTATAGACTTATTACCAGGAACAACACCGATAGCAAAGGCACCTTACCGATTAGCACCGACGGAGATGAAGGAGCTCATGATGCAACTTCAGGAGCTGTTGGATAGCGGTTTCATTCGACCTAGTTCATCACCCTGGGGAGCTCCAGTGTTATTCGTGAAGAAGAAGGACGGAAGCATGAGGATGTGCATAGACTACCTAGAGTTGAATAAGGCAACGGTGAAGAACAAGTATCCATTACCGAGGATTGATGATCTATTCGATCAGCTGCAAGGTTCGAGCTACTTCTCAAAGATCGATCTTAGATCAGGATATCATCAGCTGAAGGTGAGAGAGCAGGATATTGAGAAGACTGCATTCAGAACAAGATATGGACACTACGAGTTCTTGGTTATGTCGTTCGGACTAACCAATGCTCCCGCAGCATTCATGGATTTGATGAATAGGGTTTGTAAACCATTCCTCGATAAATCTGTGATAGTGTTCATCGACGACATTCTCATTTACTCGAAAAGCCAGGAGGAGCATGGCAAGCATCTACGAGAAGTGTTGGAGGTGTTAAAGAAGGAGAAGCTTTTTGCAAAGTTCTCCAAATGCGACTTTTGGATACGGGAAGTCCAATTCTTGGGTCATGTTGTTAACCAAGAAGGAATAATGGTTGACCCTGCCAAGATCGAAGCTGTAATGAAGTGGGAACGTCCGAAGAATCCCACGGAGATTCGAAGCTTTCTAGGATTAGCCGGATATTACCGACGATTTATCCAAGGCTTTTCTTTGATAGCTGCTCCATTAACAGCTTTGACCCATAAAGGAGCTACGTATACATGGAGTGAGAAACATGATGAGGCGTTCGAGAAGCTAAAGAAGAAGTTATGTGAAGCGCCGATACTTTCTCTACCCGATGGAGTCGAAGATTTCGCAGTTTATAGTGATGCATCTGGAGTCGGGTTAGGTTGTGTTCTGACCCAAAGAGAAAAGGTGATAGCATACGCATCTCGACAATTGAAAGAGCACGAAAAGAACTACCCCACTCATGATCTGGAGTTGGCAGCGGTAGTATTCGCCTTAAAGATATGGAGGCATTACCTCTACGGCACGAAGTGCAAGCTCTTCACTGATCATAAGAGTCTCCAGTATCTCTTTAATCAGAAGGAGTTGAACATGAGGCAACGACGCTAGCTAGAACTTCTCAAGGACTACGACTGTGAGATACTTTACCACCCAGGTAAAGCAAATATTGTTGCTGATGCTCTCAGTCGGAAAGTCAATCTTGAAAGAAGAAGGCCAAGAGCGTTAAGAATTGAAGTCGTCTCGATGATTGTGGAAAGTATCAGGAAAGCTCAAGAAGAAGCCTTAGAAAAGAATGACCGAAAGGAAGAACGTTTGGGAAAAACGTTAGTGTTCGGTACGAACAGTCGAGGACTGAATGTATTCCAAGATCGAATTTGGGTACCTAAGACGGGAGGAATAAGAGATCTTCTAATGGAAGAAGCACACAAGACCATGTACTCGATTCATCCCGGTAGCACTAAAATGTATAAGGACCTAAAACCCTACTACTGGTGGCCGACGATGAAGCTCGATGTTGCGAAGTATGTGGCTGAGTGCATAACATGTGCGAGGGTTAAGGCACAACATCAAAAACCGTATGGGAGTTTAGAACCCTTACCTGTACCCATGGGTAAATGGGAAGACATCACCATGGATTTTGTGACTAAACTGCCCAGAACGAAGAATGGACACGACATGATTTGGGTAGTCGTGGATCGTTTCACCAAGAGTGCACACTTCATAGCAGCCAACGAGAAGTGGTCTATGGATAAGCTCGCAAATGCTTACGTGAAGGAAATTGTAAGACTTCACGGTGTCCCTCTTACTATTGTGTCAGATCGTGATAGTCGTTTCACATCGAGGTTTTGGAGGAGTCTACAAGAGGAGTTGGGTACAAAGTTGTGTTTGAGTACTGCTTACCATCCGCAAACTGATGGTCAGAGTGAAAGAACGATTCAGACGTTGGAAGATATGCTGAGAGCATGTACCCTCGAATTCCAAGGGAATTGGGACGAGCACTTACCTCTGGTAGAATTTTCCTACAACAATAGTTTTCACTCAAGCATCAAGATGGCTCCTTATCAAGCCTTGTATGGGCAGAAGTGTCGTACGCCGTCTTGTTGGCTTGAAGCCGGAGAGAAGCAGTTTATGGGCCCCGAGATAGTCCATGAGACTGCTGAGAAATTGAAGGTGATTAGGGAAAGAATGTTAGCAGCTCAGGATCGTCAGAAGAGCTATGCCGACAAGAAAAGACGACCGATAACCTTCGAAGTTGGGGATTCCGTTTTACTTAAAGTCTCACCGTGGAAGGGACTTATACGATTTGGGAAAAGAGGAAAGTTGAGTCCAAGGTTTATTGGACCATTCAAAGTTCTTCAGAGGATTGGGAACCAAGCTTACAAGCTGGAATTGCCCGAAGAACTCAATGGTATTCATAACACCTTCCATGTGTGTTATTTGAGGAAATTCATGGGAGATGTTCCCGAAATAATTCCAATCTCGGAATTAAGGATGGATGAGAATAAAAGGCTGATCGAAGAGCCTGAGGCAATTATTGACCGTAAGACTAAGAAGTTACGACGCAAGATGGTCGACTTGGTGCTAGTCCGATGGAAACATTCGAATGGGCCGAATCTCACTTGGGAAATAGAGGATGACATGATGAGTCGCTATCCACATCTGTTTGCTGATGCATGATTCCGGGACGGAATCATCCTAAGGGGGTGAGAATTGTAACGCCTGGGTTTTCAGGGCTAAGCATTTTTGTCAATGTAATAGTCTAGGTCAACTATTGTAACTCTTTTTGAAGTAATAAATATGAAATATTTGAGTATTATGTGAATTATGTGTGTTTATGTGTTTATTATTTAATTATAAATGTATAATTAATAAAGAATAAAAATGAGCATCAAAATTAAAGTGCGAGATAATCCCGATATCTCTACATAAAGTTGTAGAATATGTCTCAAGGTTTCCGTGCATATAAAGAATGCCGAAATCCGAGCTATAAAGAAGAAGTTATGGCCCGCCGAAGTTTTACGACAAAACCGGCACGATACCGGGAGACGTAAATAGTGAATTTACGATAGAAGACTTTTTAGCCTTAGAAATATAAACAAAAGTCGTAGAATATATTAAACTAAGAACATCGATAAAAAGAACGCCCAAATCTGACTTCGTATGAAGAAGTTATGATTTTTCTAAGATTCGGCTTAGCAGTGCACGGCCTGAAACTCGAATTTTAGTTCGAGCGGTTTTTGGCTTACGCAACATAAATGAGAGTTGAAGATCTCATTAATAGGAAATCAACGGTAAAAAGACAGACAAAAACAGAGTCCGTATGTAGAAGTTATTAATTTTACGCAGACGTTTAACAGTATAATCCCCTTGTACTGTTAAATTTAAGATCGGTCGAGAATTAGCTGACGGTGTCAAAATGAAAGTTGTAGATCTTATTATTACCTACGCGTGGATATAAAGAACGTCAAAAACGGAGGTCGTATGTGAAAGTTACGGATTTTAGAAGTCGGAAGTGTGCTGTGCGAAAATGGGTGATGTGGCACAATCTTGGCCATTGCTTTCTCCCCAAGGCTTGCCACCAGATGGTGACATGTGGCACCAAGTTCAGCCACATTTCACCCTATAAATACCACCTCTCCCACCCTCATTTTCTTCACACCTTTCCCATTCTTTCTTCTCTTTACTCTCTCTCTCTCTCTAGAACCTCTCTCTAGCCCCGAAATCCCCCGAAAAGCCTAGGGAACCTCCCTAGCACGAGGCGGAAGCCCCGGAGTGCTCGAAGGCTCCGAGAAGAAGAGCTTTTTGGCTCGGGAACGCTGCTCCAAGCAAAGCCCGGTTTTCTATAAAACCCGCTGTAAGTGAGCTACGCCTACGCTATTTTTAATATAACTTTTATTTAATTATAGTAACGTTATTAGGAACTTATAATAAATACTTGGGCTATTATTATGGGTTGTATAAGTATTTTTTTGACGCTTATATAATAATAATAATAATAGCTAGACTATTAATTAGTCTCGACGAATAATAAACTAAACTCTAGTGGTAATAATACTAGGTTTCGTCGAAGAAAAATTCTTTTTAAGAAGCGAAGCGCTGTCTGAGTTCGGAATCACCACCTTTTCCGGTGAGTGCATAGTTACCTTCAACTTACACATAGATATGAAGTATTTTATATAAATTACGTGTTATGTGTGCATATTATCTGAATACTTGCTATCTATGCTAGATGAACGTTGTTATACATGTTTTCAATGATTTAAACTGTATATGTATTTTATATCTACAAAAATGTTGGGGTAAAACATGGGTAGATGTAATAGGTGATGTGTGATAAAATGATGAGAGGCCTCGATGTTGTTGTTGTTGATCCAGTCATCTAGCGGAGTATAGATGACGACCACGGACTCTTGTAGACAGTCCAGTGGAACACTAGCAGGTTCGCAACCTGTAGGTGTTGTGAACGATGTGTTCACCGGTGTACTCCATCCCCCACATGGTTGCCTATTAGGACATTTATTGCTGAGGAATCCCCTTAGCAGTAGTGTCCGTCCCGATGATGATCCTTAGGCTAGGTCCCTTATGATAGGTGTTTAGGGACGTAAAGTGAGGATAACGGGAACGGGTAATCGGGTTATTGTTGATTGATGAAATTAATAAACTTATTGTGGGTTGAAAACCCTATGTGCTCACCAGGCTCCCAAGCCTGACCCACTCAGTTTTATGCATTACAGGTAGTGGCGCATGAGCATAGGTGTGATGTTTTGGACGAGGGATTACGGATATAGGCCTGTAGATATGAAATAATGTAGTAAGGCTTATATTGTACTGTTTATACTTTTGATCTGTACGAACATGACATCCCGAGTCTTTTAATGAAATACATTTCTATGGAAATGCTTTTGATAAATCTTTATCATATTATTGTTTTGGGACAAATTCCGCAACCCTTTTATTAAAAGATAACTCTGATTTTGAAATAAAGTATAAACAAAACCGGTCTTTTCTGGCCGTGATTTTGGGGATGTCACAGTTAAGGTGGGTAGATCTGATCCCACATCGGTTGGGAAGGAGAACTAAGCATTCCTTATAAGGGGTGTGGATACCTTCCCTATCACAACGCGTTTTAAAGCCGTGAGGGCAGCAGATCCCATAAGAACTCTGCAGTTAAGCGTGCTCGGGCGGGAGTAGTACCGGGATGGGTGACCCCCTGGGAAGTCCTCGTGCCGAGTGGCCCAAAGCGGACAATATTGTGATACGTGCCAGAGGGGGATGTTACAAATGGTATCAGAGCCAGGGCACGGGTCGATGTGTTCGACAGGGACGTCGAACCCTATAATGGGGGGTGAAGGTGGGTAGATCTGATCCCACATCGGTTGGGAAGGAGAACTAAGCATTCCTTATAAGGGGTGTGGATACCTTCCCTATCACAACGCGTTTTAAAGCCGTGAGGGCAGCAGATCCCATAAGAACTCTGCAGTTAAGCGTGCTCGGGCGGGAGTAGTACCGGGATGGGTGACCCCCTGGGAAGTCCTCGTGCCGAGTGGCCCAAAGCGGACAATATTGTGATACGTGCCAGAGGGGGATGTTACAAGCTATACCAACAACTCTGTTGCCTCCAAAACATCGTGTTCCCATAGGAAGACCAAAGAAGAAGAGAACAATATCAATTGTGGAAAAGGAGGACTTTGTTAGAGGAAACACAGCATCAAGGGCCCATAGATCAGTAACATGTACGAAGTGTAACAATGTTGGTCACAATGCAAGAACCTGCAAAGGGAAAAGACCAATTGTTGGTGGGGGTGGTGGACAATCACAAGTAAAAGGAAAAGGGAAAGGGAAGGCAACCACTTGATGGTTTGTAATAGGGCTAGTCTTTTGTTACTTTAAATATGAATGGATTGTGTTATGTTGCTGCTTGTAATAGGGCTAATATTTTGGTACATTATTTACTCTAGTTTGTAATAGGGGCAGTATTTTGATACTTGTTTTAGCCAATATGTTGGCACTTTTGGATGAACTAGTTTGTCACCCTCATTGCCCAGTAATAGTTTGGTACTAATTAATGGAATGTTTTCTTCTTATGATACACCATTGGGTAGATAATAATTTGGTTTATATTGATTTTTACATTTATATTTTCCATAATAGTTTGGTACAAAATTAGATTGTTATATTCTTCTTATGATGTCACCCTTATTGCCCTGTTATAGTTTGGTACTAATTAATGGTCAATATGTTGCTTATACATCACTTTAAAACATAATCAATACAACACTGCTACAACCATTACAGTACATTACAATACATAGACAACCTAACCAATACATAACACCATTTTCATTGATCTTTAAAATCTTAACCATCTGCATTACAATACATCGACAACTTAACCATTACAGAAAAGGATACCTTCACATTCACTGCTACAACCTAACCATTATAGATAATGATACCATCACATACATTGCTACAACCTAACCATTACAGAAGACTTTACCATTACAATAACAACTCATCCCCACCTTACAACTTGTAAACAAGTATCACCAAGAACAATACCCAACTAATAAATAAACATATTTTCAAGAAAAGATTTTCATTTTTCAGCTTCTTGTTCAGCCTCACAAGCCAGGAGATTGTCAATCTGTCACCATGATCCTTTTCATCATCATCTACCCAAGCAATAAATCCTTTACGTGGTTCCTGTCAATTTCAAAAGCCACGGTTACAATACCTATAATCGCATACAGTGATATCCCCATCTAGGGTTACGATTACAAAATTCTCAACTACAACATACCTTAATTGGACATGCGTAAAAGGGTCTTCCCACTACTAAAAAAAAGACCTTTAATGACGCGCTTTTTACGACACGCGATAATTAACGATACGCAAAAGGACGTGCCCTTAAAATAGTGTTATCTCTCCAAAAAATTTAAGGATTTACGTCACGCTTTATTGTGTGCCCTTAATTTAGTTTCTCAAGAAAAAAAATTAAAAACACGGAGGGTGCTTTATCTTAAACGTGCGTCGTCTGTACCTGTCGCTTTATAATTTTAATGAAACGCGCCTTTAGTAGACAAGGGGGGAAATGAAATCCCCAAATTTTTGAAAACCCGCCTTTTTGTTTTCTATCTTCTATCTATCTTTCATCTTCAACCTAACAAGGACGAGCATTGCACTCTTGATTTCCCTAACTGTTTCTCATTTTCTGATTCAAACTTGAAAGAATCGAAAAAAAAAATCTATCAATTTTGAAGCCTAAAAAAATTCTAACAAGGACGAGTATCCATCGATCCGACTTCCAAAAATAGAGGGCATCGATTCCACGTCTTCCGGGGTTGGGAGGCAAATGAGAATTTGAAGAAAAGGAATAAGATCTCTTGGGTGTTCAATCGAAGAAAAGGAAACCAGAATCGACGATCGCTGCTTTCGCTAATATCCACTCCGCCCTCTTATGAACGCATATGGTAAAGATCTGCTTCGATTTCCCGATTGGTCTTCCTTTTTTTTCTTCTTTCCCTCTTTCCCTAATTATCGACTCCTCATTTTTCTCTCAGATTTGAGTCTCCTCTTTCATTAAAAATAAGAGGTATCAAACTCGAATTAGAGGTTGAAGATCATAAATCGATGGTTTAATCTGTCTTGGAACACATGGCTCTACGAACCCGCCTTGTTCTTTATTGCCTTTATCTATATTTGATCTTTGCAATCGATTCTCCCCTCTCCCTCCTTCTTTCTCGTCTCCGATCCTCTTCTCCCCTACTTCTAACCTTACTTGTTAATTTTCTCATCAGATCTCTGCTCTAGTGTCACTCTGAAGATTAAGAATTTCAAGCCCTAGTGTCACTCTGAGACACAGACGAAAAGAAAAGAAACATGAAGAATGCACCTATCGTTGTTACGACTTATGAAAATTAGTATTTATGTGTCATTCTTTTGAATCTTATGTTTATTTTACTCGATTTTTGTTAGATGTAAGGCAATCGTTTCAGAATGTTTGATTGATAAGGATTTTTTTTTTGTTGATCTTATAGGATTTTATCGAGTATATCATGCTGGAATAGGAGAAGCTATAAAATTGACTTTATAAATCTGGATACTAGAAGCGATCAAGGAATTGTCCTGCAATAAGAGTGAGCATGTTCCATTGTCGGTTTTGTTGAAGCGTGAATCGGCGAATCAAAAGGATGATAGGCCGGAGATTGCTTGTGGCCAGGCTAATGAATCTAAGAAAGGGGAAGACTTCGCATTGATCAAAACTGAATGCCAACGTGTGTTGGGAGATGGTGTTACCAATTATTCTATCTTCAGGGCCGGCCTTACCTTATTTATAATTAAGCTAGGGTTTAGGGGCCCAATTCACTTAACCCAAGATCTTTTAGCAAATCTCGATTCTTCTAGCTCTTCTAAGCACCAACCACCGGCACGCTTGCTAATATAAGATGAAGAAAACGAGGCAACTAAGGAGATGGACATATAGTTTTTGGAAAAGATTCAAGTAAGAAATCTTTGAATTAGTCTTAACAAAACTCAGAGTTTTTTTTCTCTTACTCCGCTCCTCCTTACATAATTCTTTCTGAAAATCTAATTGTGAATTTTTGATTTAATTTTTGAATCATTCCTTCTAATCACTAGTTCTATTCTCCTGAAATTTAAAGGGTTCTTTTCCATTGCTTATCAGCGACCTTGACTCATGGCTCAAGACTCCCTCCATATATGTTTTTGATTGTTCTGCTGCAGGGATGATTGTCAATGCCTTCATACAGGTATTATTAACTATTTATTTCTTGACAACATTGTTATTATTGTTTGACTAAATGCTTGAATATCATTTATATGTATATATCTCCTGGATTGGACTCCCTCAAGTTCTTCTTCTTCGGGAACTTCACTAAGAGACTGTATTCTACTTGCAGCATGTGAAGCACATGAAACCCTACCACAAAGTCATGAGTTTCCTGCTAATGTTTTCACTTCTTGCCTTACAACCCCCATCACCTGTTAGTCCACCTGTAAACCATAGACATATGCATCAACAAGTGGACATGTACATGCTATGCAAACCAACTAAACCATCATGTTGTCATTCCACCAAACTGCTCTTCTTACTGTAACTGCATCTCTGGTATGATTTGACCATTTAAATTGAAGTACATATATTTAATAGTTAATACATATTTATGAAAAAAAATGTTAAAAAACACAGAAAATACAAGTCAAAACAGATGGAAATGCACATATCCCAGTGGTAAACTCCCTGAAGTGGCTACAAGTCATGAAACTAATTGCTTCATGTCCTACAATTGCAACTCTGGTAAACTAAATCTTGATTCCTGATCTTTCGTTATTCGTAGAATTACTAAATATAAAAATCTTACACATCATGTTGTTGTTCACCGGATCTTTGAGAGAGGCTCAATCTTTGAAGAAGCAATTTTCCAGCAAAGCTGTATTAATCATCTTATTGCTATGCATGGTGATCACAACTCTTGCAATTTTCACTTCAGTAATGTGCCTCTACATATATCGAAAGCATACATGCCCTAAACATGCACCCTCCTTTATCATCATCATCTGATAAAGACACAAGTTACAACAGGGAACAATCACAAGCTTTCCATATTCTGAATTAGTTTGTCCATAATCTATTTGATAAAACTGAATTAGTTTGTCCATAATCTATTTGATTAGTTTATTCACAATATGTCTTTTTTATTGTTTGAAATATTTTCCAAACAGGTAAAAGTCTTGGTATTGGGATCTACATCAGTGCTAATGTTGTTCCATGACAACAGGGACAATAAATTCAAAAGAAAAGAAAAAAAGGTAACCTATTACCAAATTTACAAAAGTCCAAGACAATTACCAATCCAAGGTAACCTACTACCAAATCTACAAAACTATCTTCACATTCATCCCAATAATTACATCACCAAAATCATTCCAGGAATATTAATTAATGCAATTGACTAATATGACCTTATGTAGTATAGGTATCTTTTTGCACTTGTTTCGTGTGTCCTTTATGGCCTTGGTTAATCTAGTACAGGTATTCTTGCTTGCCATATGTTGTTTATCCGTAACTTTATAAAGTTAATTTATACCTTTCTTATTTACATGGCAGTTGCAATCTGTGGAAGTGCTCCCTAAAAAGGTTGTTGATATCTTGAAGGAAATTAGGTAGGCCTCAAAGGATAAAGTTTTTGGAATCCCTCATGGATTACAGTCATGGTGATGATTTGTGCCTTAAATTGTTGCTTTCCATGATAAAAGTTGTTCCTATTAATGTTTTAGTTGGTCGTTTAGTTACAAAACTTCTTTCAACCTGCATGAAGTTAACCAAGAAAAGAAAAGGAATAATTATTTAAGTTCCCATTATTAACAACTGAGTATTTTTTTATTTGCCCATTGTTGTTTCTTCTTTGGAGTTGGGCTTTATATATCACCATCCTTTATTGTTGTCTAAATTCCATATTTGCCATTTCTCATAATGATTTTCTTCATTTTCCTTAGATGCACACCTGCTACCTGTTGACTTGCCAGAGCTGAAATCTTTGACCAACAGGTAGTTACACCTTCTTAAATTATGGAAAAATTTGTAGAAGGTTGAATATGTGTTTGGATAATATCATTTGTATAGATTTATTTTTTCTGTGTTAGGTAATGGTTGTTGAAATCCATTGGTATAGGTATAGGTAAAGAAGCATGATTATCTGTCCTAATTATATTTGGTGTTATTTATGTTTATCTTTGTACATAATATATTTTGTTTGATGACTAATAAAATTTAGCAGAGGCAAAGTAAAGAATAAATCCTATTTACAAAATGATCCAAAGAATCATTTTAATATTGTATTGCATTGCATGTTAAGTTACTGATTTGCCATGTGCAGGTTCTGATAGCTCTAGCAACCGCCTTCCACGCCCAGTAGCCTCTCAAAGTTCCTGCAATACGTTACATTTACTTACTGTTGTATTGTATTGCATGTTTTGTTTTCAATGGAACGATTATTTGTATGACATTAAATTTATGCAAAGGATTCTATTTTTGTATATGATATTTTATTATCTATTATTAAACATTAAATACAAATTTAATTTGAAAATAAGCAAATCTATAAATAATATTTTTTTAAACATTTAAAATTATGATATGCAAAAATGTGTGTCATCTTCATTTATGACATGGCCTTTCTTGACAGGGGCTTCCTTGATACGCATTGCGTGTCATAAACACGCGCGTCGTAAGGTTACGACATGCAAATGCGTGTCGTCTTCCTTTATGACAGGGCCTTCCTTGATACGCATTGCGTGTCATAACCGCGCGTCGTAAATGCGCGTCATAAATGCGCGTCGTCTCTCTTTATGACAGGGCCTTCCTTGACACGCATTTGCGCGTCGTCTGAGCGTTTTACGGCGCGCAATGAGCATCGTAAAAGGCCTTTTTTCTAGTAGTGTCCTGGATTATTGTTAGTAGTTGAAGTTCGAATTACAGCAGCACGCCCACAATCGCATTGAACCATCCTTGATTTGAAGGAGATTAGGTGTAACCGCTTCAAACGATGGAGGATTGAAAGAAACTACTCTAAATTAGGTTCGATCCTGATGAAAAATTAGTATTTGAAGATCGTTGGAAATGTGAAAAGACTTTTATACCCCCAACGTGCAAGGCACGTGGGGTGTCTAACGGAAACAATTGACGGAATGTGAGAATAGGGACTAGGCGGGTTACATAATTAAAAGTTGAGGATAGTCCGAGTTAGAAAAATAAGTTAGGGACCAAGCTTGTAATTTACACTAAACCACAGGGACCATTCGCGTAATTTACTCTTTCTAAATTCTTTTTAATATATTTTATAAAAGGTTCTAATGTTAAAAAGCATTTTTAAACCCTATATTATAATTATAGATTTTTTGAGTTTATATTGGATACATTTCAATTAAATATTTCATCAAAAATATACATTTTATTTGGCACAGAACAAACAGAAGGGTAAAATTATCATTTTTATTAGTCAGCACTGTCAGTCAGATCTAAGTTAGATATTTAGAAACAGTCAGGCCTTACTCAGTCAGATCTGACTCAGTCAATAGCTATCAAACAACGCTTAAGTTTATTAATGAAATTGATATCTATTTATTACTATATTTATTGTAATTGTTATATTAAAATATTATATAGAATTTAATAAATTTTTAAAAATCTTAAAATGAGATGTGAAAAAAATTTCAAAAAAACCATAAATAACATTTGTCAAATTGAATAAAAGTGTGACTAATGACAAAAAAAAATCATTTATTAAAAATGATTAACCGTAAAAAAAAAAATAATAATAATAATCTAATGGTCATTAAATGACGCTAGCTTAGCCGTGTTTATAGTAAAATTACTTCATTAACAAATGATGGGATTTGCAACTTGTGCAAGGGGAGATGAATGTGTTGCCACCAATGGATGACGATTATTTATTGTGGTCACCAAAATCCGTCATCACTACAAAATAATTAATTATTTTGTTATGAAAATTGAAATTGAGCTGTCTTTTCACCTATATAATAACTATTGGCATGTGTTACTTAGCCAATATGTCGTTCCAAAATACATATCTTATATATTGCTCTACATAGTGGGCAAAGAAATACTATAATTTTTCAATAAAAATAAGTTTGGTCATTAGTGTAACACTTTAAACTACATTATAAATATCATATAATACCCCACAATAAACCAAAATATTCATAATATCTATCAAACAAAACAAATATCCAAGGTCAGTCCAAAAAATTCGAAGCCCGGAAAAAAAGGAAAAACAATATGCATAAAATTACCAAGATTTGATTTAATGATTTATGGGCCGATTACTAAAATTCAACGAGAAGAAAAGATAAAAGTGGACAAAAACTTACAAATTTAGATCTTTAAGATTTTATTTGGAAAAAAGGAAAAACAATATGCTTAAAGTTACCAAGATTTGATTTAATGATTTATGGTCTGATTACTAAAATTCATTGAGAAAAGATAAAAGTGGACAAAAACTTACAAATTTAAATCTTTAAGATTTTATTTTAGAAAAGAAACAATATTTATTGATGTATAACATACTTTAGTTATAAAAATAATGGGTAAATAGAAAAAAAAAAAAATACTCTGTTTACACTAAAATTCTAATTTGATATTGTGTTTTTTTTATCTCAAATTTGATACTGTGTTTTCCAATTTACTATAATTCTGACCACTTTACCGGTCAACTATGTTACATGCTGACGTGATATGATGATGTGACATGCATACATGATATGCTGATATGTTAAAATTGAATTTTTTTCCACAAAAAACACTATGTTTTCATTTTTTTTTTTTTTTTTTTAAATTTTGACACTAAGTTTAATTTGTTTCTTTCAATTTTGACAAAATGTTTTTTTGTTCCAAATCGAACATTATTTATCAAATTTTGTTTAATTTTGACAATTTTCCATTTGAAACCGTATAAATATATATTTTTATTACATTAAAAATTGTATAAATATATTTTTTTCGTTTAAAAATCATATTTTTATTTAAATACAATGTATTTTTTTCATTCAAAACATAATATATAAATATGTATTAGTTGTATCGTGAGAATCAAACAAACCATAAAAATTTCATGGGTTACAAACTTAACATTCGAGTTTTGATCAGTTACACGTCTTCAAACCTCCAAACACATTTTAAAGTTGTGTATTTAATATAAAATACGGTTTTTATATAACTAATACATATTTATACATAAAATTATGGTTTGAATGTAAAAAAAAAAGTTGTGTTTATACAAAACTACGGTTTTTAATTGAAAAAAAAACATTTATATGGTTTTAATGTATTAAAAAATATTTATACGATTTCAAATAGAAAATTGTCAATATTGAACAAAATTGGAAAAATGATGTTCAATTTGTAACAAAAAAACATAGTGTCAAAATTGAAAGAAAAATTAAACTTAGTGTCAAAATCGAAAAAAAGTGAAAACTTAGTGTTTTTTGTGGAAAAAAAATTCAATTTTGACACGTCATCATATCATGTCAGCATGTCACGTCATCAAAACTGACACGTTATCATGCTACGTCAGCATATAACCTAGTTGACCGGTCAAATGGTTAGAATTCTAACAAATTGGAAAACATAGTGTTAAATTTGAAAAAAAAAAACACAATGTCAAATTAGAATTTTGGTATAAACTGAGTTTTTTTTTTTTTTTTTTTTTTTTTTTTTTTTTTTTTTTTTTTTTTTTTTGCTATTTACCGTAAAAAAATCTATTTTTGTTCTAAAAAAAGTAGTAAGTTTTTGTTTTTAGTTTTAAGTACAAAATTTATAGAACGTGTTTAGTTAAAAACGATTGAGTTTTTCATTTTCTATTTAAAAAAACATGTTTACATGTATAATTTTTATCATTTTTAATTTTTAAGTTTTTGTTATTTCAATCAACCCTTCATACCCTATCCCACAACTACTTCTACCGCACCCGACATGCCCATATACACCTACAACTACACTTATACCTACACCAATCCATCCTACAACCACCTACAACCCCATCACCCCATCCTTACACACATACCATGCCCTCTACTCAAACCCCACCGCCCCTGCTTATCTACCACTCCTATTTATGTATGGGTGTGGGTGGGTGGTGGCATTATGGCATGGTGTATGTGTAGGTGTGTTTGGGGTATGGATGTTGGGTTTAGATGTAAGGGTATATGTTGATGGTGGAATCTTGGTCGTGTGGACGGGATAATGTGTTGAGCATTGGTATGGGGAGAGGTTCGGGTGAGAAGGGTGTAGATGGATGTCTCCAAGTATTAGTGTTGGAAAACAGAATATTCTCATCTAGAAATTTTTTTGAAAAATATCAAAATAAATGTGTTTTTCAAATCTCTATTTTTCTTAGAATTTTTTTCGTGAAAACAACTTATTTTCTATAACTAAATGCACCATTAGTTTTCTCATCTTTGCATAATTTATTTTTTATCAAGTATGATATAAACAGCGACCTACAAGAATATATTTATAAAATATAATTGTTTACATATTTTTCGATGCAAAATCATTAGTAATACTAATAAGATCAATGTTAAATGTCATTTTATGTATCCTATTTTCTACATTTGTGTGGGTTTTATTGTAATTAATGTACAACTCTTATATTTCTTTCAAATGTCCATACTATTCCTGTTTTGATGTCTATTTAAGGCAATTTGAAGTGGAGCATTATTCTGGAAGAATTTGGATGCAACTTGGAGCATAATTGGAATTGAAACACATGAGGAAGTTGGAGCTAGAAAATTTTAAGTGAAATCACAATTTTATGAAGAATGTTTCGCATCTCATAGCTTTGCACATCGCCCACACATGGTTACACAATCGTGTTTTCTATTATACGATCATAATGATTGTGTTTTTGAGTTATAGGATCATATAGATTTCTTGATGATCCAAAATAGCATTGTAATTCTTTAATATGGTTCGAACATATTTTGTACGTTATGTGATTCGCCCAGCATCACCCTCGGCCGACGACGGAGGTATTGGGGTTACGAATCCAACGTTGGATCACAGTCTACAAACATATATTGAACATTACAAGCATTTAAAATAATATATTAAATTCTTCCATAAATTTGAGTATAAAGTTGGTGTCACGAAAGGATGATAATACATAAAGAAGTTCATCAAATTGCAATTCAAAATAACATAAAGGTCTAAATATAAAGCCCAACAAAAGGCAAGGGAACAGATTTTCCATGCAATGCATGCCACACTCTAGCTTCTAAGTTCCTGAGAATACACAAGTTTATAATATGTAAAAAAAAAAAAATTATTGGTAAGTTCCACAAGTTTTGACTTTATGTATTTGTTAAAAGTGAAATTTTATATAAAAACGAACGACTATCAGATTATATAAAAAGTTAATTTTATAACTCAAGTCTAAAATAATAATGAAAAGTATAGATCTGACTTAGGTGTAATTGTAATTGTAATACCATACAAGCAATGTTTTAAATAACGTGAGGCGTGAGCTTAACGACAAAGTCAAAATTAAGTCATGGCAAGCCTTGACGAGCCATGACGTTTTTCAAGGCGTGACTATTTAATAAACATTCAAAAAGATAAATCATATAATTATTGAATTTTATCAAATATATCAAGATTTTAGAAGTGTTATATTAATATTTAATATAAAAAATTTAACAGAAACTCAATTATTTTAGGCCAGACTAGGAAAACATAGAAAACCCCAAAGAAAAAAAGACCTGCGCCTTGAAAAAATCTCGCGCCATAACGCGATAAGGCACACCTTGACACGTTATTTGGGTGCCATGCTTATCAAACCCGCTTGGACATTCTCGTAACGGCTACACCATGCCTCACGCCATCACCCATCTTGAGGCACGCCATGACACGTTTTTGAGAACCATACATACAAGTATGGATATTGATTTACTTAAGATATATAAGCTTAAAATCAACATACTTTCGTGTTACATATTATTAAGTGTTTATTTTACTTAAATACTACACTAATAGTTAACCGATGATCTAAGTGTATAACCTTATACTACATACAATCCTATTTCAACTCGTATTAGCATTTGCAATGCATAAATCCTCTTTCAATCTTATACAATTGCTTTTTTTTTTTTTATAGTGAATTTCAGGGCTATATCGAGTTTATAACCGAGCTATGTGACTTGAATCAGCCTCTATGAAACACTACAAATGGGTCGTGTTGTAGTCTCACCAATGTTTCATCAACTTCATAAATAGGTAACAAACATAATAAGTTACCGCCTGTTTGGACTGGTCAGGCAAAGATTGTAGGCTTGTAGCTAGCAACCACATGCAGGGGTGTCAATCAGTATAGATCTATACACAAAGTTCTCTGTTCTCAAAGATTTCTTCAAAGGAGGATCATCCGATGAAGTGGTTGTATCGGGAATTTCTCCTGTAGCAACATCTTCATTATGAGGAGGATCATCCACAGTAAAATCAGGAGTGGGCACATCTACACTCGGTTTGGTCTTCAAGCCATTAATGGATGTCTGGATCACTTGATCAGTTTCTTCATTTGATGGATAGATGAAAGTAGTACAACATCATATTGCACATGGATGCATGGAGATAAGAGTGTATTAAACATGTTCTCGTAAGAGATATGGATTCCTTGAATGAGGTATGTTAACAAAATCAACCTAATCATTGTTAAAAATACCCGATCATCTTTTACCTGAGCGAGGTATCATACCATTTTAGCTTCCGAGGTGGGAGGGACTGCTCCTATATCAGAAAGCTTGGAATCTGTGGCAGGGGCCACAAATTATGCTTGAGTAGAATAAAGAGGTATATTCACGTTGAATCATGAGTGTGTCCCAGGGGGATCCAAGGGACTTTTTTCAATACTAGCAACATCCTTTTGGGAGGGTGGGTGTAACAACCCAATTTTTTTTTTGTCCAAAAATTTTATTTTTAATTAAACACCTTGCAAAACATTTGAAAATAAACAACATTCAATCATATTGTTTCTTAAATCATGTTACGTGTCTGAAAACCAATACATGGAATCAACCATATTGTCAGAGTACAAATCCCAGAACAATCTCATAATGCGGAAAACAAGGGGTGTGTATGATGTGCCACTACCATGCCAGCTCCTTCCCCTTCGCTGAATAGGTACTTGAAACCAAAACTCTAAACTGTAAGCACGAATCTTAGTGAGTTCCCCCATAATACCACATACCATACAATCATATAATGAACAACTAAGAGATACGGGCCTCACCCACACTCATGGAGATACGAGCCTCGCCCACACTCCGCTATCTGGAGATACAGGCCTCGCCCACACTCCTCTACTAAACCATAACATACAAGTATCACACAGACAACAAGTATAACAATTCTACCACACTAGAATATATCATCATCAAACTCAAATATGATATACGGGCTCTGCCCACACTCCGATACTATCATATCATCTATACGGGCAGGCCTTGGTGCCTTAGACCCGTTTCTACTGGTAGGAAACTCACCTCGAAAAGTAGCTACCAAAAGTCTGACTGTCGGATGTCTGACCGCTGCACCAGAAATCCTTCGGCTACAAATCCATAAACATAGATTAGCCACTCATAAATACCCTTAGATCAAATGACTGACCTACCCCTGGTCCAAGGTTAACTCCTTGGTCAAAGTCAACTTCCAGTTGACTGGACTCGCCGAGTCATGGCACAGACTCGCCGAGTCCTTTTCCTACTAACCTAGTCCTGCACGCCAAGTCCCTTTTCCCACTCACTGAGTCACCCTTAACTCACTACTTCAGACTATAGAACCGACTCGTGATCTGACTCGCCGAGTCCAAGAACAACTCGTTGAGTTCCAGGCAATATTCATATGACTCACCGAGTTGTTCATCCAACTGAGTCTAAGGCCACCTTCATAGAACTTGCCAAGTTCCATCTTGGGACTCGCCGAGTCCCTATGAACCATTTCCCATACATACCAAATCTGAGACATGCAATGCTTCCAAACCGTAGATCCATGTCCCTTGGGCATGCTTATCACATAAAGTTGCAAACTTTACATGCATGCATGGCCCTATAAGCTCAAAAAGGCAAAACCAAGCCCTTAATGAGGTCATACACTCAGTGGGGACCTCAATCACTTCAACCACATAAACTTTATACTTCTAATACGCCCATAAGGTCCAAATCTGGAGTCCTTTCAGAACATAGAGCATAAACACAAAAACCTTGAGGTTTTAGGGCTTGAAAACCACTAATTTGGGACAAAAAGGGGATCTAATGAACTAGTGATCAAGGTAAGAACTTTTCTACCTGAATGGAAGCTTCTCACAATGTAGATTCCGGATCTACCTCCCCTCCTTGCACACTTCAATCTCTTCCTTCTTCTTCTAAACTCCAATCCTTCTTCACAAAGCCAAAAACACTCTCAAGAACAATATGGGGGCTAGGGTTTCACTCTAAAGCTCTCTGGAAGTGTTAGGGACAAAGGAGGCCAAGTTAGAATGTTTAAATAGGGTTCAAACACCCGGATTAGGGTATTTACCCAAACAGGGTCTACTCGCCGAGTCCACATGTAACATCCCGGAATCGCGGGAGTAGAGTTGAAGGACCAAAAGTGTAAGTTTGGAGGGTGACTCGGTGAGTCCATGGGTAGACTCGGCGAGTCAGGTCGCGGCTTGGTCGCGTGTCTAGTGGCCTACTCGGCGAGTCCCAAGGATGGACTCGGCGAGTAGGTGCTGTATGAAGAAAACCCTAATTTCCGGGGTTGAGCCCTATATAAAGAGCATTACACCACTCCACAGCCTCCCTTATCCCCCCCTTGAGTTCCAGAAGCCCTAAGTTCGTGGAGAGATCATTTGTGGAGCAAATTAGAGCTTGGAGAAGTGTGGTTTGAGGAGATCTTGAAGGAGAAGTGGTTTGGATCAAAGGGCTTTGCTTGGATTCGAGTTTAGCAGTTATTGAGGCATCTTTTGGAGGTAATATCTTCGTCCTTAGGCTGTGCATTTCTAATTCCATCATTTTGGGTTGTGTGGGGTGCTTGGTTGTGTGACATTTTGATGTTGGAGGATGGATCTGAGGTTGCTACCTCAGATCTGGAGTGGAGAAGACATTAAGAGCATTAAAGCCCCAATCTTTGTGTTGTTAATGAAGCTACCATGTCCCAAACCTTGGTTCTAAGGTGAAAATGGCTTAGATCTCGTTAGATTCACGGAAAGTTTGCCACTTTACGTGATGAATGGATTGTGGGAGGTTGGATCTATGTTTTGGATCAATTGCATGGCCTGAGATGCTTCTGTATGGATTCAGACCGGTGGTACTCGGCGAGTCACATGGGTGGACTCGACGAGTTGCTTGAAGATGGCCTTGAACTCGATGAGTTGGAAGAACAACTCAGCGAGTAGGTTGAAGATGGCCTTGGACTCGACGAGTCCAGTTGGACTCGGCGAGTCTTGTCGAGGAAGTCCCAATATTTCTGGTTGAGTCGATGAATCGGTGAGTCGAGGGACGACTCGGTGAGTTGGGTGCGAGTGGACTCAGAGTTGTTGCACTCAACGAGTCTTGGGGTGACTCGGCGAGTTGGGTCGCTAATTGAGGGAAGTTCTGAGCATAAGGACTCGGCGAGTCATCGGGTTGACTCGACGAGTAGGGTCAGTCAGGGGTTGACTTTGGCTTGTCCAGGGTTGACCAGTTGTCTTCCAGGGGTATTTTGGTAATCATGGGTATTTATTGGGTTATTGTTTGATGTTCAGTGGAGGAGTTTGTGTCAGAGTTCGGAGCAGCGGGATCTTATCTTTTGCAGCCGTCAGTTTCGAGGTGAGTTATCCTCACTATATCAACAGGGTCTAAGGCACCAAGGTCGTCCCTTTATTGTATTGAGATTCAGTTACGTTTATCATGTTATTGTTGGTTGTGTCTGCATCCTGGTGGTTAGGATGGTACATGCTAGGGGACCTTGTTAAGGTCAGTTCTCGATATACAGAGTGATGCTATGCTAGTGATCGGTTAGGTCGGTAGCCCGGTTAGGGTAATGATATGCTATGTGATCTGCTTACTCGGTTTGTTGATTATGACTGTTATATGAATGTATGTTTTGTGCACATGGTTGTTTGGACTAGAGATGGGTTGAGGCGGGTCCTGATTTGTGCTGTAGGCCAAGATACCCAGGGCGGACCGGTTGTTCCGAAGGCCCAGTGAGCGGTCCGGATAGGCTGTAGGCCCCACGTGGGCGGACCAGACGTGCTGAGGCTCAGAGAGTGGACCAGGCCGACTGTAGGCCCGATGCGAGCGGACCAGTCACACTGTAGACTCAGAGAGTGGACCAGGTGGGTTGAAGGCCCGATGCGGGCGGACCAACCCCACTGTAGACTCAAAGGACATGACTAGACCCGGAGGATGGATCCGATAGACTGAAGGCCCGATACGGCGGACCAGTCACGGTAGACCCGATATGCATGATTTTTCTATGTTCTGTTATGTTATGTATGTTTTATATGTTTTGGACCGAAAGGTCACGGCCTAGAAGGGCGTATACGTGGTTGGTATTTTGGGGGTATCTCACTAAGCTTTCGGGCTTACAGTTGTGGTTTAATGTTTTTTAGGTTCTTCAGGAGACTGTGGCAAGGCGAAGGCGCGATCGTACCGTTCCTCGTGATTTTTGTAACAACGTGATTCTGGGAATACTTAAATGAATTATATTGAAAACCTTTTTGTAAACATTTTAATGAAAATCGGGTTGTTTTGAAAATTTTAAATTGGTTGTGTTTTTCGGACGTTACAAGTTGGTATCAGAGCCTTGGTTTGAGTGAATTGGAGGAACACTTGTGTGACTCCAGTCTCAAATCGAGGAGAGTTTTCAAAAAGAGAAATTAAAATGGTTTTGAAAATAAGTAAAGGAGGACGCGGAGGTACGATCAGCTGGAGCCAGTAAGTAACCCCAAAATATCATGCATGGCAATTGTTTTATTGAGCTTTGATAGAACAACATGCTAGAGTTAGGCTAGGGATCTTCAGGATTTATTGATGAGTTGCCTGATTTATGATGCCTGCTAGCCTAGGGTTCCTTGTGAGAGATTTCTAGTGTTCCTCTAGTGGTGAGGATAGAGCGTTGTTATATGTGTCGCTAGGGTGTTGTGGGAGTACTTCATACAGATATGGGTTGGTGTGGAAGGTAGTATGGGCCCGTACTACTGAAAGCACGGACTCATACGTAAATCAGGGAAACCATGACCTCTAGGGTTGGGATGAGAGCTGGTTCCCGGGATAGTGGAGTATGTCTGAGATTTGGTGTTTTATTTTCAGTATGGAGATATCAGGACACGCTGGGAGTGGATCCGGGTCAGGATCAGGAGCAGGAGAGGGAGTTCCAAGTGGGTCTGCACAGCCAGAGGTTGTCAGCCAGATGAGTACGCACGAGTTGGATGCGAGGATTCGTGAGATCCTGCATGATGAGGTTGCCGCATTGTTTCGGGCTGAGCTGCCAGAGTTGTTTGGGTCGATCAAGACCGCCATGGTGGAGTATTTTGATGAGCGCTATGCGGCTCTCAAGGAGACGGCTGCCGCCGCGGCTACCGCAGCAGTAGCGGCGGCAGGGGGAGGAGCCAGTAGAGGTTTTCAGTATCGGGACTTCGATAATACGAAGCCTCCCACTTTTGACGGAGTTCAGGATCCGATCGTTGCTATGAGATGGTTATCAGATGTGGAGGGATGTTTCTTCACGTGTTCATGCCCTGCTGACCAGAGGGTGAGGTGTGCTTTGAACCTGTTGAGGCTCGGAGCAAAGGACTGGTGGAGATTGACCACGGGATCGTACTCGGATGCGCAGAGGGCTGCGATTTCATGGGATCGGTTCAGAGAGATGTTCAGCACTCGTTATGTCCCACAGGTCGAGAGGGAGAGGTTGGCTCAGGAGTTCTTGGAGCTGAAACAGGATTCGGAATCGGTGACGGAAATCACCAGGATGTTTACTGAGCGGGCGATGTTTTGCCCTGAGTTCGCTTCGGAGCAGGCCCAGATGTCCCGGTATCTGGGTATGCTAAAGAGGGACATCAGACAGTTTGTGTCTGCGCAGAGGTGCGAGACTTTGCTGGAGTTGCAGGAGGCCGCCAGGCGACGTGAGTTAGAGATTGAGTTACAGATGCGTGAGCTGAGGCAAGCTCCGGTCCAGTCGCAGCCGGCGACGAAACGGTCTAAGACCGTTGATTTCAGGATGGGAGATCAGGGTGGCCACGTCTGTGGTAAGTGTGGAAGGGGTCATGCCGGGGTTTGTCAGTCCGGTGGAGCATGCCGCAAGTGCGGGAAGGAGGGACACTATGCGAGGGATTGTCGGCAGTCTGTGCCGGTTTGGGATTTGAGGATATGCTATCATTGTCATCAGGTTGGACATTTGAAGGTCAACTGTCCACAGCTTGCTGCAGGATCGGTGCAGGCTCCAGCACCGGCTACGTTGAGGATCACAGGTGGAGGTCAGGGTGGAGCGGAGCCCCCAAGGGCTTAGGATCGTGTTTTTCAGCTTGCTGCTACGGGTACGTTCTTTCTGCTGTTTTGATTATTTATGATTGTTGTAGAGTATTGATATCTGCTAGTTTCATTGGTTGGTTATGGAAATTGCGTTTCGGGTTTTCGTGTGGTATTCGTTGTTCCTTGAGGGTTTGGCGAGTTGTGATCGAGATTTTGTTTTAGTATCTTGTGTTCCCTGAGGGATCGTTATGGTTATGGAATTGTACTTCGAGCCATCATTGGTTATCTTTGTGAGGATTGGTGGCGGATGCGGCGTTAGTTTGGAGGCTAGTTGGATTCTGCAATCTGAGGAATGGATAGTTGAAGATTGGGTCGCTTTCGAGCGGGTTGTACAGCGTGGGAGCATGATTTGTATGAAAGTTGTTGGTGCTGGTGAAAAACATTTGGAGTGCATGTGTTGATTCCTGCAAGGTTGCTTGGGAGATCGAGGATGGCGACCGGTGACTATCTATCAGTGTCTTAAGTGGGGGAGAATTGGAAATTCTCCGGATGATCGTTGGGCATGGAAGGTTGCTTAGCCGTTTGGGGAAATTCAGCGGTATTTCTATCAGATGAGAGCAGACTCGTATGGGTGAGCAACAGGCGTGCGGGGCGAAATGCAGACCTAGAGCAGTTGATTGAGGAAGGCGTGGGGGGCAGGCCGGGATCGAGTATGTATGATGGAAATAGAGTTCGGAACCCCTAGAGGGCTAGAACGGTATGCACGGGAGGATTTCCCGAATAGATGGTTCGGAATAATGAGTGATTGTGGAGCGGTCCGGATAGACTGAAGGCCGGTAGGCGTACCAGTCAGGCCGAAGGCTCGGAGGACGGTCCAGTCAGGTTGGCTGAAGGTTCTGAGAGTGGTCCAGTTTGGCTGAAGGCCTGGGGAGGCGGTCCAGTCATGCTGAAGACTCTGCGGGTATTGTTAGATCGATTAGAGGTTATGGGTTGCGTATGTTGCAGTAAGAATACATTGGGAGGTCTGGCCCCGGCTAGCGACCTTGAGCAGTGAAGGTAGTGCATGGGCTTGAGAGTCCTTGTGATGAGAGTCAAAGTAGCGGTAATGCATGGAGGTTGAGCACGCTTTAAAGAGGTAATGTGGCGTAGGATGAGCACCATGGTGCCTGTCATGGTGACTGGGCAGACAAGTGGTTTCCTTGGTAAGGAAAGAGGGAGGAATGAAACTCCGGAAAGAGAGTGCGAATTCACGGAAGTGAAAGCGGCAGTGTAGAGTTGCGATCGCAGTGGTCCATCGATGGTCTGTGAGTAGTGTGTTGCAGCGGCGGAATATAAGCTTATTCGACTCGATATGTTGCTCAGGGCGCGGAAGGAATATCGCGACGTGGAGCCAGGGAGAGGAGTTCGGAAGGGATGCAGAGCAAGAGTCTTGGACTCTCAGTGAGATTATGATCAGGGTTCTGGGTATGTATCAGTGGTTAATCCTGGAAGGATGTTGAGGATATCGCCAGTATATCAGATTATCCACACCTGAGGGTGCTAGAGCTAGATTGGCATGTGTGTGTGTTGGCGAGAGGAGAACTCGGGGGAGTTGCTCCGAAATGGAGGAATGGGTCTTTCGGTCGGTATGGGATGGATAGAGTGGATTTCGGATCGGGACTCCGATGGTTCGTGGCTTTATAAGCCATATGAGTCAAGTGAAAGATGAGGATTTGAGTAATAATGCATCATGGTTAATTCTCGGATTGTTGAGCGTGGTTATCGGAGGGTACAGTTGGTGCCCGGTTTGAGCAGGTGGTGAGGACACCGTATGGAGGGAAAAAGCGAACTTCTAGTTCTATGGTTGTACCTTGAGGGACTTGGTTCGGTCAAGGTCAAGTGGCACGTCTTGGGAAGTATTTTGAAGATGAGATGCCGTAGGCTTCGAGGGCGAAGCCTAATCTAAGTGGGGGAGAATTGTAACATCCCGGAATCGCGGGAGTAGAGTTGAAGGACCAAAAGTGTAAGTTTGGAGGGTGACTCGGCGAGTCCATGGGTAGACTCGGCAAGTCAGGTCGCGGCTTGGTCGCGTGTCTAGTGGCCTACTCGGCGAGTCCCAAGGATGGACTCGGCAAGTAGGTGCTGTATGAAGAAAACCCTAATTTCCAGGGTTGAGCCCTATATAAAGAGCATTACACCACTCCACAGCCTCCCTTATCCCCCCCTTGAGTTCCAAAAGCCCTAAGTTCGTGGAGAGATCATTTGTGGAGCAAATTAGAGCTTGGAGAAGTGTGGTTTGAGGAGATCTTGAAGGAGAAGTGGTTTGGATCAAAGGGCTTTGCTTGGATTCGAGTTTAGCAGCTATTGAGGCATCTTTTGGAGGTAATATCTTCGTCCTTAGGCTGTGCATTTCTAATTTCATCATTTTGGGTTGTGTGGGGTGCTTGGTTGTGTGACATTTTGATGTTGGAGGATGGATCTGAGGTTGCTACCTCAGATCTGGAGTGGAGAAGACATTAAGAGCATTAAAGCCCCAATCTTTGTGTTGTTAATGAAGCTACCATGTCCCAAACCTTGGTTCTAAGGTGAAAATGGCTTAGATCTCGTTAGATTCACGTAAAGTTTGCCACTTTACGTGATGAATGGATTGTGGGAGGTTGGATCTATGTTTTGGATCAATTGCATGGCCTGAGATGCTTCTGTATGGATTCAGACCGGTGGTACTCGGCGAGTCACATGGGTGGACTCGACGAGTTGCTTGAAGATGGCCTTGAACTCGACGAGTTGGAAGAACAACTCGGCGAGTAGGTTGAAGATGGCCTTGGACTCGACGAGTCCAGTTGGACTCGGCGAGTCTTGTCGAGGAAGTCCCAATATTTCTGGTTGAGTCGATGAATCGGTGAGTCGAGGGACGACTCGGTGAGTTGGGTGCGAGTGGACTCAGAGTTGTTGCACTCGACGAGTCTTGGGGTGACTCGGCGAGTTGGGTCGCTAATTGAGGGAAGTTCTGAGCATAAGGACTCGGCGAGTCATCGGGTTGACTCGACGAGTAGGGTCAGTCAGGGGTTGACTTTGGCTTGTCCAGGGTTGACCAGTTGTCTTCCAGGGGTATTTTGGTAATCATGGGTATTTATTGGGTTATTGTTTGATGTTCAGTGGAGGAGTTTGTGTCAGAGTTCGGAGCAGCGGGATCTTATCTTTTGCAGCCGTCAGTTTCGAGGTGAGTTATCCTCACTATATCAACAGGGTCTAAGGCACCAAGGCCGGCCCTTTATTGTATTGAGATTCAGTTACGTTTATCATGTTATTGTTGGTTGTGTCTGCATCCTGGTGGTTAGGATGGTACATGCTAGGGGACCTTGTTAAGGTCAGTTCTCGATATACAGAGTGATGCTATGCTAGTGATCGGTTAGGTCGGTAGCCCGATTAGGGTAATGATATGCTATGTGATCTGCTTACTTGGTTTGTTGATTATGACTATTATATGAATGTATGTTTTGTGCACATGGTTGTTTGGACTAGAGATGGGTTGAGGCGGGTCCTGCTTTTTGCTGTAGGCCAAGATACCCAGGGCGGACCGGTTGTTCCGAAGGCCCAGTGAGCGGTCCGGATAGGCTGTAGGCCCCACGTGGGCGGACCAGACGTGCTGAGGCTCGGAGAGTGGACCAGGCCGACTGTAGGCCCGATGCGGGCGGACCAGTCACACTGTAGACTCAGAGAGTGGACCAGGTGGGTTGAAGGCCCGATGCGGGCGGACCAACCCCACTGTAGACTCGAAGGACATGACTAGACCCGGAGGATGGATCCGATAGACTGAAGGCCCGATACGGCGGACCAGTCACGGTAGACCCGATATGCATGATTTTTCTATGTTCTGTTATGTTATGTATGTTTTATATGTTTTGGACCGGAAGGTCACGGCCTAGAAGGGCGTATACGTGGTTGGTATTTTGGGGGTATCTCACTAAGCTTTCGGGCTTACAGTTGTGGTTTAATGTTTTTTAGGTTCTTCAGGAGACTGTGGCAAGGCGAAGGCGCGATCGTACCGTTCCTCGTGATTTTTGTAACAACGTGATTCTGGGAATACTTAAATGAATTATATTGAAAACCTTTTTGTAAACATTTTAATGAAAATCGGGTTGTTTTGAAAATTTTAAATTAGTTGTGTTTTTCGGACGTTACACCACAGTTCAGTCCTCGCGCCTTATCCCACTCCTACTCGGCGAGTTGGCCCATCAACTCGCCGAGTCCAAGGCAAAAATGCATTATTTAAAAAATGTAAATTGCAGGGAGTACGTACCGGGAAACAGGTGCTACAAATCTCCCCCACTTATCTTAGACTTCGTCCTCGAAGTCTGTTGCTCGATCCTGAAACAGCTCGGGGTAGTGCTCCATCATCTCTTCCACCGGCTCCCAAGTCCACTCTGATCCCTTCCGGTGTTGCCATTGCACCTTCACGAGTTCCACCCTTTTGTTCCTCATATCCTTCGACTTTCTGTCAAGGATTGCCATAAGACGCTCGATGTAATTCAGGCTGTCATCGACCTGAATATCCTCCAAAGGCACTACTGCAGAGTCATTCACCAAACACTTCTGCAATTGAGAGACGTGGAAAGTGTTATGGATCTGGCTGAGTTTTGCTGGCAGGTCCAACCTATAATCCACCGCGCCCTCCTGGGCTACAACCCTGAATGGCCTGATGTACCTTGGGCCTAACTTTCCTCGCTTTCTGAATCGGATGACGCCTTTCCATGGTGACACCATAAGAAGAACCATATCCCCGACTTGGAATGCCAAGTCTGAATGGCGCTTGTCGGCATAACTTTTCTACCGACTCTGAGCAGTCTGAAGTCTGCTCCGGACCTGCTGAATCTTCTTTGTCGTCTGGAGTACGACTTTGGTGCTTCCCATGACCCTCTGGCCAACCTCTCCCCAACATATTGGGGTCCTGCATCTCCATCCATACAACATCTCGAAAGGAGGATGGTCAATACTCGTGTGGTAGCTGTTGTTGTATGAGAACTCAGCTAAAGGGAGATAGATATCCCGACTACCACCGAAATCTAGCACGCATGACCGCAACATATCCGATGGTCCGCTCACTTTGACCATCCGTCTGTAGGTGGAAGGCAGTGCTAAAATGCAGATGAGTGCCCAACTCATCATGAAACTTCTTCCAAAACCTAGAAGTAAAACGCACATCTCTGTCTGAAATCACTGATACTGGCACCCCGTGCTGCGCCACTATCTCCCTGATATAGATGTCGACCAACTTCTCGGCCGAGATGCTCTCATGAATCGGGATAAAATGGTCGCTCTTGGTCAATCGATCCACAATGACCCATATAGAATCCACTCCTCGTGCGGTCCTGGGAAGATTCGTGATAAAATCCATCGTAATATCCTCTCAGTTCCACAACGGGATTTCCAATGGCTGCATCTTGCCGTGCGGTCTCTGATACTCGGCCTTGACCTTCCTGCAGGTCAAGCACCGTTCGACGAACCAAGCCACATCATGCTTCATGCAGGGACACCAATAGTCTTGACGAATATCCCTATACATCTTCGTCGCCCCGAGATGAATGGAGAACCGGGATTTTTGCGCCTCCTCCATCAGAACCTGACGCACGCCACCAATATAAGGGACCCACACCCTACGGTGAAGAGTCAATAAACCTCGGCTATCATAGTCGAAGGAGGAAACCTGCCCCACAATCCGCTCACTCTTCCGATGTTCCTCCTTCATAGCCTCCTGCTAAGCCTCCCGAATCCGCTCCAATATCGGAGTCACTACTGTCATCCGTAGACATATATCTTGGATTGGCGCTGCCTTATGGCTAAGCGCGTCGGCCACCACACTGGCCTTCCCTGGGTGATAAAGGATCTCACAATAATAATCCTTTACCACATCCAACCACCATCGCTGCCTCATGTTTCGATTCGGCTGATCCATGAGGTACCTCAAACTCTTATGGTCCGTGTAAATGGTACAGCGAACCCCATAGAGGTAATAACGCCAAATCATGAGGGCGAACACAACCGCCCCCAGCTCCAAGTCATGTGTCGGGTAATTCGCCTCGTGAGGCTTCACCTGCCTCGACACGTAGGCGATGACATGCCCTCTCTGCATCAATACCGCATCCAAACCTGAGATGGATGCATCGCAGTACACAACAAAATCCTCTATGCCCTTTGGCAGGGCTAAGATTGGCGCCTCGCACAATCTCTGTCTCAGTGTCTCGAATACTGTTCATGCCCCCAATGAAAGACCACGACCTTCCTCATTAGCCTCGTCAATGGTACGACTATCTTGGAGAAATCCTGGATGAATCTCCGATAATAGCCTGCTAATCCCAGGAAACTCCGAATCTCGGATGGAGACTTTTGAACCTCCCATCTCATCATGGCCTCCACCTTGGCCGGATCTACTGAAATCCCATCCTGGTTGACTAGGTACCCAAGAAACTGCACCTCGCGTAACCAGAACTTACACTTGGAGAACTTGGCATACAAGCTATCCATCCTCAAAGTCTCCAACACCTCCCGTAGGTGCTCCTCCTGCATCTTAGAGTAAACCAAGATATTATCGATGAAAACTATCACAGACCGATCCAACATCGGTCTGCACACGCAGTTCATGAGGTCCATGAACGCGGCAGGAGCATTGGAGAGCCCAAATGAATGTGCTAACTGAAAGTGAAATCTTTCTCTGTCTAGCCTGTTTGTACTGAAATGTTCTACATGTGCTAGCTGTTATGTATGTTCTCTCTATCTAGCATGTATAGTGATGTACTGTGTGTACTACTCGAACTGACTCATGAATGAACTGACTCATTGTATGTTTCATTGTGTTAGTAATAGTATTTGTATCCTCCTGTGCTACCCCTATGGTAACTTACTAGTGATGTAACTCGTACGTATGACATGGAAGTATACCCTTTCTACCCAAGGGTACTAAATGAACTGGAAGATTCTTTATGACTATATATGTACACATGATATGTAACAAATATTTAAACGACTTTCGGACGGGTACCCGATATCCCACCAGACCACATCTCAAGCGCGAAAAGGAAATAGGGTGGATAGCCTTCCTAAGTCCTTTAAACATTTCCTATATAACTATACATACATAGACATGCAATTGATAATAAGTAAAATAGTAGTTTAAGCAAATGTATTTAATAAGTATAAGAACTTGTAAAACAGTTTGATAAACGATTTGAACAATAAGGAAATCACTGATTTTGTAGTTATTAATTACATGTGATTGATGTAATAACTATAAGCATTTGACTTGTATCCCCCCCATAAAATGATTTAAAAACTTTTAAACCATTTTTTAAGGGGTATGAACTCACCTGAGGTAAGTGGATTGGATTGAAGTGTCGGATACGGTGCTAGGTGACAAATGAAGACTTGTACACACACACGAGCCTAGTTATCGTATAATGAACATATATATATATATATATATATATATATATATATATATATATATATATATAACTAATTAGCCAAAATGTAACTAATAAATTTAGTTGGGACACTCTAGAACATGAAAACACTTGGTTTCAAGTGTCAAAAGTCACAAGGATTGCATCCAAGTGTTGGTAGGGCAAAACTAGGGTGTTTGGAGTTCAAGGGTAAACTCCTTTGGAGTTTACGGTTTTGATGACCTTAACCCATGGAGTTTACGGCAGTAAACTCAAGGGTTTATGGTCGTAAACTCTACTCCTAGTAACCATGGGTTGTTTTGAGGTTCTACATGTCTTTTGAAGCACTTATACTTGGTGGTTTGGCCTTTGGAAGGGATTGGGGCAACAAAAACACTCCTTGGAGGAGTTTACGGCCTCATGGCCATTTCCTTTTAGGTTTACTACCATAAACCCTTATGGAAAAGGGTATTTCCATGTTTTCAAGTCCTTAACACAACTAGGAAATTGTCTAGGTTAGTCTTTAGGCCTAAGGAAGGATTTTGACCGATTTAAATATACTTTAGGGTGTTTACGGTTTTGGGAGCTCCCCAAACCGTAAACACTTAAAAATGTTGATGTTTGGTGATTTTCAAGGCTTATACACATCCATGAAAGGTTTAAACATGTCAAGGAAAGCTTAAACATCAAACTATGGCTTAGATAAAGGCTTAGGCACACTTTGGTGCCATCTTTGGTGTTTATGGCCCAGGAACCTTCTTGGACTGTGAACACCCAAAGCCTTGTGTTCTTGGCATATTTCCTTGATGTTTACATGTAATAGTAGTTAAAGAAGACTCAAGGATAGAAGTACTTACTATTAGGAGGCTTGATTTGATCTAAAAGTCCAAGAACACTTAGTGTGTGTTCTTGGTGTTTTTGGAAATCTAGACAAAATACATAAATGAATGGATGAATAGATGCACAAACACTAGATTAAGTGTTTTACCAACTTGAAATGGTTAGAACACTTACAGGTTTGAAGATCTTGAATTGTTTCTAGTTTGCTACTTGAGAGGGTCTCTTGAGTTTACTCTTTTGGGGTGAAAAGTGATTAACTTGGGGAGTGAACTCATGTATATGCATGAGTTCACGATTTTTGGAAGTTTTTCCTACCCAAACATAAAAGTTTGGCCGTGAACTTCTAAGACACGAAGTGTTTGCCATTTTTAAAAATCAAAACCCAAGACGACACTTTCTTTCACCCGTTCGTTTAAAAATAATATTAAAATAATCAAACGAACATTAAATTTCTTAAAAATAAGAAATAATTACATTAAGTTATGATAAGAAGGGGTAGACTTTTTGGGTTTGACCAAATGGAAATTTCGGGTTGTCACACATTCCGAGGTTAATTGCTAATTTTTGGTGAGTTCACAATCTTAACAAATTGTGTTGGATTTTTCTCAGTAGAAACAATGGAGCCTGAATTAACAGGAACATATGGTCTCTTAAGAATTTTGACAGTCATGAAGGTGTTGGGATTCCTAGTGGTTGGACTAATTCATTTCAGTGTCACTTTCTTAACAGACTTCTTAAGGAACCTACAACTTTGTCTCGATCTAGTTTCTTTCTGAATTGGAGTTTGAGGATATCAACTACTTTTGTGAATGAATTTCGAAATGGAAAGGGCAATGTGTTCAATTTAAATAATGCTTTCATCATTTGGACTGAAATTGTAACAGTTTTCAAAATTGGGTATAATTAGTTTAATTGCAAATGAAGTTTGAACAAAGAGGAAGTTATCCTCCTCCTCCTCCTTGTGCATGATCAAACACAGAACAACAAACAAAGGAAAATATATTTTGATCAGGATTTCGATTCATTGTTCGACAAAACTAAAACCTTCAAAAGAACAACAATCATGTCTACCATGACAATATAAGCAACTACCACATCTACCCATGACTCATATGTGATCCATGGGTATTACTATGACATTATAAGTGCCTAAAACATGACCCATGACACATATGTCATCCATGGGTATTACCATGACACTATAAGCAACTATTACATGACCCATGATCCATACGTCTTTTATATATAATTTTTGTTTCAAACATAGCAACAAAGATGTATATTTTTTTATTGTTTAATTCTCATTTATAATTTTAAATGAAATTATGGTATGAACACGTCGTTACCTTTTGTTCTTTCTTGATGTTACCATTTCTATTTCGCTGGAACTACTTTAGCATTTTTGAACTACTAAATATTTAGTGCTAATTTGTATAGTTTAAACTTTTCATTAGTGAAGATCCAACCAATTTCAAAAATCCTTTACCTCTAACCTAAACACGTTAAGACTACATATTAAGGTAAGTTAAATTATTAGAAATAGGGTTTACCTTTCCTATCATCATCTTCGGTCGCTAACTGATCCAAAGCCACGTTTCTTCATTACGTTTGTGCACATATTTTAGCGATATATGTTGTCACTCATCTAAAATTTGTTTTTATTTACGAGTAAGTTATAGTTTTGGCCCCTGTGGTTAGGTAAAATTTTGGCTTTTAGTCCAACTTTTGAAAATTTAACAAGATGCATTATTGTGATTTATAGAAATTACACGGCACGTCCTTAGTCCATTTAAAAAGTTCAGTTTTTTAGTTTTACAATTTTTTTTTTTTTTTACATTTTGTTCCGAATGACGGATGCTAATAAGAATTCTTATAACTTAAACACATATGTCAATGTTTTCGAGTTCATTTTTTTTTATTTTTAGGAATTTTATTCATTTTCGAGTTAAATTATTTCCAATTAGCCAATATATAACTTGAAACCCGTTTTCAAATTTTGATTAACCAATCTATTAATCATATTAAAAAGAATAACTTTATACCTAATGTACGTTAATAATATTCACATTTAACGGTCATTTTTTACATTTTAACAAAAAATATTTAAGAAAATATAAACAAACCAAACATAAAAAAAAATTTAAATGTATTCAAACAACAAGTTTGAAAATCTAGAAATAATTATTGAAAAAACATATATATATATATATATATATATATATATATATATATATATAAATGAACAAAACGTAAAAAACATTAAACAACATATTCGAAAAATGTCAAATAAAATCAAACTAGTAAAAAATATAAATAATTTAAATAAAATGTGCAAAAAAAAATAAACAGTAATATATATATATATATATATATATATATATATATATATATATATATATATATATATATATATATATATATATATATATATATATAAGTAAAGGTAAAATGATCTTTTTAAATGGACTAAAGATGTGTAGTGCAATTTTTTTAAACCACAAGGATGCATTTCATCAAATTTTCAAAGGTTGGACTAAACGTGCGAATCTGACCACACCACAAAGACCAAAGCTGTACTTTACTCTTTATTTAATTTGCTATTGTGTGATCAACCTTTCTTGTTCTCTAATCACCATTATTTATACAACTATGTTGGTTTTGCATTCATAATCTACGACTGGTGCACTTTAATTACCTGGTAACGAAGTAGACAATATTATTCAAAAGTTTTATTCAATAGTATGCATGTGTAGTAATGACTTCATTTATAATTTATTTTTATTTTATGATTGTTCTCTGTTCATCAAGATTTTATCATCTTTAATAAATTGGTATTGACGATAACTTTTTATTTATTTGTAGGCAAGAAAGTGTAACGACCAAAAATTGCAACAAATTTTAATTTTTCAAAAACAACCCATTCTCATAATGTTATTACAAAAAGGTTTTTAATACATTTACTATCAGAGTATTCCCAGAAGCATATTCATAAAACACAAACTCGAGGAGCGGTACGATCACGCCTTTGCCTTGCCACGGTCTCTTGAAAAACCTGAAAAATATTAAACCACAACTGTAAGCCCGAAAGCTTAGTGAGATACCCCCAAAATACCAGCCACATATACCATACAAATATCATAACAAATCACAGAACAGCCATGCATATCGGGTGTACTGTGTGACTGGTCCGCCGTGTCGGGCCTTCAGTCCGCTTGGTCCACCCTACGAGTCCAGTGATATCCCTCGAGTCTGCAGTGTGGTTGGTCCGCCCGCACCGGGCCTTCAACCCACCTGGTCCACTCTCTGAGTCTACAATATGACTGGTCCGCCCGCATCGGGCCTTCAGTCGGCCTGGTCCACTCTCCAAGCCTCGGCACATCTGGTCCGTCCTCGTGGGGCCTACAACCTATCCGGACCACTTGCTGGGCCTTCGGAATAACCGGTACGCCTTGGGTATGTTGGCCTACAACACAATGCAGGTCCCGCCTCAACCCAACCCCAGTCAACAACCATGTGCACATAAACATACAATCATATAACAATTCACATTAAATCAAACCGATCTAGCAGATCACGTAATACAATATACTCTAAGCAGGATACCGACCTAACCGGTCCCTAGCATAGCATCTCCCTATATACCAGGATACCGACCTTAACCAAGTCTCTAACGAATACCATACTAATTACCAGGATGCAAACATAGTAACAACAACATAACAACAATACCCGGATTACAATCCGATAAAGGGTCGGCCTTGGTGCCTTAGACCCTGTTGATATAGTAAGGATAACTCACCTCGCAACTGCTGACTGAAAAGATAGATCACGCTGCTCCAACCTCTGATAGGAACTCCACCACTGATAATACCAAAAGACTTAACTCAATAAATACCAATAATTACCAAATTACCCTTAGAAGTCAACTGGTCAACCCTTGGTCAAAGTCAAAGTCAAAGTAAACCTCCTGACTGACTCTACTCGCCAAGTCAACCCAATGACTCGGCAAGTCGAGTCTCGTAACTCTGAGTCCCCTCCCACTCAACTCATCGAGTCCTCCCTTGACTCGCCGATTCATAACTCAACCAGAAGAATATTAGGACCTCACGACCAGACTCGTTGAGTCCAAGAACAGACTCGCTGAGTCTGAGGCTATCTTCAACCTACTTGCCGAGTTGTTCTTCCAACTCGCCGAGTTCCAGTCCATCTTCAAGCAACTCGCCGAGTACACCATTGTGACTCGCCGAGTACCACTAGTTCTTAACCTATACAGAAGCCTTCCAGGCCATGCAATCGATCCAAAATGTAGATCTACCCTTCTACAAACCTTCCATCACGTAAAGTGGCAAACTTTACGTGAATCCAAAGAGATCTAGGCATTTACACTCTAGGGCTAGGGTTTGGGACAAGATGACTTCACCAAACACTCAAGAACAGGGACTTTAATGCACTCTAGGCCTTCTCCATTTCAGATCTGAGGTAGCAACCTCAGATCTAACCTTCAAACTCAAGATACCACAATCTAAGCTTCCCATACAACCCAAAAATGATGAATCTAGAAGAACACAGCCCAAGAACGAGATATTACCTCAAAATGAAGCCTCCAACAACAAGGAATCCGAATCTAAGCAAAGCCCCTTGCTCCAAGCCTCCTAACTCTCCAAGATCTTCTTCCAACTTTCTCCTCCAAGGCTCAAATGAACTCAAAACCTTCACAAACGCATATTTAGGGTTTCTGGCCTTCAAGGGAAGGTAAGGAGGCTGAGGAGAGGGTATAATGTCCTTTATATAGGGCTCATCCCCCGAATTTAGGGTTTTCTTCACACAGCGCCTACTCGCCGAGTCCAGCCTTGGACTCGCCGAGTTGCCCACTTAACACGCGACCTGAGTCGCGACCCTACTCGCCGAGTCCTCCCATGGACTCGCCGAGTTGCTCTTCAAATTTACACTTTGAACCCCGAACTTGCACTCATGGACTCGGGATGTTACAATTCTCCCCCACTTAAATTAGGCTTCGTCCTCGAAGCCTTTGGCAACACAACTTCAGAACTACTCTTGCAATGCACCTGCTGGCATCAACCAGACCAGATTCTTCAAACACAGCCATCGGAACCCAAAACCCAACTTTCCCTCTTGCGGTGACCGACCACCCCTTCAAGCCGACCACCGGCCTCATCCTTTGATAAACACATCTAACCACCGAGTACTGCTCCCTGATACTTTGCTCGCTCCAGTTCACAACAATCATTTGACTCATGAGAGCTAGAAATCATCCCTGAACCACCAGAATCCCGGTATGAATTCACTTTACCCACTCCATGCTGACAGGATGATACATCCCTTAATTTCATAGCAACTCTCATGAGTCCCTCTCCGCAATCTCATACCCATGTTGAACTGACTCTAGCATCCTCGGGTTGGAAAACCCGATACACTAACAACACCTCCAAACATCCCCCAGGATGAATTACCACTACATATACAATTTCTTAACCAAAAAATCGAGCTGGGAATCCAAGACTCCATCTATGCATCCCTTATGAGCCTCTTGGCTTTACACCCTCGGAATTTCGTTCCGCGACCTCAGTAAACATCCCAACCAAAAGTGATTCCATATTACCGCCGCACACACTGCGCAATAACCAAAATTGAAGCACTCCAATCATAACTCCGCACAACTGTTTTTACTTTCGTGAACTTACACTCCCCCTCGGAGCTACATTCTTTTCCTTATTCCTTACCAAGGAGATCCACTTGGCTGCCTTGACACTACCACAAGTGCCACGGTGCTCACCCAATACCACACCATTTCCTTATGGCATAGCCGCTATCCCATGCACCATACATACTCTGAATCCACTCGCGAAGACTCTCAAGTCCATGCACTACCTCCACTAATCACTATCAATATCTGGGGCCAGACCTTACAACTCTAACATATCGCGACATACTCAATCCATTTCCTCGCACCGATCTAACGACATATGCAGAATCTTCAGCATGACTGGACCGCCTTACCAGGCCTTCAGCCAAACTGGACCACTCTCATAACCTTCAGCAGACCTGGACCGCCCTCCAGGGCCTTCAGTCTGGCTGGACCGTTCCCCGAGCCTTCGGCCTGACTGGTACGCCTACCGGCCTTCAGTCTATCCGGACCGCTCGACTAGAAATCAACATTCCGAGTTACTCCTTCGGGAAACTCCTCCCATGCATACTCTTCTAGCCCTCTAGGGGTTCAAAACTCTACCTCCATCCCATATACTCAGTCCCGACCCGATCCTAGGCCTTCCACAATCAATCGCTCTTGGTCTGTATCCCGCCCCGCACGTCTGCCACTTACTTATACCAGCTCACGCTTTTGGCTGACCGAGACACTACCGAATCCCATGCAGCTAAACGACCCTTCATACTCATCGATTTTTTCCGGAGAATTCTCCAATTCTCCCCCACTTAGAGCACTGGCTATCAACCACCGGTTGCCCTTGCCGACCTTCCTCAACAACCTTCCCGACACAAACACTTACACGCGAACCGATTTCTACTAACACGAGCAACCTTCACAATTCACACATCAACACTGATCATCCCAGACTTGAAAGAAACTCGATCTTCAGCTAACCACTCCTCAGACTACAAATGCTACCCGATATCCATACCAACACCCGATTCCCACGAACAACCCTCATGAAAGATAACCAACGAATTTCCCAACACTAAACCCATAACCATGCCATAACCCTCAAAATCAAAGAATACAATACCGAAAACCACGCAACGACACTAGTAGATAAACAATACTCCACAATAATCATAAAATAATAAGACAACAAGAAGAAACATACCCGCAGCTGCATCCAGCATTGCCCTGACCTCCTCCGCTATAAGCTGAAAAGCACGACCCTGAGCCCTTGGGGGCTCCGCTCCACCCAGACCTCCACCCGTGATCCTCAACGTGGACGATGTTGGAGCCTGCACCGGTCCTGCAGCAAGTTGTGGACAGTTGACCCTCAAGTGCCCAACCTGATGACAATGATAACAAATCCTCAAATCCCCGAATCGGCGCTAACTGCCGACAATCCCTCGCATAGTGTCCCTCCTTTCCGCACTTGCGACATGCCCCACCGGACCTACAAACTCCGGTGTGACCCCTCCCACACTTCCCACAAGCGTGGCTGCTCTGATCTCCCACCCTAGAATCAACGGCCTTGGACCGTTTCGGCGCCGGCTGCGACTGCGTTGGAGCCTGCCTCAGCTCACGCAACTGCAACTCTATCTCTAACTCGCGCCGCCTGGCGGCCTCCTGCAACTCCAACAAAGTCTCGCACCTCTGTGTAGACACAAACTGTCTGATATCCCTCTTGAGCATATTCAGATATCCGAACATCTGAGCATGCTCCAAAGCGAACTCAGGGCAGAACATCGCCCTCTCAATGAACATCCTGGTGATCTCCGTCACCGACTCCGAATCCTGCTTCAGCTCAAGGAACTCTTGATTCAACCTCTCCCTCTCAACCCGCGGAACATAACGAGTGCTAAACATCTCTCGGAAGTGATCCCATGAAACCGCAGCCCTCTGAGCATCCGAATATGACCCCGTGGTCAATCTCCACCAATCCTTCACTCCAAGCCTCAACAGGTTCAGAGCACACCTCACCCTATGATCAGCAGGGCATGAACATGTGAAGAAACACCCCTCCACGTCTGACAACCATTTCATAGCAACAATCGGGTCCTGAACTCCATCAAAGGTAGGGGGATTCGTATTATCAAAGTCCCGAAATTGGAAACCTCTACTAGCTCCTCCCCTGCCGCTGCTACAGCTGCTGTAGTCGCCGCGGCAGCCGTCTCTGTGAGAGCTGCATAACGCTCATCAAAATACTCCACCATGGCGGTCTTGATCGACCCAAACAGTTCCGGCAGCTCGGCCCAGAACAACGCAACAACCTCATCATGCAGGATCTCACGTATCCTAGCATCCAACTCGCATGTGCTCAACTGACCAACAACCTCGGGCGGCACTGACCCGCTCGAAACTCCCTCTCCTGCTCCCTCTCCTGACCTGGATCCGCTCCCAGCATGCCTCGTGACCACCATACTGAAAAACACCACAATATCTCAGATACTTTCCACTATCCCCGGAACCAACTCTCAACCCAACCCTAGAGGTCATGGTTTCCCTGATACGCGTATGTGTCCTGTGCTTTCAGTAGTACGGGCCAATACTACCACAACACCCTAGTGATAAATATACATAGCAAGCGCTCAATCCTCACTCCTAGAGGAACACTTCTCATACAGAAGGAAACCCTAGGCTAGCAGGCATCATAAAACAGGCAACATTATCATGAAATCCTAAAGATCCCTAGCCTAATACTAGCATGTTGTTCTATCAAAGCTCGAAAACAAATATCATGTATGGTATTTTGGGGCTACTTTTTAGCTCCGGCTGATCGTACCTCCGCATCCTCCTTTTACTTAATTTGAAAACCATTTTAAATTCTCTTTTAAAAACTCTCCCTGATTTGAGACTGGATTCACACGAATGTTCCTCCAATTCACTCAATCCAAGGCTCTGATACCAACTTGTAACGACCAAAATTTTCAACAAATTTTAACTTTTCAAAAACAACCCATTCTCATAATGTTATTAAAAAAAGGTTTTCAATACATTTATTATCAGATTATTCCCAGAACCATATTCATAAAACACAAACTCGAGGAGCGGTACGATCACGCCTTTGCCTTGCCACGGTCTCCTGAAGAACCTGAAAAAAATTAAACCACAACTGTAAGCCCGAAAGCTTAGTGAGATACCCCCAAAATACCAACCACATATACGATACACATATCATAGCAAATCACAGAACAACCATGCATATCGGGTCTATTGTGTGACTGGTCTAACATGTCGGGCCTTCAGTCCACCTGGTCCACCCTCCGAGTCCAGTCATGTCCCTCGAGTCTGCAGTGTGGTTGGTTCGCCCGCACTGGGCCTTCAACCCACCTGGTCCACTCTCTGAGTCTACAGTATGACTGGTCCACCCGCATCGGGCCTTCAGTCGGCCTGGTCCACTCTCCGAGCCTCGGCACGTCTAGTCCGCCCTCATGGGGCCTACAGCCTATCCGGACCGCTCGTTGGGCCTTCAGCATAACCGGTCTGCCCTGGGTATGTTGGCCTACAACACAAAGCAGGTCCCGCCTCAATCCAACCCCAGTCAACAACCATGTGCACATAAACATACAATCATATAACAATTCACATTAAATCAAACCGATCTAGCAGATCACGTAATACAACATACTCTAAGCAGGATACCGACCTAACCGGTCACTAGCATAGCATCTCCCTATATACCAGGATACCGAACTTAACCAGGTCTCTAACGAATACCATCCTAACTAGCAGGATGCAAACATAGTAACAACAATTGTTGGGTCAAAAATATGGTTTATACTTTGCTTTTCTAGGAAATTGATTTGTTATGTAATATTGTGTATGATTTTATGGCCAAGGGGGTGTTTACGGCCGTAAACCCTGTTTACGGCCCATGTCCACCGGCCCATATTCTTGTGTATATATATAGGGTGAGGGGTGTAAGAAAAAGATTGATGAACCCTAGAAAGTTTACGGCCAGAGAGAAACATGAGCTTTTATGTGTGTGTGAATCTTTTGTATCCGGATCTTCATTCATATCAATACATACAAAGATTCATATTCTTCTTCTTCTTATTCTCTTCTATTTGATCTGAAATCATCCGTTTGATTGGGATTCCACACCATGAAACGGATTTGATTGATACACAGGCAAATTAGGGACTTACAATTAGTATCAGAGCCAAGTTGTATCAATCAATTTTGTCAGATTTGGGGCATTATTTAATCTTATTTTCGAAATATTCTTGCGTTTTTGGATAGATCTCGCAAAAATAAGGGGGGTTTGTTCTTCGTGTTTTTCATAAAAAAGGGTTTTTGATCGAGTTTTGGAGCAAGAAATGGGCAAAAATCACTATTTTTGGTCGTAACCTGCGAGGGGTGGCGGCCAACAGCTAGGGTTTTCGAGGTTCACGGTCTGGAGTTTGCTGCCCGAAGTTCCCGATCCGAGCTTGCGGCCTCGGAGTTTACGGCCGGTCTGAGGTTGCGGTCAACAGCGTGTCCGAAGTTCGGGGATGGAAGGCATCCTCGCAACAGCAGTCTCGCATATATAGAAAAAATCCGAAACAGAAGCAAAGGTGCTGGGGTTCGAACTCACAACCTCTGGTTCACTAGGCGGAGCTTCTTCCAACTCCTCTAGGGCACGAGTTGATACTTTCCTTCCCCATTTAATTCATAAAGCATCCTTTTCGCAGCAAGTTTCACTATTTTTACACTTTTAACCTAAAAATTCAATTCCTTTTAATTTTAAATTACTTTTTCATCCAAAATAATAAAATTAAAATAAAATTATAAATAAATTAATTAATAATAATAATAATAAAATATTTATAAAAAAAATATTTTTTAACTTTTAGTTTTTATTTTTTATTTAAAATTTTGATTTTGATTTTCAGGTTTGACCTTTGATTTTAAACTTTGACTTTTTCGTTTAACTTTTAAATTTAAAATTTAGCTTTTCGGTTTGACTTTCAAGTTTGAGTTTTTCAAGTTTGACCTTTTCAAATTTGACTTTTGAGTTTGACTTTTTAAATTTGACTTTTAAGGTTTATAATTAAAGGGCATTTTTAAATTTAAGTTTGACTGCTAGTTGTGCATTACAAGGGAATTGAAAAACATGAAAGAGAGTTATCAGGAGATGTTAAGAGAAAATTTCAACATGTTCGATTATGTTCTTGGAGAAACCTTGGAAGCTCAGTTGCAGCGATTTACCACACTCATTACTGAGATGAATATAGCTGGGATCTTCTTGTCCAAATCTGAGATAAACAAAAAGTTGTTGAATTCACTTCCAAAATCGTGGGATATGAACGTGGCCATCATCAAGAAGACAAAAGATCTCAATCATCTTAGTCTTGCTTATGTAATTCAAGAACTTGATGCTTTGAAGTGTAGAGAAACAATGAGTTCTGAAAAAATTCCAGTCACTGAAGTTACATGTACTCCAGCTTGTGAAGCCACGATTAAATTTCTTCGGGAACAAATTGATGTATTTAAAAGAGAAGTTGAGGACATGAGATATGAAGGATATCAACTCAGGAAAGGAAAGAAACCCGTGAAGGCTGAATTAGAAGGAAAAAACCAAGGACTTTAGGAAGCTTCAGGAAGAGTATAGCAACAAGTGTGAAAATTATGACTATATTAAGAGACAACTTGTTGCTGTAACTGAAGAACTTGACACTTTGAAAATTAAGTGTGGAAAAACAGATGTTAGTTTTAAAAATTATACTGCGTCAAGTCAAACAGTCAAGTCCTAGTTTGAAACCCAATTAAAATTCAAAGATAATCAAAACAAGGGTCTAGGGTATGATAGTGTTCCTCCTCCTTTCAATCATAACTACACATCCATCCCTATGACACATGAAGAAATTGACAGGGAGGCACATCTTAAATATGGAAAACCAGCTGGATTTGTGTCAGGAGGAGTTATTAATATTGAAAATACTAATGTTTCCACTTCATGTGCAGGTAAAGTAGCAGAAGATGAGAACAAGGAGAGCACTACTGAACAAACCAATGACTCTTTGAACTCAGAATTTGTTGCTTCGAATTCTATTGCTCCTAACAAACCTATCGTTGAGAACTATAGGCCTCCAATTCCAGTGCAAAAGAGTGCCTATTGCAAGTGTGCATCTAGGATCAATAAGAGACAAGGCAAGGATATGCCACCAGGGGCAGGAATAAATAACTTCACAGTGAAGAAAAAGACTTGTTTTCACTGTGGAACACCTGGACACATTGCCAGAAATTGTCCTAATCACGCGTATGTTCCCTACTACGCACAAGGATGGAAAACTCGCCAAGTGGGAGATACTTCAAAAGAAACCCTTCCAGGTCACGCTCAGACAATGGTGACTGGAATGTGCAAAAGGCCAAGAATCAGAATCCCAAGGGCAATAACGGAATGTCAGCCAAGAAGTCTAATCCAAGAGATGCTTTCGTGAAGCCAAGGTTAAAGTCATCTCAACGGCCGACATCAAGATCAAAAGCAAGTACTAAGCCACCCATCAGATCGAAAAAGAAATGGGTTAAACCCAACTACAAATGGGTTCCAAAGGCTCACTCTCCCAAATCTTCTGACGATTCTAATATTTCTACATCTTCTGTTTGTGATAAGCAGGACATGTCATGGGAGAGAGTACCGCGCAAGGATAAACAGGGTCGACCTAGTTTCAAAATGGATTGGGTTCCAAAGACCAACTAATCTCGCTCTATGCCGGAGCAGCTATGGAGGCATATCATCAGACTTCGGTTTGTTGGTAGTGGCTGTTCCTGGAATATGATTGGGGACATCTCTCAACTGTACATCATTCAGACATTTGTTTGAGAGTATGTGTCCTTTGCGGGAAGATAAGAAAGGAAGTGATCACTCACGGGGTTAGTGCTTAATGACATGAAGACTTTTTGGATCTGTTCTGAGATTACGCGTGCTGTTCTCAGACCTTCTGCATGCAAATTCAGTCGGTGACTTACGGTTTGCGTTTCCTTCTCTATACTCCTGAGTTTGTCTTAAGCTGATTCGCTTTAAAGACTAAGTTTTGTTTTAGGATAGTTTAAATTTATGCATTTACTTTCGTTTCTATCATATGCACAAATTTAGGGGGATAAATATAAAAAAAAAACAAAAATTAGAAAATTTTCAAAAATCCAAAAACATTAGAAAATCAGAAAATCAAAAATAGGTCTGTATTGGAATGGGCTTGCAGGAGATGTTTTGGGAAGTGATATTATCAAGTGATAACAGGAAACCTGAGTCTGCGTAACGTACCCAAAGTTGAAGGGTCTATGTTCTGACTTGATGTGTCGGTAGGCACGAAAGATTCTAAATGGACTTGACTAGGCAGAGTTGAACTTAGGAGATTTATAGACTTGATAAACTTTGACCTAGTTAGATCCGTTCAGCCTGACAATACGACGCTCGGATAGGTTGAGCAGGGAGATATATATGGGAATCTACCTATCACATTAATTGAACCCGTACTTGGAACCGTGGCTTAACTTTTCCTCGATGTGCGGATTCTGTCCTTAATTTTGGTTGGATGGGACGACTCGTAAATTCCGATAAATTAGGTTTGTAGAAAATTGTTTTCTTTCTTTCTATCTGTTAGTCATATGTTGTCTCCTTTGCGTGACCTCAAATCCGACCTGGTACACAGCATATACAACTCTATTTCTCTGCAAGTTATATATATGAAATTCCTCTTATCTGTTTGCCATATGCTGTCTCCTTTGCGTGACTTCTAATCCGACCTGGTACACAGCATATACAACTCTATTTCTCTGCAAGTTATATATATGAAATTCCTCTTATCTGTTTGCCATATGCTGTCTCCTTTGCGTGACTTCTAATCCGACCTGGTACACAGCATATGCAACCTTCTTCTTCTCAATCCCTTTGAAGTAATAAGTAATAGAATTCTGAATCTATTCTCTCTCTGAATGGTTGTCTGCTCACCCGATGTAAGGAGTACTCTGGAAGTTCTTGATGGCTGGGGCATATCAGGAAGCGGGAAACACGTTCCAGTACACTTAAAAATTGAACACATACAGATTGTCTATAGATCTCGCTGCTCAATTTAGGTGGACAACAATATCCCTGGTCGTCGTCAGATGAATGGTCCTTATGATATAGTATCTAAGGAATTAGGATCAGATATAAATTTTAGGATTTTAAGTTCACCTTGTCTTATAACTAATAGTATGTCCTAATTTTGTCACAATTTTTCGTGTTTAAGTGGACCACAATACCGACGATCGACCAGACAAAGACGTGAAGATAGAAGGTACCAACAAGTGGATTAAGGTTGTCTAAAAACTTTGATCCCAAATCATTCTTAAAGTTAGATATCATTTTATTTTTGTTAAATTTGTTCATAGTTTCTTCTAATTTAAATATTAGGAGAGAATTAAAAAAATTTTAAAAACCAAACAAAAATCAGAAAACTAAAAATCCAAAAATAGTGTTATTTTTGTTTTATTTCTTCTTTAGAAAAATCAAAAAATCCAAAAATATTTTTGTGTGCTAAGATTTCTTTTAGTTTGTTTTGGCTTGAAAAGTGATTTCAGGTATAGATAAGACTCATGAAGTTTGTGTTGAAGATTTCTGAGCCAAAGCCTCGTCTGTGAGCATCGAAGAATTCGCATTCGAAGGAGCAAGAAATGAATATTATTCTTTAAACATTCAATCCTTCAACCCCAGAAGCAAGGTGAAGCTGCAATTGAAGATTATGTGACGGATTGCATTGAAGCCTCCTCAATCAGTCTGTTGCTATTGTTGTACCTGCTGAAGTGATCTAGAAGATTTGTTCTCTTTGATGTTCTCTCTGAAGATTCTCAAGCTGAAAGCACTATCTTTCAAGAATCAGTACGTAAAACCTCCTCACCCGACGTGCGTTCAAAGCCAAATTCTGAAGAAAAGCCCAACTGCTCAATATGAAGTCATTCATTGAAGATTAATGCTGAAGCCAAGTTCCCAATGAAGATTATCAAGAAAGCCAACTACTTTTTAGGGGGGGCTTGTTGGGTCATTTAAGAAAAGAAAAGAAAGCTATAAACCAAGGGGGAGATTGTTGGGTCAAAAATATGGTTTATACTTTGCATTTCTAGGAAATTAATTTGTTATGTAATATTGTATATGAGTTTATGGCCAAGGGGGTGTTTACGACCGTAAACCCTGTTTACGGCCCATGTCCACCGGCCCATATTCTGGTGTATATATATCGGGTGAGGGGTGTAAGAAAAAGATTGATGAACCCTAGAAAGTTTACGGCCAGAGAGAAACAAGTGCTTTTATGTGTGTGTGAATCTTTTGTATCCGAATCTTCATTCATATCAATACATACAAAGATTCATATTCTTCTTCTTCTTCTTCTCTTCTATTTGATCTGACATCATCCGTTTGATTGGGATTCCACACCATCAAACGGATTTGATTGATACAGAGGCACATTAGGGACTTACAACAACATAACAACAATACCCGGATTACAATCCGATAAAGGGCCAGCCTTGGTGCCTTAGACCCTTTTGATATAGTGAGGATAACTCACCTCGCAACTGCTGACTGAAAAGATAGATCACATTGCTCCAACCTCCGACACGAACTCCACCACTGATAATACCAAAAGACTGAACTTAATAAATACCAATAATTACCAAATTACCCCTGGAAGTCAACTGGTCAACCCTTGGTCAAAGTCAAAGTCAAAGTCAACCTCTTGACTGACTCTACTCGCCGAGTCAAATCAATGACTCGTCGAGTCCCCATGCTTGGAACTTCCCTAATCCGCGACTCAACTCGCCGAGTCACCTCGAGACTCGCCGAGTCTCGTAACTCTGAGTCCCCTCCCACTCAACTCACCGAGTCCTCCCTTGACTTGCCGATTCATGACTCAACCAAAAGAATATTAGGACCTCACGACCAGACTCGCCGAGTCCATGAACATAATCGCTGAGTCCGAGGCTATCTTCAACCTACTCGCCGAGTTGTTCTTCCAACTCAGCGAGTTCCAGTCCATCTTCAAGAAACTCGCCGAGTACACCTTTGTGACTCGTCGAGTACTACTAGTTCTTAGCCCATACAGAATCCTTCCAGGACATGCAATCGATCCAAAACATAGATCTACCCTTCTACAACCCTTCCATCACGTAAAGTGGCAAACTTTACGTAAATCCAAAGAGATCTAGGCATTTACACTCTAGGGCTTGGGTTTGGGACAAGATGACTTCACCAAACTCTTAAGAACAGGGACTTTAATGCACTCTAGGCCTTCCCCATTTCAGATCTGAGGTAGCAACCTCATATCTAACCTTCAAACTCAAGATACCACAATCCAAGCTTCCCATACAACCCAAAGATGATGAATCTAGAAGAACACAACCCAAGAACGAGATATTTCCTCAAAATGAAGCCTCCAACAGCAAGGAATCCGAATCTAAGCAAAGCCCCTTGCTCCAAGCCTCCTAACTCTCCAAGAACTTCTTCCAACTTTCTCCTCCAAGGCTCAAATGCACTCAAAACCTTCACAAACGCATATTTAGGGTTTATGGACTTCAAGGGAAGGTAAGGAGGCTGGGGAGAGGGTATAATGTCCTTTATATAGGGCTCATCCCCCGACTTTAGGGTTTTCTTCACACAACGCCTACTCGCTGAGTCCAATCTTGGACTCGCCGAGTTGGCCACTTAACACGCGACCTGAGTCGTGACCCTACTAGCCGAGTCCTCCGATGGACTCGCCGAGTTACCCTTCAAATTTACACTTTGAACCCCGCACTTGCACTCCTGGACTCGGGATGTTACAGAAAGATATGTCGAACTTGAAACCAAAAGGAGCATCATATGTTAATTCAAATAAATTCATTGCACCTCATGTTTGGAACCGCAACAGGCCTTCAACTACAAATTTCTTAAGCTGGAACAATTACTTGATGAAGAAGTTGACTTCTTAAAGTCGTCAACCATATCCCATTCACGTATAACTTCTAGCGCCAAAACCCCTAAACCTAAATCATTAACACCAAAGATCACTACCACATCCTCAATAAACCAAAACTTCATCACTTACAACGTCCACACCATCCTCAACAAATACATCTAAAACGTCATCAATTAGACCATCGATATCGTCCTCAACACCTACATCTACAACAAAATCCTTAGCACCTACATCATCGACACCATCCTTAACACTGGCATCGACTACCACATCAACAACACCTATATCTAATACCAAAAACTCAACACCTTCATTGACACTACTATATTGCACAACTATAGTAACTACCACACCTTCCTTACCTAAACGAACTACCATATCCTCAACATATACATCTATCCCACCGCCTACCCGAGAATCTACTCCATCACAAACACAACCAACCTTAAATACATATATAACAAATGTGAACAGACCTGTTGTGGAAAATGTAGAAGTTCGAAACAATTCCTCTAAAGATTGTAGACCAGATGAATGTTATCTATTCATGTTTGGTAAAAATTGTGAGTTACCAATCATATCTTATAGTTATTTTTTCAATATATAACGCTTTGGTCTACACTTAGATATGAATTCAAAACTAAAACAATCACATTATTTGCAGGCTCATGCCACCAGGACCTTATGCACACATTATTAGTCAGTCATTTTTTCAAAGAGTAGATCCACAAGGCTACACTTGGGGGAAGAGTAAGCAAAGGAATGCACAAGTTATATTGGAAGGAGTTCCAGGTTGTTAAAGATATGTGATAAACTGTTTATTGGTAACCATTTACATTTAAGCTTATGTTTATAGTGTTAATGTGCAGAAATAAATGTTTTAGGGGGTGAAGCAGTAGACTCGCTAGTGAGGCAAGCTTAGGCAAGTAAAGCGGCACAAAGTTATGACCAATATCTTTACAACATGCGAAGCCGACAAGGAAACCAACATGCCTTTAAACCATCTCATATTTCACAAGAAGTCTAGAACTCCTAGCAAGGAAAATGGAATATAGATGAATGCAAGCTGAAATCCGAACAGAACAAGAAAATAGGCGTAACGGTGTGGCTGATGGAATAACACAACCTACCCATCACCCTGAATCTGCAAATCATTTGAAGAGAGATTCTGATTTGGTAATCTTTTTAAATGGTACATCAACATTTATGTTTATGTGTATATTTTACATTTTATGGTACTTATACAAAAGTGGAAATTAGGATGTCATCCACCTCATAGTGAATTGTTCATGTATATACACACACACACACACAAAGAATCACGATGGAGTTTGATTTACAAATGAAAAAGATAGACAAATTCATGTAATATTCATTTCAGTGCAATTAAACATTTATATTGTACCTAGTCCTTAATGTCATTTATAACTTTACTATCTTTAATTTAAATTATTGTTATTTTGTAGGCGGCTTATACAGAAAAACGGTAAGAGTTGGAAGTTGAAGGTGTTGAATTTGAAGATGACAAAATATTTTATGATGTTGGTGGTCATGACAATTAAATAAGACTTTATGGATTATGTTCTTTTACACAGGTAGTTCCTAAATTTAATGTTAAAATGGATGTATCTTACATTTTGGAAAAATGATGAAATGAAAGAATTAATGGAGCTTTTTGCTAAACAAAAAGAGCAAAACGAAGAGCATAAAGAAATAATGAAGGTCCAAGAAGACCAATACAACGCAAGAGTCGAACAACTTGATAAACAACTTAAATCGGCAATGGATCTTATTAATGTTATTAGAGAACAACAAAACTAGTAGGTCACAAAGTGTTGATATTTTTATTACAAAGTATTTATTTTAAAGTAGCCACTTTCCATTTTCCATGTAATAAATAATTATTGTATTATTTTATGTATAGTTTTATTTGATTTTTTTGTTATTTTTTTCATATATTACTACAAAATAATTTGGATTTCATTTATAAATCAATTATCCATCCATTCTTATGGAATCTTTGCTATGGGACCTGCTATATAATATACGCCATAGAAATTGCTAGGGATTCATCACCATGGAATTTTCTAGGGAATCATCGCCACAAACTTTGCTAGGGATTCATCAACATGAAATTTATGATGGATCTACAACCACAGAATTTGCTAGGGATTTATCACCATGGAATTTTCTAGGGATTCACCACCACCGAATTTGCTAGAGATTCACCACCACGACATTTTCTAGGGATTCATCACCATGAAATTTGCTAGAGATTCATCACCATGTATTTTGCTAGGGATTAACTACAAATGAATTTGTTAAGGAATAACTACCGTATAATTTTCGATCGAATCCTACAAAGAAATACACAACAGAATACCATCTACAACGGATTTCATTTCGTTGTGACATTTGCGATGAAATGATTGTTTCCCTAGCAAACCATCGCTATGGGGTCTTTTGGGACGAAAATTGGTCTTCGCAGATTCCATCGCTATTAATCTTTTGCAACGGAATTTTTTCTTTTTTGCAACGGATTATTTCCCTAGCAAAATCACGTTTTTCTTGTAATGCGACCACTTTTGATGCTTATTGCTAAATATTTCTGAGATTAGATGATCAATCTTTTTAGGATATTTGAATCTTATAAATTTGTTATCATCAAAGTTATAGGATTAGAGTTTTAATCATAAATCATAGGATTAAATAGAAAAAAGTGGGTAATTTAATGTGGAAACTAATATACGATGATCATTCATATGGTAAATTAATGTTATCATCCATTAATGTCAACTATTAATCAAGTCTATCTTAACTCGAACTTAACCGTAGTTTTCTAGTTTGTTTGTGCACCTGATAAATGAATTGGAGAATTAGACTTTTGATAATAAGTTCTAATCACTTTAGGAATCGGTAAACAACAAATAATCAATTCATAATATTATCCAAGAGATCAACCAAAGGAGTGTTAGTGAATTGAAATCTGAATAGAAGTCTCTTCGAATTCTTGCTTTTCATTTGAATTTTGATAGCTTTTCTGTTTGTTTAAGTGTTGCATAGTAAAATGATTTACGTTTTAGTCTTGCAAAACTAGAGAAAAACTCCAACTTTTATTACTTCGTATTTAGGTAATTTTTAGTAGCTAATTCATCTTTTAATAACTGTTCCCTGAGATCGATACATGACTTACCTAAACTTTGCTATAATTGATTAGGTACACTGCCAGGTTTCGTATAGATAGGTCTAGTTTAGTTGGTAATTAAAACTACCATATAAAATACGTATCAAGTTTTTGGCGCCGTTGTCGGGGAATGGTTTCATTGTTAGTTAAAATTATTTTGCTTTTTAATTATCAATCCTTTGTATAAGATTCATTTTATGCAAAGTTCATTTTCTATCTACAATTTCAAATTTAGTTTTTTTTCGGAGTTTCAGAAGTCCACGTCGTGGCCCCGTTTGACCACGCCATGGCAGTTGGGTGACCAGTATTATTTTAACTTAATTTTATTCGTTTTACGCATTGTTTTCTGTTTGGTTTCATTAGTATATGACCCGCAGATCAAAGACACCATTGATACCACCATTTGATGATTCGGAGTCAACATTTCATAAAAAGAAGAACAAATACATTAGAGAATCAAGCAACATGCTGGTAGACAGAAACAAATTTGAAAGTTTTGAGAAAATTCCTAACAAGAAGGAAGCTGGTTACGAGCTTGAAACAAAATCAGACAAAGGTAGCAAACCTGAAAGCGAACCTAAAGACAACATAGTGTCCATTGCTGACATAACGATGGAGGAGTACAAAATATAGATGCATGATGACAACAGACTGGGACTTGTGCAACCCACAATTCCCACAACATCCAACTTTAAACTGAAAGGACACATACTCGCTCAATTGACAAACATACCATTTTATGGGAAGGATCACGAGGAAGCTTGCAAACGGATTGAAAAGGTCAATGATGTCACCAATTACTTCAATATTTCCAACATACCACACAAGATGGTGTTAGTACGAATGTTTCATGTTACTTTTAAGGGCGCGACAAAATATTGGCTAAGAGCACTTACACTGGGGGCAATAATAACTTAGTAAAAAATCCGTGAAGAGTTTATTCAACAATTTTTTACTCTATCAGAAGTTGCAAAATTAAAGAAGGCTATTGGAAAATTTGAGCAAAATCTGGGAGAATCCTTGTACGAGGCATGGGAGTGTTGTAACGAATTACTAAGAAACTGCCGTCATAACGATCTTAACCTGCAACAAGAAGTAGAAATCTTCTATGATGGGCTAAACGTTACAACTAGACAACTCCTTGATTCTCAAGGGCCACTCACAAAGAAAGCATCAGCTGCAATAAAGGATCAAATTGAAGAATTCTCCAAGCATGCACAAGAATATCATAACCCTCGACAAGATGTAACAAGGGGAATAGTGAATTCACCTTCAGATGGCATGGCGGTAGTCTTAACAATGTTGCATGACATGTATATAAGAATGACAAGAATGGATCAAATAATCCATGGAATACAAGTGGAGTGTGAAAATTGTAACAGGATTCCTTTAACCAAAGATTGTGATATAGATGAAAATGCAAATCGAAAGGCCCAAGCTTGCTATCCGGGTGGTGATCATTATGACAAAGACTAGAGAAATCCCAAAAATAAGTGGTTGCCTTATGATGAATACAAGAAAGCCAAAGAAGAAAAATATGAAAAAAGGAAGAGGCTTCTATATTTAACATCCCGATGTAAGGTACTTCTAATTTTAACCCCTTTAATTCATTTATATTGCATTTTGGTCCCAAGATTTCAAGAAATATATGCAAAAGGCCCTTAATGTAATTTTCGTAATATTGGCCTTGGGGGAGTACACCGTGCGTATGTGTGTATGCTGAGCATACTAGGGCGGTCCTAGTACACTGGGCGTACATCACTGTACGTGGGGCATACTTGCTAGATGAGGAAACCCTAATCTTTAGGGTTTGGCTAGTATAGAAGCACTCTTATGGCCTCATTTCTTTCACATCAACTGCCTCCAACCCTCTCATACGTGTTTGCAACCCTAGTATCATATTGGGGAGCTATTTTTAAGCATGTGTGTATGTTTTAGTTTTCTTGAAGAAGAACGAAGGAAGAGGAGACCACCTTGAATGAGTAAAGCTCTCTAGATTCAGGAACACACCACCTTTTGGCACCATTTTCAGGTATCAAATTATGAGTTTTCACTACAAGAAAAACACAATTTTTCTACAGAAGGAATCCGTTGCTAAAAGCTGAGATTCCGTTGCAAACGACGATTAGCGACGGAATATGTAACGACCTATTTTTGTCCCTAAAAACGTCGTAGCGATGGTTTGCAATGGAAAAGATAATTTCATCAAAAATGTGAAAATGGAATGAAATACGTGGTAAGTGGTATTCCGTCATGTATTCCGTAGTAGGATTCCATCACACAATCCATGGTAGTTATTCCATCTCAAATTCCGTGATGGTGATCCCCTAGCAAATTTCGTGGCGGTGATACCCTAGCAAATTCCGTGGTGGTCATTCCCTAGCAAATTCCGTGGTGATGAATCCATAGGAAATTCTGTGGTGGTGATTCCCTAGTAAATTTTCATGGTGGTCATTCCCTAGTAAATTACATGGTGATCATTCCCTAGTACATTCCGTGGTGGTGATTCCGTAGCAAATTCCGTCGTGCTGAATCCCTAGCAAATTCCGTTTGATGATCTCCTAGCAAATTCCGTGGTCATGAATCCCTAGCAAATTTCGTTTGATCACTTCCTAGAAAATTTTGTGGTCATGAATCCCTAGAAATTTTAGTGGTGTATATATTATATACCATATTCAATATGAACCGGTGGATAATTGATTTATAAATTATATCCAAATAATTTTGTAGTAATATATGAAAAAAAACAAAAAAAATCATAACCATTATATCGTAAAATAACAAAATAATTATTTATTATATGGAAAAAAGAAAGTTGCTACTCTAAAATACATAATATTTAATAAACATATATCAACGTACTACTCTTGTTGTTTTGTAAAGATAATAATAAGATTCAATGTTGGGCGTTCATCATTTCGTTAAACTCTTCGTTTTGTTGTTTTTGTTTAGCAACAAGCCCCTTCATTTCTTCTATTTCATCATTTTTTCCGGAATGTAAGATACATCCGTCTTACCATTCCTATTGGGAACCGCCTTTGCAAAAGAGCCTAATTCATAAATTCTTCTATTTTTATCATGACCACCCATAAAATAGCTTGTCCTCCTCAAATTCAACACCTTCGGCTTCCAACTCTTCCTGTTTTTCTGTATAGGCCGCCTACAAAATAAAAATATTATAAGTTAAAAGATATCAAATTTAGGAATGATATTATGGAGTAGCTACAATATAAAAGTTAATTTAAACTTAAATGAATATTACATGAATTTATCTATCTTTTTCATTTGTGAAAGTGATTCCATCATGATTCTTAGTGTGTGTATATAGGAATAATTCACTATGAGGTGGCTCATCTTTTTCATTTGTGAAAGTGGCTCTAACTAAGTGTTTTACCATTATTTATATAGGCACATATGATACTGATAAACAACAAGTCTATATCTGACCTATCCAAAATGCCAATAAAAAAAGTGAATTTATATAGTGTATACTTTTTCAATAGTTACAAGTTTCACACAAAAGCTCATAGTCTGAACAAATCAACAACCAATAGCGGATTGTGTGTTAGCAGCCAAGGAGGCGATTATTATGGTAAGGTAGAGGAAATTTTAGAAGTCAAGTACCCTGGTTACCCAACTAAAACCACGGTTGTGTTTAAATGTGACTGGTACGATCCAACACCTAACATAGGAGTTAAGGTTCACAAACAATATATATTGGTCAAGATAAATATCAAAAGAAAATACAACAAGTTTGAGCCATTTGTTTTAGCTATTCAAGCCACTCAATTGTGTTACATTCCTTACCTAAGTTCGAAAACAAACAACACAGACTGGTGGGTTGTATTTAAAGTTAAACATAATGGTTGGACCGATGAAAATCATCCTCTAAAAGACGTTGCTTTCCAAGAAGATTAAGTTAAATCAAATAAAATCATTATACCAAGTCTAGCTGATACCGACAATTATGATGATGATCATGAAATGTCAAGCAACGGTTTAGATAATGAAATAATATTGATGAAGAAGGTGAAATTCATGAGGATGAAAATGATGGTATTCCTGACAGCAAGGGTAGTTATGTGTATAGTACATCGAGTAATGAAGAAGAAATGGATGAAGAAGAAGAGGAGGAAGAAGATAATGACTAGATGTTTTGTGTTTATTGTTTTTTGAGATGAAGTTAATTTGTAATTTGGTTTAATATCAATACATAAAGGTAAACTAGGAAGAAAGCCCGGGCTTCACCCCGGGATGTTTTTTTTTTTTTTTTTTTTTTTTTTTTTTTTTTTTTTGTGTTTTTTATGTCAAAATGTAAAACTATTGACTGTAAAGCCCAAGAGTGTCAAAGTGGCTAAAGAATTGTGGAAAAAACCTAAATGTTTTTCGTGTATATTGTGCCAAATGTATAATTTTTTATAATAAGGACTAAAAGTCTCAAACTGGCTAAAAAATTATGGAAAAAATCGAAAGTTTTTTTTTTTTTTTTTGTGTTTTTTTACTAAAATGTAAAAGTTTTGTTTCCAAGGGCCAAAAGTGTCAAAGTTACCAAAAAAATGTGGCAAAATTCTTAATGCCCAAAAAGTTCCTATTGCTAACTCTTTTGTGCTTATATATATATATATATATACACACATATATATATATATATACACACACACACACACACACACACACACGCTCTAATGTATTACATTATAGATTATGATATATATGTTATTTTTGTCTTTTCTATTTCAACAATCAAAATTCCACTGTTACCTATAAAAGGTTATAATATTTGAATAATGTGTTTTGACACAAATATCCTTAGTATTCACATATTTGAAATGATTTCAAGGGTACTTTGGTCTTTTTGCACTTTGAAGCGTTGAGGTGCAAGAGTCCTTCCTAACAAATTATCCTGATGATATGCAACCCAAATGGACCATGCTACTTTCGGGTCAAGTACATACCAATAATAGTTATGGGCTTAGACATCTAATCCAATAGTATGTAGTGCTCATGATGCGATTTTTAGCAAGTGTTGGGAGTATCATTATAGGTGAGTATGGATGTAGCCTGCGAGTTCTAGAATGTTTAGCCGCTCTTAAGAGGGGTAGGATACGATGCATGCGTATCCTAGTCAATGTATCTATTTAAGCAGTTGTGATGATCCTTAAGACAAATAGGGGTAGGTTTTAAAGGTAGTGAGGGCTTGTGCTAATGAAAGAACATGACCCTTATGCATCACAAGGAATTCACAAACCCCGAGGGTTCGTATGTCTAGAATGGTTGTGATTATATGTTTATTGTGGAATTTTTGATGCATTTTGGTTCCTTTTTAATATAAAGTTCACAAGGAGATCTGATTCAGGATATGAAGTTGATGGTAAGAATAGGCCGAGGTTGACTGTTGATCAGATATGGGAGATGATTACCATGGAGGTTTTACATATTTTTTCAGGAAGAGTTGTCTGGTATCGTGGATCGGATCACTGCCAGGCTATTTGCCAAGTTCGAGGAGTGAACTGCATCCTTGTAGATGGTGAGAGGTACTACTGAGATGACTACTAGGGGAGATCTTGATGTGGGGACACGACACAGAAAGAGAAGGAGGGATCATTCAGTGAAGGACGAAGAGTCTGAGGCTACTAACTTTGGTACTGGGAGTCTACGGAGCTATGATATCTGCGGGAAATGTGGGGGGAACCCAAGAGTTTTCTTGTTACAAGTTCAAATGTTATAAGTGTGGAGAGAGAGGGCATGTCTTTCGCGACTGCATGAAGGATCAGATGTGTTTCCACTGTCACCAGTCGGGTCATCTCAAACCTGAGTGTCCTACATGGGTAGCTGAGGGAGTGCAAACCCAAGTGTCCACTGTCATGCAAGAGGTCAAGGTTGAAGTGCAAGAAATCATAGGTATGAAATTTTGATCCTGGGTTTGATTTTTAATGGATGGACATTCGTGTAGTAGCTTTTTAGAATTATTATGCTAGCATCTATAGGCCGTAATGGGTTAGGGTTGTGTATTGGAAATATTTGGGGTACCTTATCCGATTGATTTGATTTCTATCCCCATAAGGGAGGTGTCTGTGTTAGTGGGGATGGATTGGCTGAGCAAGTTTGGTGCTATGTAGACTGTGAGGGTCAACAGGTGGTGGTTCGAACCCCAAATGGGGGAGAACTAGTTATTTATGGAGAGGGTACCAGGATTGGGTCAGCTTTTGTTCTACTACCAGAGCTTGGCAGTATACTTATCATGATTGTATGGGTTATCTTTCTTATGTGATTGGTACTCGGGTTGGGAAGCAGGCTTCAGTTTCAGATGTGTCTTTCGTTAGAGAGTTTATTGATGTGTTGCCGAGGAGTTACCCGATGTGCCTGTCGAGAGACAGGATGAGGTCCGGATTGATTTACTTCCAGTACTGGCTGCGATTACCAAAGCACGATACTGATTGGCATTGAATGAGATGTAGGGGTTGTCCCATTAGCTTTAGGAGTTATTGGGCAAGGAGTTCATCAGACCGAGCAGTTTGCCGTGGGGAGCACCGATATTGTTTGTCAAAAAGAATGATGGTTCGCACCAGATGTGTATTGACTACCAGGAGTTTAACAAGTTGACAGTGAAGAATGGTTATCTCCTTCTGCAAATGATGACCTCTTTGATTAGTTTTATGGTGCATATTGGTTCTTCAAGATTGATCTGATGCCAGGATATCTTCCGACGAGGGTTAGAGAGGAGGACGTGTAGAAGATCGCGTTTCGGACTTGATATGGTTATTATCAGTTCTTGGTGATGCCATTTGGTGTATTTGAAGACTAGGGAGAAGCATGAGGAGCACATTTGAGAGCTTATGAGAATTTTGAGGCGAGAACGGCTACCAAGTTCTCAAAGTGTGGGTTTTGGTTACGAGAGGTCCAGTTCTTGGGACATCTCATAAACAAAATGGGATTTTGGTCGATCCGGCCAAGATTGAGGCCTTGATGCAGTGGGAGGTTCCGAAGTTTCCTTTAGAGATAGGGAGTTTTTTTTAGGTTTAGCAAAGTATTATCATAGATTTATTAAGGTCTTCTACAAGATTGTGGTACCCCTCACTCTTCTAATGAGGAAGGGCGTGAATTTCTGTAGGAGCCCATTTTGACGATTAGCTTGTGCGGAATAAGAATATCTTGAGATTTAATGATAATAAAAATATGAATATAAAAGATATGAGTAATCCGATAATTTTACTAGAAAAGAGAGTAATAAAATATGACAATACAAGAAGACTTCGTGGGAGAAATCCCACCACACACACTCTCTCTCACTAGAGAACTACATTTTGCGCACTTACAATACAATGACCACTCCCTCTCTATTTATAGAGAGAGGAACCTTACAATATAATAAAGGGAAATAAAATAACCTAACGTATCACTCATAATATGTATAGCATTTACATGGTCTAAAACTCTCTCCTAAATGCTCGTAAATAATGAGCAATACAAATAAAATGATAAAAAGCTAAAATACCCAGTAATCGACTAGCCAGTGTGGTAAAAATGAAACATAATAAGAACCAAATGTTGAAATGTCTCTGAAACACTGAAGTGTTTGTGATCTCTGATGATGGCCATGAATCTCTAATCGGTAAAGGTCTTTGGCTTCAAGGTCATCACTCTTGAGGCGGAAAAATAAGATTCAAATCTTCAAAGTTATCACAAGCACAATAACCAAGTAGAAGATCCAATAAGAAAAACACTTCGGCTTCAAGAAGTTTGAAACATCTCTAGTTCTTGAATCATAATACACCCAAAATTGTTCAAGAGAATAACCTGCTAAAAATGTGAAGCGTCCAAAAGTGATGTCGGAATCATAAATAATGTGAGTCCGAAGGCATGGTCTAGCAATGCCAAAATTTGATCGGAAGATAAGTGCCACGCCACATTGCCAAGATAGTCTTCGTCTTTAAAATATTGCAAATCTAAACTCGAGAAATCATATGATCTAATCCGGATGCAAACACAAATGAGACATCTTGTGGTAGAGTCTGAATAATAAATAATCTGGATTCGAGAAACATCTAGTGAAGCCAAAATGTTGATCAAAATATGACCAAAAATTAGTTCCACGTCGCATCACTAAATAAATCATCGACTCCAGAAGTCTCAAAAATCCAAACTAAAACAACCATAAAATCATATCTGGATGATAACATAATATTCTTTCCCTATTTTTGATAACCAATGACCAGATATCAAAAATAAATAAATCATTTGGATGGAGAGTGTCGGATAGCAAGAGTTTCGCATTCTCTCCCTAGATGTATGAAGGGTCTCAATAAAACACGAGAATGAAAGTAAAATAAAAACTCTCCAGTCATCTGTAGTTGGTTGATTCTGTCATTAAAAACTATCTGAACAAATACCAAAGTAACAATAAGAACTCTGCATGAAAAATATTTGCACTAAGGAATAGTGTTGATGTACCCAAACATCAGTGTCGGAACTCCTGAAGTGGTCTTTAATAAATAAAGTCCACATGCTCAAGATACAGCGTTCGTCAACCGAAGATCAAGAGCGAAAAGTCATAAAAATCCCGTAGAACGAGGGTTGCGAAACAATTTTGTTGATCACATGGAACTGCGGTTCAATCCTTGTGAAGAAAGATATGATGTCCGACTACGGTATGGAGTAATCCTCATGGAATGAATAATAAAATTCTTCCAACATGATCAGCAAGAAGTAATCCAATGTGACTATCATAGGATGGGTTGTGGCAAAAATTGGTATTAAAAAAAATGGTTTTAAAATAGAATACAGAAATAACTTAGTTTTAACAAAAAACAATAAAAGGCTAAGGTATTTGTAGGGTTTCAGCAAAAAAATTGGTTGAAAGAAAAAAAAATGGTTTAAAATAAATAAATAAATGGGTGTTAGTTAAAAAAATAAGGTTGAGAGGGGCCGATTTAGATGGGAGGAGGAGGGAACTTGATGTGGGAGGAGGAGGAAGGAGGGGGGTACCAAGGAGGGGAGGTCTTTGGGTGAGAAGGTCTGCAGTGAAGGTAAGGAGGGATAGGTACCGAAGCGGTAGGTCTTCGGTGAAAGGTAGGTTTGCAGTGAGGGTTGCGAAGAGGTTGGGAGTAATAGGGTCTATGGTTTCGTTAGGCTGCGGGTAGGGTTTAGTGGTTAGGCTACGGTGGATTGCGAAGAAAGCGAAGAGGCGGGGGTTACGGTATGCAAAGAATAGTAGGGGTCTCTGGGTATGCTTTAAGTCTTCGGTATGCGAGGGTATACATCATGATAGGGTCTTTGGTGAGAAGGTATGTGGTAAAACAATTGAGAGGATCTGCGGGCAGAAGTCACCAGTCTGAGAGGACCGCAGACGCTTTGCATGAGAAGACCTTTAGCTGAATTTGGTGAGGATTTTGGTCCTCAGGTAGGGCAATTTCGTAAGTTTTTGGTTTTTGGTTCTAGGCACCGAGGAGGAACACACTGACGACGAAAAAAGCATTTTTTTCATGAAATTTTGATACGAGGAGGCTATATCTTTGTGTTTAACTAAGGGAATCCTTCCAAAAGAATATGAGGACGAAATGGAGTGTTGGAAATGGTAAAAGGTGGCATAAAGTAGGAGAGAGAATGGTAAAAGTTGAGGCGACAAGACATACGTCAAAGGAAAATGTTGAGTGTGCAAGGGAAAAGGTGTAAAGTCAAATGGTTTTTGTTTAGGAGGAAAATAAAAGGTGGAGTACTCTTTCTAAAAAGAGTAACAAGTACATACGCCTTTTCAAACAAGCTTATTACGTCTAAGTTCTTCTAACAAAGATTCACCAGCATCAAATGAAGAACAAAGAGCAAGAACGTCATACCTCTTCTGATGAACAAAAAAATGTGCTGATAACATCTTTAAAAAGAAAAATCTTCTCCATCTTCTTCAATAAAACTCAAGCCATTGTGTCTATTTCTAGAACATAAAAAATTCTTGGAGCAAATTATTCAAAATATTCAAATATTTATAGACCACAAATATCATACCCTCCCTTTTTCTTCTTCATTTCCAACAGCAACATAAAAGGCTTTACAAACCCGGATTGTCAACAAAAAAATATGAACGAACAACAATAACACTTTTAATCTTAAAAGCTTGAATCAAGACTCAAAAAATCGAAAAAACTCATCATAAGAACATCCGATTGTGAACTCAGAAATTCTTGACAGAAAATTAAAAATATCATCAAGTTAAAATAACTGATCGTTAGTTGTTCTATTGAAATAATTGCTTAGATCTTCAATGTACGGCTTTGATACCAGTTATAGGAGCCCATTTTGACGATCAGCTTGTGCGGAATAAGAATATCTTGAGATTTAACGAGAAGAAAAATATGAAGATCATAAAAAAGATGAGTAATCCGATAATTACACTAGAAAAGAGAGTAATAAAATATGACAATACAAAAACACTTGGTGGAAGAAATTCCACCACACTCTCTCTCACTAGAGAACTACATTTCCTGCACTTACAAAACAATGACCAATCCCTCTCTATTTATAGAGAGAGGAAACTTACAATAAAATAAAGGGAAATAAAATAACTGAACTTATCACTCATAATTTGCATAGCGTTTCCATACTCTTACAATTCCCACTGGGGCCTGAGCAGCAGGTGGCATTCGAGACTCTAAGACAGAAATTGTGTACGGCCTAGAGTTGTCCCACCCTCGAGGGTGTTGAGGATTTTATGGTATTTTGTGATGCGTCCATCACGGGTTTGAGTGTAGTGCTTATGTTGTGTGGGGGAGTTGTTACTAATACTTCTTGACATCTGAAGCCACATGAGGTCCGTTATCCAACTCATGATTTAGAGTTAGGAGTAGTGGTGTTTTCTCTCAAGATTTAGCGGCATTACTTGTATGGGTTTCAACATACTATCTACATGGATCACAAGAGTTGTGGTATGTCATGGACCAGCCGAATCTGAATATGAGATAGCATAGGTGGCTTGATGTGTCATGGATTATGATTGCGACATTCTGTATCATCTCGAGAAAGCCAACATGGTGGCAAGATAACTGGTTCTGTTATTGGGGGACTATGTATGAAGATTATGATTGATTTGCCATTGTTGGATTTGACTAGGGAGACTCAGGCTGAAGGAGTCAAGGAGGAAAACTGGAAGCAGGAGAGGCTTAGGGGTGAGATTGACAAGTTCACCACAAACAGTCATAGACTATTGACCTGATATGGACGGGTTTGGGTGCCAGATTTTGGTCAGGTCAGGCAGACTGTGCTAGAGGAGGTTCACAAGTCCATGTTTTCAATACACCCTTGAGCCACCAAGATGTATTTGGATTTGAGGCTTAGTTATTGGTAGTCGTGCATGAAGAGAGAGATAACCTGGTATGATGAGAGATGCTTGATCTGTCGAATGGTCTAAGCCAAGCACCAGAGGCCGGATGGCGAGACACAAACATTGGAGGTTCCCGTGTTAAAATGGGAACATATCATTATGTATTTCATCACCAAGTTACCTCATACAGCTAAGGGAATTGATGCGATATGGGTTTTTTTGTTTCTCTATGATCAAGAGTACCCACTTTCTAGCCATTCGAGAGAGTTCTTCAGTCGAGAAATTGTCCGATTTGTATGTGCACGAGATTGTTTCTAGACATGGTACTCCAATCTCCATTGTATCTGATCGACATGTTCGGTTCACATCTCATTTTTGGTAGAAGTGCCACGAGGAACTAGGATGAGATTACATCTTAGCACTACTTATCATCCACATATTGATGGTTAAAGTGAGCGGACCATTCAGACACTTAAGGGCATGTTGAGGACATGTGTCATAGACTTCTATGGGAGCTAGGACTCATACCTTCCCTTCACTGAGTTTCCTTACAACAACAATTATTATTCCAGTATCGGTGCATCGCCTTTCGAGCTTTTCCATGGGAGGAAGTGTCGTACCCGAGTATGTCGGGGAGATATTAGCCATAGGGTATTAGGAAGGACCGAGGTAGTCCTTCATATGTCAAAACTTATTTAACAGATTAGATAGTGGTTGCAGACAACTTAGAATCGATAGAAGAGTAATGCCGACAAATGTCGATCTGAGTTGGAGTTTCATGTCGGTGCCTTCATTTTGTTGAAGGTAATACCATGGAAGGGTGTAATACGCGTTAGGAAGAAGGGAAAATTAGGGCACCAGTTTATCGGGCCATTTTGGGTGATTTACAAAGTTGGTAAGGTAGCTTATATTTTGGATTTGCCTAAGGAGCTCAGCCAAATTCACAGCACCTTCCACGTTTCGTAGCTACGGAAGTGTATGGCTGATGATTAAGTGGTTATTCCTTTGGATGATGTTCAGATTGATGATCACCTGAATTACTTTGAGATACCAGTGGTGATTTTGTATCGGAAGTATTTTTGGTCAAGGTTCAATGGAAGCATCTAAAGGCTTCCGAATCGACATCAGGACCCAAGTCTGAGATGCAGGAGCATTACCCAAAGTTGTTTGCAACATCAGACTTCGAGGACAAAGTCTAGTTCAAGTGGGGGTGAATTGAAACATCCTGGCGATGAGGTATTTCTAAATTTAACTCTGAAGTATGGAGGTTTATAGTAGTTAGCCCTTATGTGAGAGAAAGCTTGCAAAATGATGCGTAGTGGTATTTTAAAATTTTCAGGGTCAAGCTCTAGTATGTTGGGCGTAAGTTGTGTACGCAGGGTGTACATGCGAGGGCTTAGTACGATTGGCGTACACCGCATATGCAGGGCGTACATGCGAGGTTCTCAAACCCTAAAATTTAGGGTTTGGAGCTTATTTAAACATTTTTATGGCCTCCAACCTCATCTCTCATCCGCCTCCAACATCTCCATTCTATTTTAGCAAACCCTAGCCACTTGTTTGAGCATTCTTGACCTTGTGGGTGTGTTTTGGTGGGCTTGAAGGAGAAAGAAGGAAGTAGAACCACCTTAGAAACTTGAAATAGCTTTAGATCTGAGATCTTTACCTCTCTAGCAACCTCCAAGAGGTATAAAACTTTAAACTTGGCTTGTATTTCCTTAGGTCTTGCTAAGCTCTTGATTCATGAGCATTTTTGTCCCAAGACTTGACTTTTTGGACTAGTCCTTTCTAGCTATCCTTTCAGATGTTTTGAGGGGTTTAGAAGCATAAAAATAGGGTCTTGGCTCTTAATCCTTCTCCATGCATGTGTTTGATTGTCTTAATGGGTTAAGAGGATGTGGTTTCTAGCATTTAGGACTTATTGGCCATGAAAGACTATAAAGTTTGAAACTTTATGGTCAAGGATGATATTTGGGACTTGGATCTACATTTCAGTCATAATAGCTTAAGTGTTAAGCACTTAATTCATTAAGTGATGGTCCAGCTGCGTACGCTGGGTGTACCAATTGGTATGTGGAGCGTATGCTGGGTAAGCCCCTAACTCCTCAGACAATAAATATGCCCCATATACATCCAAAGTACGTCCTGTGTACGAGGTCTAAGTCGACTTGGCTTGGTTGAATTAATTGATTTTGTTCATTTCAATCGATTTTGACCAAGGGTATTTTGGGAAATTGTTATCAATTTAGAATGCAAAATGTTTTGATTATTAGGAGTCGGGTAGAGCTGGTTCTTGGGGCAAAGATTCATTTAGACTGTATTCGGACTGAGAGGTGAGCTTTCCTCATTGTACTTATGGGTCGAAGGCACCAAGACCGACCCATTGGATTAGATATCGTGTTAGTTGTATGCTGTTATGTAGAGTTATGTGGTATTAGCTATGTGATTAGATTGGAGGATAACATGTGTTGTTGTTATTGATTGATAATGTTATATATCGATATGTTATTGTTTATTGGGTTGAGGCAGACCAGTTGATACTGAAGGCTAAGATACCCTGGGCGGTCCGGATAGATTGAAGGCCTGCTAGGCGATCCAGTCGGGACGAATGACTAGAGAGTGGTCCAGATAGGCTGAAGGCCCGGTGAGGTAGTCTAGTCATGCTGAAGGCTCTGTATGCATGCTGTTGTTTGCTATGTTATGCGGTGGTACTTCGGGGGAACTCACTAAGCCTTGGCTTACATTTTTAGTTTTGTTTCAAGTACTTTTGAGGACCGTGACAAGGCGAAGGCGTGATCGTGCACATCCTTCGGTTTTATGTTATATGGATTTTTGGGACACTCTGATTATTAGAAAACACTTTTGCAACAATGGTTTTATAAACATTATTAATTGAATTGTTGTTTTGAAAAGTTAAAATTTGTTGTCATTTTTGAGTTGTTACAAATGATTATCCTAATACTTGGTGTAATGTTTGATCTTGAATATTATTGTAAACTTTTAACTCAAAGTAGTATTCTTTTTGCTACAAGATTCTTGTGGTGTATTTTTCTAACATATTTACATTGATTTTTAAGGGTTTGGTTAGAGTCGAGTTTATTTGTTTGTTTGTTTTTTTTTCTTGGAAAAAGGATGAAATTCATACTAAAACTGAAGAAAATGGAACAAATTAAATGATCAATCTATATGGATTATAACTATATGATCAAATTAAATGCCTATCTATTTCTTTGTCGGTGAATTTCTTATACGGGCAAGCATCGATACTTTATATAGGAGACCAACATATATGTTCTGCCACTGGTGTGCAGGAAGGCTACCCCTTGGGTCCCATTCTTTTTGTCCTTGTTTTGTACACTCTTGTGCACAAGATTAGAGACAATTGCAAACTCCTTCTTCATGCTTGGTATCTAGATGATGGGACTATCATTGGCGATTTAGAGGAGGTGGCTAGAGTGTTGAACATTATTCGGGTGAATGGTCCAGGCTTGGGTCTTGAGCTGAATATTAAGAAAACAGAGAGTTTTTGGCCCTTATGTGAATGTGGAAAGCTTCATGCCGATTTATTCCCAATGGATATATGGAGACTGTCTTTGGGGGTGAACCTCCTTAAAGGGTGGGGGGGGGGGGGGGGGGCGTTAGCAGAGACACACGGTTTATTAGCAGATTGGCAATGAAGAGAGCGATCAATGCTGTTGATTTGATGGGTATTCTTCTACAACTATGTGACTCACAAAGTGATCTCCTTTTACTTCGATAATGTATGAGAATTGCAAAACTTTTCTTTGGTTTAAGGACATGCCAACTAGTACACATAGAAGATGCAACTTTGTTCTATGACAAAGGATTGTGCGGGTCTATGGAGGATATAGTGGTATCTGGAGGCCCCTTATTTGGAGACATCCATTGACATATGGCTTCCTTATCTATTTGTTTCAGTGGTTTGGGTTTGTACTCAGCATAAAAGGTTTCATCCTACGCATTTGTAGCCTCGAGGGCCCAATCTTGGACATTACAAGACCACATCTTACATGACAATGACATATGCAGTCTAGATCTGATTACCTTTGTGCTTTGACTCGTCTTCACCATACAATTATGAGATTTGACTGTAGCGGTTTCACTAATAAAGACACCGCCCCCTAAATCCCAAAAGTATTGGCGTGTGCCCTTTTTAGCAAAATCGTCAAATATATGGAAGTCGATTTCGAGATGACTGTTGGACAGAAAACAATTTTTAAGTGTCTTCGGGCACCTCATGCTTAGGAATTTTTGCTAACTATCCCTATTGATGGCCTTGACAATCATATGTCTTATGTGGAGTACCGAACCATCATTCGTTACCGCCTCATGATTCCTCTATTCCCGATTGACGAGATATGCCCAGTTTTCCCCAAGGCATCTTTGGACACTTTTGGAGAACATGCGGTTCATTGTAGAGTGCTCCCTGATTTCAAGTATCCGTATGATGTTGTTAGGGATGTTCTCTTTGATACTTGTCGCCGTGCTGATATTTTTGTAAAGAAAGAAGCGCTAGTGAACTTTTTAATAGACCCGCTGGATGGAAGATGCACACTCAGGTCGACTGACATTTTGTTCTTTGGATGGGCAGAAGGGAAGCACGCTTGTGTGGATTTTACTGGGGTCACCCCTCTTCCCGGTTTGAGGAAGGGGGGTTTCACAACAAGACATGTCACTTTGAAAGTCATTGCGTGCAAAGTGGCAAAGCACGAAAATGCATGTATACAAAAATTAACATGTGTTTATACCTTTTGCATTTGTTATCTTTGGTTTTCTCGGTGGAGCTCCTCACCAGAGTCTAACTGGTCATGCATTCTAATGTTATATCTCGTAGATCTACAGATCAGTGATGGACGCAACATTCAATGTAGGGTTTGCACGAGAAAGTCAGTGGTTGCACAATAGTAGAAAAAATTCAAAAAATTTCAAATTTCTACACTACGGATGGAAAAGTCAGGGGTTGCACAAACCACTATGTGCCCTATATTAAAACTGCCTCTGCCACAGATATTGTTTTCAAAAGAATTATTTTGTCATTCAGAAAAACTAATGATGCAGCTTGTTGTCCATTTGTCTTCCGTGGATATGTATTGATTTTTTTTTTATCATCATTATAAATTTTTAGACATAAATTAAAAATAAACTATGCAATCTATGGATTTAGAATAACCACATGCGTTATTTTTAAAATTTGGTGCTCTTTATTAGCTATGCGCCTTCCACAAGGCTTCCACGGAGGCGCCATACGGTGGCCATGCAAGCGTCACAAGATGAACATGGTGAAACGTCACTTATCTTTTACCCACCCTCTCGTATGAGCGTGTTAGAACATATGGCTTTCTTCTCAAGTAGAATACGGTCGCATGGCGCGTGGTCGTGGATATTAATCTCCTAAAAGTTTTTAGTATTTCCTTGGAACCACTTGGCCATTTGTTAATTTTAATTTTTATTTAAATTAATAGAATACAGTATTTTCGTTTGTTATATTATTGGGAGGTGAGCTTTAGAGTCGTACTTCTCGCGAACAGATCTCACAACAAATATTGTATGGAGAGTTCCTGTTGGCCAGAGAGTTTACCAAGCACCCGGATCAAAGCCATTCAAAAACTCACCCAAGGTCAACACTTAACCAGTAAGCTCCGGGAGATGCTCCGACGATCGGAAAAGATTGAGCCTGACATCAACTCAGTTGATGATGTGGTGGGGGAGATCTTGGGAATGTTTGATAACACCCTTTCGATCTTGAACTCTTCTAGTTCTAGCTTTGAAGAAGTTCCTCATATTCCGACTGGTGATATTAGATCTCCGGGCAGTTGGGATGACCAAAAGTCAGAAAATTACGGCGAAAGTACCAAGACCCTAACGCCATTGAAAGTTAAAAGGGGGTGTTACAAAAGGAGGTATGCTTATACTTTATTGCAATGATTTATCACTGATAATGGATATGAATAGGTAAAAGTATGCTTTATGTGCAAATGATGTTGATTGTACGAGATTACTTACCTTCATCCAAAAAAGATAAAACACTACCCTATGAAAAAACAAGTTTATATTTTCATAAAGACATCCCTTTATATGTGTATGTATATATATGCATATCGAGTTGCTAAAAACTAGTTTCTTTAATTGGGCATATGCAGAAAAGATTCATGGACATCTATAAAGATAACTCCGAGGTTGATTGATGATGGGCATGCTTGGAGAAAATATGGTCAAAAAGTCATCCTCAACGCTACACATCAAAGGTAATTAAAATCTTCTCGATTTCACTATTTCAATAACTTATTAGATCTCATTGTATGGATAAGTTTTTCAACCTTATACTATCCTATTAATGATACCTGTACAGATTCTAAAGTTCGTCAGAATCGACAGCTAAGTCGATTAAAGACAAAATCCTTTAGTTGGATATAAAATATTACGTTTACTTATTAAGTAGGTTAATTAAAGACAAATGAGTTTAATTATATATTGAGATGAAGTCTTGTATAACACAACTGGTTAACCTATGACCACTTTTGTATTTCTTAGATTTTACTAACAAGTTAAAAAAGATCCACCTAGGTTACAACTGGTCAATTCAGAATATGTAAGATTTACTTCATGGAATGTAAACCACAATATATAGTTAGGGTAGTATACTATACATTTAAGAGATATTGGAAAACATTTTGATGACATATGTTTTGTTGATCATTTTGTTGATGTGTTTGTATATTAATCTGCAGGAACTATTATAGGTGCACACACAAAACCGACCAAGGGTGCCGCGCAACCAAACAAGTTCAAATGACTGAAGATGAGCCACCAAAGTATAAGATAACCTACAGTGGACACCATACTTGCAACAACTTGCTAAGATCCCCTTTAATCATTTTGGATTCTCCAGACCATAAGGATAACTCATTCGTTCTTAGTTTTGAAGGAACGGGACTTAATAACAACAAGCAAGTCGACTCTTGTTTCCCCACCGCAAAACACGATCCAAAGGAGGGTTTTCCATCTTTAGTTTTCAGGCACAACGAAGCTTCTTCATCCGATGATTACCTTCCATGGGATTTGACCAAACAAGTTCCATCGGAACCTATGTCTATGATGTCTTCCGGGCTAGACCATGAGGACATAATATCTTCAGAGGTATATTCGTCTACATGCAGTACCTATGGCTATGAGATAGATAATATCATTGGAAGCAATGTTTTTGGTGATTTCCCCTTTGAAATGTGCTCGTAGTTAGTTTTTATTGCAGAATTTGTTTTAAATTTATAGATGGTAAGATGCATATAAACTTCGTTTATGAAATTGATTTATGAATTTGGTTAAACAAGAGTTTGATTCCAACCGTACGTTAGGCATGAGATTATCTGGAGTTATTGTCTTGTGATTTGTTTGTCAATATGTGTTGATCAAATGGTTAGAAAGATAGACAACTACAAAATTCTAAATTACGTTTAAATTAGAAATAACTTTCATTTTCAAAGATCAAGAAACTTGATCTGATATTCAAACGTCTTATAAAATGACATTGCGATGTTAGTTGGTATTACATACATGATACATGTAATAGTGTATACATTTTTGAAAAAAAAAAACTTATATCCATATTTGATTACGCGTGCGCGTTTGTGTTTTCTTTCCGTTCAACGTTGTAATTCAAAAAATTGGGTCAAGTCTTTTCGCCAACGACTTGTTTGGATTTTACGAACACAGTTATTGTAATTCATAATAGTATGTTAATATAAAGAATGTAATTTTAATTATAATATTTGGTCATTGTTTTTTGTTCATTTTAATAATTCATTAAAATGATAATTTAAGGTTATTTTAAAGAACAAATAATATAAATGTGTATTATGGTTTACAAAAATATCAATGGTATTTATTATTATTATTATTTTTATCTTACATAAAAGATCTTTATGGATTCAAAAAATTACACAGTTAGTCATTTTGACTAACTTCATCTCTTTTTAACCGTTTAGCATATTTTATAGACATTTGTGTATTCTTTTCATCCATTTCTTATTTATCATTTGACTATTTTATTTTAATTAGGTTTGTCTCACTTTCATTAAAGGGTTACCTAAACCTAAGCTTTCCTTGATCAAAGCATTGGGTCAGTAAAAAAAAAAAAAAAAAAAAAAAAAAGAAGGGGGGGGGGGGGGGGGAGGGGACATGGGGTTAGATGGTGTTTGGTAGATCTGGGTATTTTCTTTGATAACCCATTGGAAATGAGAGAGAGAGAGAGAGAGAGAGAGAGAGGTGTAAACGAGCCGAGCCGAGCCGGAGCCTGAGCCTGACCAAGCTCGAACTCGGCTCGTTTAATTTTGAGAAAGCTCGAGCTCGATTCGAGCTTTAAGATGAAGCTGGAGCTCGGCTCGTGAACAATTTAGTGGGCTCGCGAGCCTAATCGAGCCTAAACGAGCCTCTATGTAATATATATATATATATATATATATATATATATATATATATATATATATATATGTGTGTGTGTGTGTGTGTGATATATATATATATATATATATATATATATATATATATATATATATATATATATATATATATATATATATATAGGCTCGTTTAAGCTCGTTTAGGCTCGCGAGCCCATAAATTGAAGCTCGGCTCGAGCTCGTTTAATAAACGAGCCTCATGTTTAGGCTCGAGTTCGGCTCAAGCTCGTTTAATTCGATCTCGAGTCGAGCTTTTAACGAGTCGATCCCGAGTAGCTCGGCTCACTTACACCCCTAGAGAGAGAGAGAGACTTTTTATAATATCTAGAGAGAGAGAGAGAGAGAGAGAGACTTTTTATAATATCTCTTTTTTTAGGTGATCCAAACAAGTCTATTCTTGTCACCCCATTATAAATATAGCAACATCCTAAAATTTCTCATTAGGGTGTTATAATATATTAATATTATGGATTATACCTATGTAATTTTGTTAGAATGACAAAAGTTATAAAAAACTATAAAAGTGGGCCAAAAATGTAAACTATGCCATGAATGATCCAAGGACCAAGTTTAAGTGAAATTTATATTTTAACAAGTCATAATATGTTAAAGAATGTGATTTATATGCTTGGAATTAGGATTACATAATAGATAAAAGAATGACAACAACTCCCATTATACTTAAAAGTGCGTTGAATGAGAAAATCACATAAAGATATGATAAGAATGAAAACAAGTGAAATAAGACTTTTGTAGCCTACCTAAATGTATTTAAAGTGCCCTGGAAGCTTTTAATACCAAAAAGAAGTGACCAAAATATTGATATGCAAAAATCTTAAATAGTATGATAAAATTGGACAAAATATGAGAAATGGTGTTAAACATGTCTTATGTTATTATATTATGGTAAAATTTGTATTTAGATATGTTATAACCCATTGGAGATGTGTGTGTGTGTGAGAGAGAGAGAGAGACCCTTTTCATAATATCTCTTTTTCTCAGGTGATCCAAACAAGTCTATTCTTGTCACACAATTATAAATATTGCAACATCCTAAAATTTCTTATTAGGGTGTTATAATATATTAATATTATGGATTATACTTATGTAATTTTGTTTGAAAGATCAAAGTTATAAAAAAGTATAAAAGTGGGCCAAAAATGAAAACTGTGCCATGAATGATCCAAGGACCAAGTTTAAGTGAAATTTATATTTTAACAGTCATAATTTGTTTAAGAATGTGATTTATATGCTTGGAATTAGGATTACATAATAGATAAGAGAATGACAACACCTCCCATTATGCTTAAAAGTGCGATCAAAATGAGAAAACCACATAAAGATATGATAAGAATGAAAACAAGTGAAATAAGACTTTTGTAGCCTACCTAAATGTATTTAAAGTGCATTGGAAGCTTTTAACACCGAAAAGAAGGGACCAAAATAGTGATATGCAAAAATCTTGGAAAATATGACAAAATTGGACAAAATATGAGAAATGGTGTTAAACATGTCTTATGTTATTATATTATGGTAAAACTTGTATTTAGATATGTTATAACATCTATTAGATGTAAAATAGTTCAAAATATTTAGTGCTTATACATGCATATAAAGACATGAAAGTAGGTTGCTATATTTGGTAAAAGTGACGAAATAGATTGTAATAGTGTGCAATTGTTGGATAAAAAACTAATCTTATGGATGGATCATAATCCATGGAATTCATCAAAAACATTGTCTAACTGTGATTCAATACATGGAAAAGTGTAGTTTAACACAAGGTATTGATTCTAGTATTTGCCTTTAGATTTTCAAAGTATACCCCTTGGGTTTTCTTTTGAAGGCATAGCGTTATTGCATGAAATAAGTGGTTTCTTAATTCTAATGTTTATCCAAGACAAATAATAATAAGTATAAAGAATCAACTAATTTGGAGTTATAATGAAGAAGTTATGGATAAAACAAATTGGCATACGTTCTACTCAATCCACATAAGTTTAGCTTGATGTGGTTCTTGATTTGTATTTGGATGTAGAATCCTCAAGTATAAAACATGTGGTCCATGTATGAACATGCCATATGGCTACTCAGCACATATAGACACAATTGACCAAGTTCTGACTTCGACTTTAAAACATATTTAAGTTTATTTCAACTCTTAATGCCCACAAACTTGTGTGTGTACTATGAAGGTGTGATTATTGATCGTTCTTACTATATGAGTAATGAAATCAAGTGAGCATTAAAGATGGCCTGGATAATTAAAAAGAATTAATATGAAAATTGTTGGAGTAAGAGTCATAACCTTTCATTTGTTTATTAGAATTAATGAAATTAGTTATGAGCATGGAATTGACTTATTTATTCAACACATATGAGAAAATATAATGTAGACAAGAAAAATATGGAATGAAATTAATATGTTATTAATATAACTTAATATGATCAAATCATTCAATAATGACTATTATTATATGGGTTTTAGGTTAAAAAATCCTAACTTAGATGATTGTATTGGATGATGGATTTGTTGTTGAACAATGGCAATTTAAGCATTAATATAATGTTATCAAGGCAAGAGAATTATGAAAAAAATTCTTGGAGATTAGAAATTGATGAAATTTGGAATATGTATATGTTAGGTTTTGGTTAAAACAAATAAACTAAGAAAACAATTCCTAAGTTCACATGCAACCTACTTTGGATCTATGCTTTAACCATTGAACATATAACTTTGAATTGCAAAACAATAATCCTAAGAGATGAGGCTATTTTTGAAATTAACCAATTAGGGTTTTAGAGTTACATACCTTTCAATTGTTGTAGTAAACAATTGGTAATCCTTTAATCTTGATCTTCGTAAAAGATTAGCACCACAAATGCAATGCCTCTTATGGAATCATACCTAAGAGCTAGCAAGAAAGAAACTGATGAGGAGGGAGAATAGGGTATGTAATTTTCGGCCTAGGATTTCTTCAAAGGAAGGAGTGGCTGATTTTGGGAGCCAGAGGCCTCCTTATATAGCTGAGGTGGCTAGGGTTTAGGGAAAACCCTAATGTTCCTTTGCTTAAGGCCTATGCTTATCCAAAGGCCTTATCTAAACCCCTGGGATGGGATCATTAGGGTTTCTCCTATAGATTTCATCCACCCCATTCCAAGGAGGTTCTGGAACCTTCAACTCAACTATTAGATAATTGCAAACTAGTCCCTGTACTTTATAATTAATACAATTAACCCTAAAATCGTATCTAATTAATTTTTGTCTAACTATTAATTAAAAATTAAAATTTCTTATTAATACATTAATCTTTTAACATATTAATAGCTCATATTTATTAATTTATTAATCTTATAATAAATTAATATCTCTCCTTTCAGATTTCCCTTGTCCAATTGTTAGGTTTGAAGGTAACCCAAAAGGACTATGCTACTATTAATTCAAGCACACATACCAATTATAGTTATGGGCTTAGACACCTAATCCAACAGTCTCCCACTTAGATAAGTCTGTAACTATAATTTCAAGTATGACTTTTAAATCGACCAGCAAATTGTAGCTTCCAAAAGTTGTTGCCAGACTTTGACCCAGTAAGTCACGTGTCCTAAGATAAGTGATCATATAATCCTTCGTTATGCAAGATATCCCTAGACATAAGACATGGAATGTAATCAATCTCTTTGTCTAGAATCTATGTTTCCCTATTTCTTATTTGTGATGATTTAGGACTTCTAACTGAATACATTAATTCGTCCTGGCACTTTTCTGGTTAAGGCAAAAGGAACAAATAAAATTTGACTAATATGCTTGCATCTTTTACTCATCAAACCATACATGACAATGCGTTTTATAACACCAAGTTATTGATGCGTTTTCATATCACCAATGCATGACCGACTTGTAAATTAAAAGCAATATTTATTCGTTTCAAGATTATAAGATATTATCATCTCAGTATTACTCGTGATTAATTCTATGAAGTAATAATCTAAGTGACGGTTTATCCAATACTCAAATATAAATTCCTAAGTACCCATGAAAATTATCGCTATTCTATTGCTATGTCTAACCTTAGACAATCTGCAATCCAATTCATGACAGTGTTAATTCACTAGTTACTCCTAAAAGTACGACCGACTGTGGATTTGAATAATCACATTATTCGAGGAGTAAAACATGCAAAATATGAAACACAATAATAAACAATTGACAAAAGGCAGTAAACAACTCATTAATAATACTTTATCATTTATTCACCAAAAATCAACTACATTTAATTTGTAACACGTTTCAAAATAAAACTAATCTAGCTGCTAAAAATAATATCATCTCTCAGTCCAATGTTCCGAGCATGCTGCATATGCTTAACCCTACTTAGACCCTTAGTGAGGGGTTCTCCTGGGTTATCCTCAGATGATGCCCTCCTTACAATAAGATGGCCTTCTTCTACTCTATGTCTTATTAAATGGTACTTCTGTTGATATGTCTAGTTTTACCATGATCCCTGGGTTCCTTTGTTAAGGCAACCTCTCCTTTATTATCGCAGAACAGATCCATAGGCTCCTAGATGGTTGGAACAACTTCGAGATCTCCAATGAAGTTCCTCAACCAAGCAGCTTCCTTCGACGCTTCACTCGCTACTATGTACTCTGATTCACAAGTAGAATTAGCCACCGTATCTTGCTTGGAACTTTTCCAAGTAACTACTCCTCCATTCAGTAGAAATACCCAGCGAGATTGAGAACGTAAGTTATCTCTATCCGTTTGAAATTTGGCATCACTGTAACCATCTACTCTTAAAGTATCATTGCCACGAAGTAAAAGGACCCATTCCTTTGTCCTTCACAAATACTTGATTATATTCTTAACCACTATCCAATGAGCTCTACCCAGATTTCCCTGATAGCGACTGACCATGCTCGAAGCAAAGGTCACATCAGGGCGTGTACATGTCATAGCGTACATGATCTATCCGATAGCAACAACATAAGGTACACTACTCATGTCAACTATTTCCTCATCTGTACTCGGGTATTGAATCTTACTCAATTTGGTATTTCTTTGGATTGGTAGCTCTCCCTTCTTGGAATTTTCCATACTAAACCTATTTAGTACCTTGTCCAAGTATTAACTTTTTTGAAGGTTGGAACGTCGTTACCAATGAGTAATACTTCATCAACATATAACAACAAAAAAGTTACTATACTCCCACTAGTCTTGATATACACACAAAACTCATCTTCACTCCTATAGAAGCCAAACTCTTTGATCTTCTCATGGAAGCAAAGATTTCAACTACAAGATGCTTGCTTCAATTTATAAATGGATTTCTCAAGCTTGCATACTCTGTTGGGAAACTTTGCATCAACAAAACCCTCTAACTGATTCATGTAAACATCCTCAGATAACTTCCCGTTAAGGAAAACAATCTTGACATCCATTTGCCAGATTTCATAGTCATGAAATGCAACTATGGTGAGTAATATCCTAATGGATTTAATCTTACCTACAAGTGAGAAGGTCTCATCATAATCAACCCTAGGGTTTGAGAGAGACCTTTTGCAACCAGTCGAGCCTTCAATGTGTGTACATTTCCATCCATGTCTATCTTCTTCTTGAAGATCCATTTGCACCTAATTGTCTTATGACCTGGTGTATTATCAACCAAATTCCAAACTTGGTTGTCATACATGGACTTTATCTCAATGTCCATTGCCTCTTTCCACTTGGAAGCCTTTGGGCTGGCCACTGCTTCCTTGTTTGTAGCTGATTCATCTAAATTTACCAATGTCCTATCATTGATGAATGTGCACCATCTGAAGTAATATGAAAACCATATAACTCAGGTGGTACACTCATTAATTCTAGTTTCATGTTCATGTATTGAGGTTTCTAATGTCCTCAAAAGCTTCCATCCATAAACAATTTTTAGGATTTATTAAACAATTTCAACATGAAATCAAAAATTCCAAACGAAATCGACGTTAACTTAGGTTTACAGAAATTACCTTCACATTTTGTGTTTATAAGTTGAAAATCATAATGATTGGGTTGTTTCTCCGTGTTTTTCCATCCTCCACAAGACCGAAATCGCTATCATCCATCACCAACGATAGCCGAAGATGGTGACGAACGGGCACGCCGAAGATGGGAGGTCAGAGGGTGTCCTGCAACGTGGGGTGGATATGCGATTTTTATGGAGCGAGTTTAGCTATTAGGGAAAAGTGTTTGAGATATCCGTCGACGCCAGCCATAAAAAACGATTTTAGAAAGAAAACGTACCTCTATGTGCGATAGTCGAAGAGGGAAAGCCGGAGATGGTGACGAACGGAGCGCTAGTGGAAGGTCTCTGGGATCGATAGTGGAAGGTCTCTGGGATCGATGTTGGAGGCGGTGACGAATGGAGTGCTAGAGGTGGCCGAAGGTCTCTAAGATCAAAGTTAGAGATTGCACCCAGAAGATGGAGGGTCTCGTGAAAAAGAAGATAACATAGGGAAGGGAAAGCGGGATAATTAGGGATAGATAGGTATATGGGGGGGGGGGAGAGATTAAAAATTTTCGTGAGGCATATTGGCGGGAGATTGGAATTTCTTGTGAGGATCCAACATAAAAACCGATTCCAAATATGTGTGAGGTAAAAAAAATTGTTGCAGAAATGATTCGAACTTACACCTCCACTAGAAATGACCAAACGATTTACTAAGAGGCTGGGAATTCCACATCCATACTCATATGGCCTCTGATTAAATATAATACACTTCTTTGTTGTTGTTGTTGTTGTTGTTGTTGTTGTGTTGTCGTCGTCGTCGTTGTCGTCGCCGCCGTCGTCGTCGTCGGTGGTGGTGGTGGTGGTGTTGGTATCAGTTGATATCAGTTGGGATAGCACTAATGAGAACATAGTTTTTCATAACATACTGTTAACCTAGCATTTCAACAAATGATCCATATCCTAATACACATTTTAAATTAACTAAAAATCCATATATAAACATTTATCTAACATTTTTAACAAATTTAACAAATTAACTTAACATTTCAACGAATGTGTTTAACACTCAAACAAACGAACAATCGGAAAAAACTACATTTAACACATCAATAATGTGAAATGATATACGTTTAATGTATAAATTAAATAATGATGTTATACGGGAGTATTGATCGTTCTCACTTTGAGATGTTATATAGGAGGAACTGCAGAACCCCAATATGTTGGGTGAGATTGGACAGAGGGTCGTGGGGAATACCGAGGTGGTACTCAAGACAACGGAGAGGATCCAGCAGGTCCAAAGTAGGCTTCAGACTGCTCAAAGTCGGTAGAAAAGTTATGCCGACAAGCGTCATTCGGACCCAGAGTTCCAGGTCGGGGATATGGTCCTCCTGAAGGTGTCACCTTGGAAAGGTGTCATCCAATTCAGGAAGCGGGGAAAATTGTGCTGCAGATACATTGGACCGTTCAGGGTATTGGCACGGGTTGGTAAGGTGGCGTATAGGCTGGATCTACCAACCGAGCTTAGTCAGATCAACAATACCTTTCATGTTTCCTAGCTACGGAAGTGCTTGGTAGATGACTCCACAGTGGTGCCTCTAGAGGATATTCAAGTGGATGATAGTCTGAACTACATCTAGCAACTAGCGGATATCCTCCATGGGAAGTCAAAGGATCTGAGGAACAAGAGGGAGGAGCTGGTGAAGGTGCAGTGGCAGCAGCAGACTTCGAGGACGAGTTGGAGGCCCGAACTCATTGAGTAGGGATAGAGTTTGGATGCGGGTGGACGAGCCTACTCGATGAGTCGGAAGCCCTGACTCGACGAGTAGAGCTGTCTGAGGGAAACCTTAATTTTTAGGGTTTCCACCCTATTTAAACACCTTATATGGCCTCCACTCTAGCCCAATCACCTCCAAACCCTATTCACGAAACCTTATGTAACATCCTAAATTTCGAGTCCAGAAATTTATTTTTTAATTAATTAACTTATAAAATCATTTCTCAAAACATAGTTGTTAACATAAAAATCCATAAACCGTAGTGATCATGTTTCCGAAATCATATCATCAAGTAGTAATAAAATCATAGTACAATCCCATGAATCGCAAAAATGCGAAAAACTGGTGTGCGTGTGACGTGCAACTACCACACCGGCTCCTTCCCATTCGCTGAAGAGGTGCCTGAAACAAAACTAAAAACTATAAGCACAAAGCTTAGTGAGTTCCCCCATAATACCATATACCCTACTATAACATACTGTCAGACATATTTCGGTGCCCGACCTACCCTGCTAGGCATACCGGGGTGCCTAACCTACCCCTGTCAGACATACCGGGGTGTCCGACCTACCCATTTGGTCCCATCGACCGGTAGTCAGGGACTATTCCCCTTATTACTACCACCATCACATATAACATATCATGCTAACACATAAACGTACAAGGTAATAGGAAAGCAGACAATTATCACAAAGACCATCATCTCAACTATAATCAAATACTAGTGGGTAGGCCTTGGTGCCTTAGACCCACTTCTACTGGAAGGTAACTCACCTCGATGTCATGTAGTATCTGCACAGTCCTTGGTGTGAAAATCGACTCTCCTCGATCCCTCAATCCCTACACGACAACATTTCTAAGTTATCTAATCACACTCATAACCCTTACCAGGGTCACTCAAGTCCAGGTCAAGGTCAAGGTCTAAACCTTGGTCAAAGTCAACATCTAGTTGACTCGACTAGCCGAGTTGGTCCACCAACTCATCGAGTCCCCATGTCCAGACATTTCCATAATCCCATCCTTACTTGTGGAGTCTAGCAAGAGCTTGGCGAGTTCGCCTTCAACAACACATCAGACTATCTTCAACCGTCTCGCTGAGTCCATCCTTGAACTCGTCGAATTTATCTTCATCCATATGTAGGTGTTCAGTCTAAGACTCGCCGAGTTCTCCTCGAACTCGTCGAGTCCGTCTTCATGTGATTGGGACATTGCCTTGGACTCGCCGAGTCTATTCTGTTGGATTAATGTCTAAGTCCATAACTATAATTGGTAAGACTTGACCCGACCCGACATGGTCCATTTAGGTTGCATGGCATCATGCATTTGGATAGACTATAATGAGAGAAATAACACTTCACGTTGATTAATATATTATAAGTTCTAATATATTAATAGGATTATTTAATTAGTATTGATCAAGAATTAATCTAGAATTAATTAAGTGATCAAAAGAAGACTAATTAAATATATGGGTTGATTGTGTAAATTATCCATACTTGTATAGTAGGCTAATGCTCCATGGATAATCAAGTTGGGCTAAAACTCATAGGATGGTCCATGGATGCTCCATGGTGTACTTGAACCCATGGATCCAAGGAAATGGAAGGCCATGACAATTAGGGTTTACCCTAATTGTAACGACTATATAAGATCATATTCTTTGGGAAAAATCGGCCACTAAGTTAGGAAGAGAAGGGCTAGCCGATTTTAGAAGTGATCAAGTTTCTCTCAAGTTATTTCAAGTGTATCTGGTGTTGTGTGAACCATTTGAGGTGTCACACTTGGGGCACTAGGCACTCAAGCTTCTTGAGAACCTTCTACACCAAAGAGGTATGTATGCTATCTTGTTATATTCATTGTTTTGTATGCTAGATTAGTATAATACCTTGGATGTTCATATTTGCATGTATAATAGAGAAAACATAGATCCAAGGTATTTAGGGTTGCATGTACACTTAGGAGTGCTAGAATGCTCAAAACCCAACAGTGGTATCAGAGCCTGGGCTTGTTTTCTTGTTATACTTGCAAAAGTAGCTGAAAAAAAATCGAGTTTTGATGCTGTCTGCACAGCAGACTCGCTGAGTCCAAGGCAAAATGCATCCAACTCGCCGAGTTGGTTCGTGCACTCGATGAGTTGGACCCCCATACAGCAAATATTCGATTGTTTTGGCTGGAATTGGACTAGAAACATTACCCTAAGATGTTTTTGGACTTATAAACTTGTTTTTGATGTGGTAATGTTCATGCTAATCCAATTTCTAAGATAATTGTCATAATTTCAAGATTTGTATTAGTTTGTATGTTCATGCTAATTTCTTGAAGATTAATGATTTAAATTATCTTGTTCTTAGATTAATAGAAAAGTTGTGTGAAATAGTTTATTTTAATCTATTTTAATCTAAGAGATGATTCCAAAGTGTGTTTTTGTAACTTGTCCTCAAGTTATATGAAAAGTCACATTTAAGAATCATAAAACTCATAATAGTTGGCAAATGTTACAAATTGAAGAGTCTAGTTCTAATTAAATGGTTTTATGACTCCATAACTTGTCCTCAGGTTATGGAGGTTCAAGAGTCTCTTCATTAAATAAATATAAAAAAAGGAAAAAAAAAAGTGTAACATTAATTCGTTGCATAAGTTACAATAAAAAAAAGTTTTTTTTTTGTTAATTAGTTTAAAGTCTTCCATAAATTGTCCTCAAGTTATGCAACTTGAAGAGTTTTTTAATTAAAACTACTTTAAACTCATAAGTTATGGAATTAATTAGTTTTGAATAGTTTCAAAACTTGCCCTCAAGTTTTGGAATTTGCAAAAGTTTTCTCTTATTAATACTTTAATTCCAAGTTAAGCCCTTAGAATTTTAAAGAGTTAAAATTCAACCCTTATACTTTATAATATTATAAGTTAATAATATATATATATATATATATATATATATATATATATATATATATATATATATATATATATATATATGTATGTATAAGAATAAAGTCAGTCTTACCGTTAGTAGGCCTTATTCACGAAGCTGGTCTATAAGGGGGGTATAAGGTTACTGCCTTTAAAATGACAGTTTAATGGGTGTCCACTCTCACCCACCGCTTTCTTGACTGGTGGAGGGTCGTTAGCTGAACGGGTAGGACAAAGATAATAAGCTCTCCCTTCATTAAAAGTATTAATGATAAATACTAAGTAACTAAACACTTGTAATTCCCAATCTTAGTTACTTAGGAAAATGTGAATAAGGTGCTAACCCATGAAATTACACTTGGCACTTTGCTTAAGTCGGTTGCTGGAGCGTGTGTGGTTTACCAGCACACCAGCTTGATTTAACAGGGTAGGCGAAGGGTTTCTTAAAGTTTAATCATATGCCGGTGGAGCCTGTGTGGTTTACCAGCACATCGTTTGGGTGATAAACATTTAAGAGTACCAAGTAATTTGCATGGTTACTTCACACCTTGTTTTGTGATCCTCGACATCCCAGTCACAAAACCTGAAGGGCACACTCGAGATTGAAACATGCCATTGAAAAGTTCAATGAATCTCAAAAAAATCTAGGAGTTTCAAATCCAGTTAAAACTTAATTAATTATTTCGTTTTTCCATGGTGGAAATTGGCGAATCATCATTCACCTATCTTCAAATATTTTATAGCTTGGATTACGACATCCCTCTTCCGAGTTATAAATTAGTTTGTAGGGTCCTAGCCTTGATATTTCATATTGGGTGTTATATTAAGGACTTTTAAATCAACTAAACTTGAATATCTCCCAAAAGATGTCTAGTTCAGACATCTTTGATCTTCCCAAATCTCTTGGAACTTCACTTCCTCCACCCTCTCCAATTATTCTCCCTAACCCACAAGATCAAGGTCACTCAAGCCCTATTGGCAAGGCAAGGTCTAGGTGTGATCACATCTTGGAGATGAAGTCACATATTGACCAACCGAGAGAGTTGGGTGTCAAAGTCTTGAGAAAGTTGGTGGTACAATCACTTTCTAAGTCATATAGTGAGTTATTTTGGGACTCCTATGAAACAGACTATGACAAGACCCTTAACGATCTTATCTATTTGCTAAGATCAACTTCCTAGAACTTTTTGGACATTGACAATGAAGACACAGGAAATCCAGAAAAGCATTCTCTTCCCAATGGAAAGGGATTGGCCATGGTCAACTCGTTTGACCAAATGGTAAAGAGAAATGCTAAGTCTGTGATAGTCCCATGTACCATTATCAAAGAGCCCATATGTTAAATTGCCAAAGGAAGACGCTTTGGTTACGAAGCTTCCAAACTTACCTAAGGATGGTAAAGTCAATGGGTTTAACTTTATTTAAGGTAAAGTCCATTTGTTTAACTCTGTTAAGTTTCTACTATGAGATTCTTATTACATGATGTGACTAGGTCATATAGTGGTGTTTTAAGAATCAAAGAAAAGTAAAGAAACTTAAAGAAAGAATATGTTGAATCTGATCGCGTAGATGGATTTCTATCGCATAGTTTGAAGATTGGATTCTTGAGCTACTTCTTAGGAGTAATGAGATATTGCTTAGGAATATATAACAACAAGGTTTTCATATGGATTGTAAGGATTAGTTTTTCCGAAAAGATTTTAAAATAAAAGGAAAATTTCTGATTTTATTTATTTTAAAATATCCTTACAATGGCATCTGTGAAAATTTTTGTTTCTTATAAGATTCCATTAGTAGCAAGACTGAAAATATGAAATTGATTCTTTCATTTGTGGTAATGTCTAAATTTACCAAATAAGGAAATATTCTTATCACCCAAGTTTCAATTGGACCAGAACTTGGAATCATGCAAGTTGTATACTATGATGAATGAGAACTTTCAAGCATTGGAAAAATTAAGACTAATTACTTGTTCACATGGATGTGTGAGTCAAGTAAAGGACTAAGGGATCGAGTACACAGTCTTGTGCACTGATCAAGCCCACCACAAATAATCGTTAAGACTATTCGTCATGATTTACTAAAGTTTAGTAAATATGGTTATACTTACAGACCTAAGTATAATTCTGAAGCATTGGAAAAGTCTCGATGTATGGCAAAACGAACGAGAAGAATCAAATTAGGCACAAGGATAAAAGTTTCTCAAATTTGAAAAGATGGGAGAGTACTTTAGTATCATGTTATATGATCATCTTAATGATTAAGAGACCTTATCACAATTCATCCTCTAAGTGCATTCTGATAGCTAAGAAGAGGAGCTGGGAATTGTTGAAGTGGTCAAATCAAGAAGATGAGTCATACTTCGTTCCAAAACAACTCTTAGAGTCATACTCCAAGATTGTAACATGAGTGACATATCTTAAAGAAGGTTTATTAACACTAGTCAAGTGTATGAGTAAAAGGTTATCTACTCTTGTACATTTGAAATTGGTAAGTTGTGATGTTTTGGATAAAACAGAGACCAACTTAGACCAAGTGTGTGAAGTTTTTGTCTTGATTAGAATCCACAATATCCCTTGAATATGTGACAAGAGAGTCTTATATGTCAAGAGGACAGTGGGAGTCTTAAAGGTCTTGAAAGTCTCAAGAACTAATCAAGAATAAAAGGGTGAGGTTCTTCACTAGCACACGACTTGAGGTTTATAACCTATCGTGTTGACATATTCTGTGCCCATTCCAGTTAAAGTTGGCTCTGCATATGAGTTATTAGAGTTCTAAATTGGTTGCATAACAACTTGGAAGCAATGGCAGGCCCTGTACTGCCAGGTGGTAAGAAGTTAAAATTGCATAAGTTCAGTCCATATGTGTTTGGATTTGTCATTATCCGTGTCTTGTGACTAAGGTTTTGACAAATTCATATGGGTAGGAACTCATACACCATAAAAATCTAAGTGTCATAAGGATTCTCTCCGATTCATCAAAATGATGGTGAGGAAACACTTCCACCAAGTAGATTTGTAAGTAGATAGTAATCTTTGCATTCTCAAAGTTGTTAGTAGGCACACTAACATGGACATATGAGAAATAGAAAAGGTCTAAACAATTAAGACTATGATTACAGAATCCCTTTTCATAGTTCTGAAATTGCTTAGACACACCTGTGAGCTATCTAAGATAAGGTGTATGATTTTGATAAAGTCTTATCAAAGCAATCTAGTATCGGAAATCTGAACTTTGGTAAAAAAAGTCAATAGCTAATTTCTGAGTACATGTCAAAGCTAGTGGGAGCATAAGTGTTATGCTAATAATCATCATGTTAGTGGGAGCATGATAATTATGATAAGTATTGCAAGTTAGCAATGTTAATTATAGAAAACAAAAGTTTCAATTCATGAGGTTGCAGGGGTTGAAAAAGTTGTTTTTCTATAATTAAGGGAGAAGAAATTATACTTCATTTCAATTATGAAAAGCTTAGATTGATTTTATAATCATTCTAAAGAGCTTATATAGAGATTTTAATCACCTTTAGTCAAGAATATATATATGAATTTCATGTTGGATTGGTTCAACTTAAGAAAATTCTATATATTGCGTTCTCAAAATTCGATTATGATTACGACATCCCTTTTCATAGTAAAATTTTGAGAATATGGCAAACAAAAATTATTATGGCAAAAGAATGGTCTAGAACCATGTCGTTATGTGAAACATCATAAATCGTGTCCCATTTACTTTGGGTACAAGATCGATTACTTGTGCTATAATATTTATTCTTTCTGAACTTTCCAAATGCCTTGGGGCATTAAGGAGGAAAATGTCTAGAATTGGATATGAATAAAGTGATTAAGAAATTATTGAGGACAATTTAAGGTTTACCAAAGATTGGTTGCTCAAGGACAGTTGGAAGTATAGTGTGAATTTTGGAAGGGCCATATTGACATAGTCTGAAAAGAGGCAACTCTTGTTCAAAAGTAGTAGTCAAAATGAGAATATAGAGGTGTCTCTATAGATATAAGCAATCTGTGTAAGATTAGAAAGAACTTAGTGCAAGAAGCATGTTCAAAGCAATGCATACTTTGAACATAAGGCTTTGTGTCCATGGAGTAGGTCGTCATTGGAATACCCTATAATGGTTGTTGACAAGTCTTTGTGACTTTGTACACATTCATTGCAAGAGGGTAGTGCATTTAAGTTTAAAGCCTAACAAAGATTTCGATTTGGGAGTGTGAAATTAGAATCATTGAAAGTTTGGTCAATTGGTTTATTTCACAAAGTAAGGATCATAGATAAACATAGAGTGCATACTTGGTGTATGGCAAAGCTATTGTTTAGAAAAACATAGTGTACATGCTTGGAGCATGGGACAACTAGTGTTTTTAATTCAAGTATAAAGTTGATAAAACCAAAACAATGAATAATGAGTAATCAGTATGGTGATAAATAGAAGTGGTCTATTTATATTCATAGGGTTTGATACAATATTTGATTCATTTATTCTTGTGTTTCACTTTGCATGTTTTGACTTCCGTAGTAACTAGGTTATTCTTCCGGAATGACTAAGTTATTCAAAACCATCCACAGTCGGTCATATGTTGGAAGTAGATATGAATCAAGACTGTCATGGTTGTCTTGTAGAGGTCCAAGTTGGTGGACAAAGTTGTGCTACAACACTCATGAGTGCTCATAAGTTCGGAGTATTAGATTCAACCACGCTCATTTGAATCACTTCATGGATTTCATCATGAGTGATCATGAGACGATAATATCTTATATTCTTCAAACCTAGAGATATGAGTTGTTACTATGAGTTGGTTATACATTGATTGCACGAAACCACATTGGTAACTCGATGTTATAAAAGGTGTCTTTGTGTATTATTCAACAAGTAGCAGAACAAGCCATATGAGTCGAAGTTTATCAATTCCTTTTACCTTCGGGATAAAAGCGATATATGTGGGCCCCTCGATGATTTAGCGATCACACATGTGAGTGCTTGGCCAAGCCAGGATTGATTTGATTTGTTCAATCAGTCAGTCGTCATAAATCGGAAATCGGGAAACAACAAATGGACAGAGAGAATGATTTATAATCCATGTCTCAGTCCATATGATATCTAGAATAGAGGAATATATGATCCCTTATCTAATGGACAAGTCATTGACAAAGGTCAGAGATCATCGGCAAGGTCAGAGTTTGAAGGAAGCTTTTGAGAGCTACGATTGCCAGTTGGTTCTTGAAGTCATACTTGCCATAATAGTTTTAGACTTATCCAAGTGGGAGACTGTTGGATTAATGTCTAAGTCCGTAACTATAATTGGTAAGACTTGACCCAACCCGGCATGGTCTATTTGGGTTGCATGGCATCATGCATTTGGATAGACTACAATGAGAGAAATAACACTTAACGTTGATTAATGTATTATAAGTTCTAATATATTAATAGGATTATTTAATTAGTATTGATCAAGAATTAATCTAGAATTAATTAAGTGATCAAAAGAAGACTAATTAAATATATGGGTTGATTGTGTAAATTATCCATACTTGTATAGTGGGCTAATGCTCCATGGCTAATCAAGTTGGGTTAAAACCCATAGGATGGTCCATGGATGCTCCATGGTGTATTTGAACCCATGGATCCAAGGAAATGGAAGGCCATGACAATTAGGGTTTACCTTAATTGTAATGACTATATAAGATCATATTCTTTGGGAAAAATTGGGCACTAAGTTACGAAGATAAGGGCTAGCCGATTTTAGAAGTGATCAAGTTTCTCTCAAGTTATTTCAAGTGTATTTAGTGTTGTGTGAACCATTTGAGGTGTCACACTTAGGGAACTAGGCACTCAAGCTTCTTGAGAACATTCTACACCAAAGTGGTATGTATTCTATCTTGTTATATTCATTGTTTTGTATGCTAGATTAATATAATACCTTGGATGTTCATGTTTGCATGTATAATAGAGAAAACATATATCCAAGGTATTTAGGGTTGCATGTACACTTAGGAGTGTTAGAATGCTCAAAAACCAACATATTCATCCACTCGTCGAGTCCTTTGATCTTCAAGTCCATGACAAACCCCTAACATGTTGAGTGTTTCTTCCACTCAACCAAAGACCAATACCAAAAGATATTGGGGGGGGGGGGTGCATGCGACCCGACTTGCCGAGTCACCCTCCAAAAATATTCAGTCGATTATAATGGGTCTTAATGCATCAAAACCATAGATCTGGCCTCATAGGGTTCATTTTAAACGTAAAGCTATAAGTTGGTGAAAATATAGATAATCATGTATGTGTTTATTTGTATATATGTATGTATGTGTGTATGTGTCCATAGGTATGGATGTATGTATGCATATCAAAAATCACAAGTACTAATAGGCATTACGACGTTAAACAATGAAATGAGTAATAGACCCTGAAGGTGCACACGACATTATGAACAATATTAATAGCGATATGTAAGGGTCAAAGTTTTGGTTGTAACATGTCGAAATCTGTAATGTTGTTTTACAAGACATTTTATATCGAAACTTAATGTTTAGTCCTTGTATTGTTTTTTTTTTGTATGCTTTCACGTCTCTTACAAATAAGACTTTACTTAGAGTTAAATAAGAATCAATATTCGACTTGTCTATTTTGTCTTTGTAAACATTGAAAGCATAATATCAGCTAAAATACGATTCTATTTATTTTTGGTGTTCATTTACTTGATTACTCTGATATTTTCTCGATTCATCACGTCATCAATATAAGTTGGTGAAAATATAGATAATAATGTATAATAGACGTGTTAAACAAATGAAGCGGAAAAAACGACATTCCGTGCCCGAAAATACGACAATAAGAAAAATCCATCATAAATCCATAGGTAATTACCTACAGATTAAATACAGATTTTTCTTGTTTTCATATTTTCGGGCACCAAACGTCGTTTTTACTGTTTCATTTTTTTTACATGTCTATTATAAATTATTATGTATATTTTCACAAACTTATAACTATTAATATCGTATATAAAGGCATGTGCACCTTTGGGGTCCATTACTCGTTCCATTTTTTAACATTGTAATGGTTACACTTTCACTAACAAACTCTTTTGTTTCTTTTTAAATACATGTAGATACACATACACAAATACGTACATATACATATGCACATAAACATATAAATATACACACAGATGTAAATACACATACCCATACACATATACATATACATCCGCACATACGTTCACATATAGACATACATAAACATACATACATACATACATACATACATACATACATACATACATACATACATATGTATTACAATGTTAAACCATGAAATGAGTAATAGATCCCGAATGTGTACACGACTTTATGAACGATATTAATAGTTATAAGTTGGTGAAAGTTTAGATAATCATGTAAGCATGTATGTGTCTATATATATGTATGTATGTATATATGAGTCTATAGATATGGATGTATGTATGTGTATCAAATACCACAAGTACTAATAGACATTACAATGTGAAACCATGAAACGAGTAATGGATCCTGAAGGTGCACACGACCTTATGAACAATATTAATAACCATAAGTTGGTGAAAGTATAGATAAACATTTATAATAGAGGTGTGAAAAAAACGAAGCAGAAATAACGACGTCCGGTGCCCGAAAAATTCGAAAATAAGAAAAATCCGTAGCTAATCTGTAGGTAATTATCTACGGATTACCTACAGAATATCGAAAAAAGACATATTGCATAGCCAATCCATAGGTAACTACCTACATAATAGCTACGGAAAATCTTTTTCGTCAAAAATCCGTAGGTAATCCGTTGGTAGTTACCTACGGATTCGCTACAGATTGTTTTTATTTATGATTTTTTGGGCACTGAACGTCGTTTTTTTTGTTCATTTTTGTTTCTCACCTATATTATACATGTTTATCTATATTTTCACCAATTTATAGTTATTAATATCATTCACAAAGGCATGTGCACCTTCAACGACATTGTAATTTCTATTAATAGCTGTGATTTTTTATACACATGCATATAGACAGATACACACATACATATACATACACATACATGTACACACACATACACACACACACACACACACACACATATATATATATATATATATATATATATATATATATATATATATATATATATACTTACACACATTTAAATACAGACATACACGTATACATATACATACACATAAATATACACATACAAACAAACACACACACACACACACACATATATATATATATATATATACACACACACAGACACACACTCACATACATACATACATAAATACATACATACATATACAAATGTACATATTTCCCCTTATTATAATCATTTTTTTATTATTTATAAATTGAACGTAGATTATTTCACTTTATTTATATGTTAAACATAGTTTTTTTTTCGTTTAATTGTTTGTGTGTTAAACACATTCTTTTCCATTATTATATATTATCAATATGTTCATAAATATTATTATTAGTATAACTTTTAATTGTTCGTCTCTTGAATATGTACAAAAAATGATCCAAGAAAAGGTTTCAAGATGAATATTAATGAAAAATAATAATTTTGGGAATAATAATAATAATAATAATAATAATAAATAATGGAAATTAATAAATTCATTGGTATTCCGTAGCTATTCTGTAGATATTCTCCTCCGTTAGTAATCCGTAGCTATTCGGTAGCAAATTACCCATGCAATACCTATGGATTTTCTTCCGTCGCTAATCTGTAGCTATTCCGTAGATAATTACCTACGAAATAGCTACATATTCACTTCCATCACTAATCCTTAGCTATCTCGTTACTAAATTAGGACATCTCATTCCGTACGTAATCCGTAGGTAATTACATATGGAAATTTTCCGTAGCTATTTTCTGTAGCAAAACATATTGTTTTCTAGTAGGCCATGTAAAGTGACATGCCACATGTATATATATGAGATCCGGGTGATCCTTTTACATATCAAAATGATAAATGATATTTTTACATACATTTTGTGATTTACAATAGTTATAGGAACTATTTAAAACCATACTTAAAAGTTTGTTGAGAGTTAATATAACATTAAGATCCCTTCACGTTGCAAAATTAATGAACCTTTTTACAAAAAAAAAAAAATTGTGATTTTAGTTAGATAGAAAACACAATAATGATTACTGGTGCTCTGGTAGAAACTATTTAATACTGTACTCAAAAGTTATTGGACAGTCAATAACATCAACCCATATAAAAACAAGGCTCGTGTATTTTATTGTTGCCATTTCCGCATCGTCAATTTCGATGCATTCTCAAAGACCTTTTGAAAGCCATGGAGTACGTCACCGGACACGGTTTTGGATTCGTCACATTCTTTCTCCCACCTTCACCTTATCGCGTCCTTAATATATTACTGATTTCTGTTTGGATTGTAGTGCGTGGCGTTGAGATGTAATTGCTACAAAACATTTGTTAAACTTCCTGTCACTTGCCTTTTTCATCTTATATTCATTTTAAATCATATTTTTCTATTTTTCTGGTTTATAAATTTCTGGAGTTGTGGTATGTGGTTTAACTCCATCTAACTATTTCTCAAAACCCGAGAATATAGTATGGGTCAGACTGCAACTTGGCCGGAAAGTTTGCCAAGCAACAGGATAAAAGCTTTTCACGAGCTGATCCAAGGCCAGGAATTGACCAATAATCTGCGGGAGATGCTTCAGTGGCCGAGAAAGATAGAGTGTGATCCCACATATGAAGATGGCATTGTGATGCAAATCATAGCGATGTTTAAGAATACACTCTTAATCTTGGGCTCTTGCACTTCAAACCAGCATCTTGAGATTCCGACAAGTGATATGTGTTTATCATATAGTTCGGATGGGTACAAATCCGAAAATTCAGGCAAAAATGAGGGAAATATCATCCCGGCAAAACGTGAAAAGGAATGCCACAAAAGAAGGTAGGTCTCATAATATCTTATTGTAATGGTTTTAATTAATTACCCTAAATCTATAATATGTAAAGTTACTAGATTTACTTTTAACATTATTTTTCATTTGTTATGCCTATATATTTAGAATTTTTTTTGGAAATTGATACGATAACTTTAAGGTCATTACATATGTACGCCTGTAAGTGTAGTCAAGCTACTAATTTCCAGTTTATTTGGACACATGTAGAAAAAATTCATGGACGTCATCACAAGTGACCTCTACTTTGGTTGATGATGGGCATGCATGGAGAAAATATGGTCAAAAGCATATCAACAATACAAACCATCAAAGGTATATTTTTCTGGAAACATGAGAGTATGTGTCTGTTGACCTATTCATTTGGAGAAAATGTGTATAATAAAATATTTTCTTTTTGCTAATTTTGGTTGTATATATTTGTTGATATGCTAGGAGTTATTATAGGTGTACCTATAAGTTTGACCAAGGATGCCTCGCAGCAAAGCAAGTCCAAAAGATCCAAGACAAGCCACCAAAATATAAAACAACCTACATGAGACACCATACTTGTCAGAATCTACAAAGAGCTCCTGAAATCATTTTGGATTCATTAAATTCTAGAGATACATCAATCCTTTTTAACTTTGAAACAAAGGGGCTCATAGCGAGGACACGAGTTGGCACCTTTTTCCCCTCTATAAAGCATGAACAAAAGGAGAGTTACCCTTCTCATGGGAATTTGAGGAATGAGGAATATTCGTTTGCCAATGACCTATTGTGCTCTAAACGCATGTGTTTCAAATAATCCGTTCGAACCAAATATCTAAGACTAAAACGTTATACGGGTTCGATCACGGGGACATAATATCTTCAAGGGGGCATTCAGGGTCGGATGATCACCGGGATATGATATCTTCATGGACGCATATATCAATATATTACTAGTAACCATGGTTATTAGATGACCATATATATGCTTGAAATGAATGTTTTCAATGATTTTCCTTCTTAATAATTTTTGTTGCATCATTGTTAAAATTTTAAAATATGATAAACATATGCGATGGAACATGAAAACTTCGTTTACAAAGTCATTAATTAAATTATACCCATTTTACATATTAAGGTCTAGAATTATATCAAGATTCAAGACATTAAGTTGTGTCTAATATTAGAAGATTTAGAGTCAAAGACGGCCAACTATAAAGATAGTATATGATTATAAAAAGTAATATTAAATATGTTATTCAAATCAATATAATATAGATAAATTATCTATTTTAAACCATATTCATTTAAAATTATTACATTTCCATGATGTTAATTAACTACTTTATTAATTGAAATATTTTGTTTATATAAAAAGATTATTTCATTTTTGGTTACCCACAAGAAAAAGTTTTAGATGAAATATGTTGGAAAGAACTAAGGATATAATAATCATGCTTGAAAGCCTAAAAGGTACTTCTAAAAGGGGCTTGAATGATTTTCAAGGTTTCAATTTCATTTACATATTTTTGGTTCTATTTTCCTTATATTTTTGGAATATTTATGGTTGTATATTTTATGAAAAAGAAAAAGATAACTAGTTAAATTTATTTCTTACAATTAGTTGAAGATGTATTCTTTTAGTTTGCAAAATCCTAGAATTTTTTATTATTCGGTTACATTATCGGATGTGTAACTAATATAATTATAAAGTATAATTATAGTATTGATAAATATTTTACTCAAATATATATTGATTAAAAATTTTAATAATATAATAAGTTGTTCAATTTCAATGTAAAAAAAAAAAAAATTAAATTAATATAAGTCTTTATCTTTATAAATCCTATAAAAGAGGCAATCTTATTGAATATACTTCAAGACATATCAAATACTTAGGTCATATTCATTTTAAATTTCCACAACCTTTCAACTTTCAACCAATTAATAGCAATCATTTAAGAGTTTTTAACTTATATCTTATAATTACTTAACTAAATGATTTTGCATGTTTCTAAAATTAATATCATTATATATATATATATATATATATATATATATATATATATATATATATATATATATATATATATATATATATAAGTTGTGAAGAATAGTAACAGTAAATATGCATCTTATTTGTCTGTTTTGGCCCCTGTACTTGCATTCGTTAGTGTTGGCAGAATTGATATATAATTTTAGATATTTTCATGTTCTACCCTGATCTATTCCTATGGGTTGAATTTTACTCGACCACAGTTACTGTTTGTGGGTTACCATATCAATTTCGATGTCGGTAGTGGACCTTGCGACGTGTCCTCGACCCACGATGGAACGACTCAAACTTCCAATACCATTGCTCCAGCTACCCATCTCCTTCCTTTTACCGTTTCATCTCAATCTTCTTCTCTCCACCGCCTTTTCACCTAATATCGATGTCTCCACCGCTAACTTCCCATATATCGTCATTTTTTCGCTTTCCCCTCTTTCATGCTTTCCAGATATTTCTACTTTCTCATCCTTAATATTGATCTCCACCTCTCTGTATCGTCGCCCCTATCATTGGTTGGACCTGATTAACTGAGGAAATGGTGGTTTTTTCACTTTTGTTTCTTATGCATCCTCTATTTTCGATTCTTCACAACTTCTGATGCTATTTAGAATTTGCATTTTCCCTCTTCAAATGATGCTTCAAACCGGTTTGGGGTTGTTTATAGGCGATGTAGCAACATCCTGATAAGACCTAATTTTTAGCAATCGGTCTACCAAGGTCCTAGTGGAAGTGGAGTATCGCATGTTGAGGATTCGAGTGAACTTAAGAACAGATCTGCTCCACTGAATCAGGTTTTTTCGATGTTTACCACCGCTATTTTATGCTTCTAACCGGAAACAAAAGACGGTGATTATCCCAATTCCTTTCAATTACTCCCCGATTATATGCTTTGTTGCCGAATATATGGCCTCCACAAACCCTACACGCACTCCATCGTTATGGATTCAACTTCACCCAGTTAAGTATACTTATAGTTGTTGATTTCATATTTCACATATTTTTTTTTTCTTTGTTTCGTTTTGTTGCAGGTTTAATGAAGATTTCAACACTTCAAACTTTTGTTTGTAAGTTTTTTTTAATATTCTTTTGTGCTTTTTGTTTATTATTGTTCCATAGTTGTAAATTTTGTTCTCTGATAGCAAATTACCTTTCAGTAAACCCAGACAACAAAGCTTACTTCTAATCAAGATTTAGAGTGGTACCAGCTACTTGGTCAGGTGTGTGGAATCTGTCGTACAAGAGACTAGAGGAAGGGAAACAATAGCCAGTACTCTTTAGGAGATTATGTGGGTTCGATTTCATTTCCAGGAAGAGGAATGAACAAAAAACTCATTCATTAGAATCAAGAAGTATAAGGATTTGGAGGTAATTTCAATTCCAGTATAATTACAAGCATTCTACTTGGTTGAATTTTCGTGTATGTTAGGCTTTTCATAAACTTAGTTTTTTTTGTTGGATTTGTTGGCAACTTTCAGTGTCAGCCTTCTTGCAGTCAACACCTTTGATTTATTTGACCATTTGATTTGGTTTACTCTAACATTAACATCTCTTGGCAGCCTCACTATCAGCCTTCTTCTAATCTTCTGTTACAGGTTTGAAGTGTAGTTCTGGTCAAACAAATGCCTTGGAAAGAAGGGGAAGTTTTGGTAATTTGTTTTATCATGGGGTTTTAGGTTTCTTTGTGATTTTTTTTTGCCCTTGTGATGATGGCTAACTTGGTGGTTTTCTGATATGTTTACGATTACTCATGTGCTCTTGATTCAATAGACAAGATCTACACATTTTTGCGTGGAATGAATCTTACAAGTGGAGAATTCAGTATCATATGAATTTTTAGCGTTGGAGAAATTGATAGCTGCATGGGATGTCGGTCTTAGTCTTAGATAATGATGTGATTTAATTTCATTGTGGAAATCTGAACATGATGGGAAGATGGATCGGGCTGTTGAGACCTGCTGTATCATCTCTTTCAATTTAGCAATGTACATTTTTTTGAATTTTTTTATAGCATACTGCAACACTTTGATATCTTTTCCTGTGCAAATTCTATCCAATTATTATTGGATTGTATTTTCTTATTATAACATTTACACGTTTGTAAATAGACAAATCTCCTACAATGGCAACGTACTTTATTGTGGCTAACAACTTAGACAAGGTACTTTACTTTGACGCAAAAGCAACACCTTTCGTCCCCTGCAACACGGGGGGAAACTTTCTAGTTTATTAATAACATTTTGTTTTCCCCCTTATTTATATATCTATCAATATTACTAGTATATAAGTAAGATTCACATACAAAATCATTCATATGGAAGTGATGTGTGATTTTAATACAAAGAGTTGAAAAATATGAATAGTTGAAGAACTAGTTTTAGTCATAGAAAAAAGTAAAATTTTATTATTTTTTTCAATGTACCAACTATATTTTTAGCTTATGCTGATTTGTATATATCATTTCTATATAATTTTAAGAATGTTTAATATATTTCTTGAATACAAACTTGATAATATATGCTTTAAAAAATTTATGTTAGTTAAACTTATAATACTTTCATACTATTTATTATTATTATTATTATTACTATTATTATTATTATTATTTATATATATATATAATAAAAAATCTTATAAAAAAGGTCATCAAAATTAATATATTTTAAGATATCTCATATACTTATACCATATTTATTTGAAACCTGAACAACATTTCAAGTTTCAAAAACTTAATAGCAATCACTCAACAGTTTTTAATGTATATCTTATAATTATTTAACTAAATGATTTTTAATCTTCCTAAAATTAAATCCTTTACTAATAACTTTTTATTTTCCCCTCATTTTTACATTTCTATCCATATTATGAGTATATAAGATTCTCCTCGAAAAATATTCATATGTTTGATGTGGTTTATGATTCAAATATGAAGATTTAAAGAATTATAAAGAGTTGAAGAAACCAAATATATTTTAGTTTAAATTGACTTCTATGTATTTTTTCGTATGATTTTCAGAGTGTTTAATAAATTTCTTGAATACAAATTTTATAATATATGTTATAGTGTTTTTACAATACTAAAACTGTAACACCCAAAAATTTCAAACCAATTTAAACTTTTTAAAACATGTCAAGTTCATCAAAACATTACAACATTGCTTTCAAAATATTATTTATTAGAGTATTCCCGGAAACATAAACATAATATGAGGAGATGTACGATCATGCCTTCGCCTTGTCGCGATCCCCTAATTTACCTGAAACAATAAACTAAAACTGTAAGCCCGAAAACTTAGTGAGTTAATCCCAAAATACCGATACAAATACAGTCCACATAACCATGTCAGCAACAACATATCATAACAAACTGAATAGAACAGCACATAATGGGTCCACAACCCTACAAACTGTAATACCTACGAGCCCACAGTACGAGTCTCCCTCATCCCGTAACTAGAATCCTCACGAGCCCACAGTACGAGTCTCCCTTAACTCGTAACTGGAATGCTCCTAGGAATTTTTGGCTACCGCATGAAGCAGTACAACCTCAACCCATCCCATATAATAAACACATAACACAACCATTGAGCATGCAATAATCATATAACATCACAAGTAGTCCTACATGTCTACCTAATTAGCGTAACCACTAGCATGCAACACTAACTCATACTCAACATCTAACACTGCTAGGATAACATATCCAATGGGTCGGCCTTGGTGCCTTAGACCCCTTAGTATAGTGAGGATAAGTCACCTGGCACTGTTGAATTCCTACAGGTGAAGCTCCCGCTACTGGTTGACAGATTCTCGAACTGTCCACATCAAACAATACCCAATTAATAATTGGGTTCCAGACCCAAGGTCCAACTCACACTACAAAATCCCAAAAGTAAACTAATGGGCCAAATCCCAACATATGGCCCAATTTTCCAAATTGGGCTCAAGCCTATTCATGATCTTATTCTAGGCCCAACACCATATGGTCAATATGGTCCAAACTATGGCCCGATTTTCCAAATTGGGCCCAACCCCTTAGATGGACCTTACCCTAGGCTCATTAAATTATTTTTGCCATTTGCTTGTTCTTGGATGTCCCATTATTATCCCAATCATCAAACCCCAATAGAAAGGCCCAACTTAAGGCCCAAGTGAAATTAGGGTTTCACAAAAAATGATGATTTGGGTTAAGTTTCCTACTTAACCCATTAAGGACTTAATCCATTAAGTCCATTATTGCTAAGTTAGTTTGTCAGCGATTATTATGTAATATTTAAGCTTATTAAATAATTCCCGTGTGTATGTGTCTCAATCGATTCCCAAAATTAGGGTTTTAAGGCATTAGGGTTTTCCAAACCCTAATTAGGGTTTCCAACCCAAATACTAGCCCATTAATCAAATGGTTGGGCTTTTAGGTCTATTAGGGCTTTATTGGGCCTATTAGGCCCACTAAAATATCATTAAGCCCATTGGGGTTTTATTGGGGTCCATTAGAGTAAGGCTGACAATTCTCGACAAGACCAGCAACATGACACGAAATAAATGGGTTTGGGTTGAGTTTTTCAACCCGCTAACCCATCAACCCCAAACCCACTAACCCGTTTATTAAACGGGTCATATATGAGTTTCTCAAAAAATAAACGGGTTGACCCGCCAACCCGTTTATATTTTTAATAAAAAATTATATTTTATTGTTAAATGTATTTATGTATCAAGTATTAATATTTAATAAGTATTATACAATATATATACCATTGATTCATACACCGCTTGAATTATGTGTGTTTGTATTAATGTTTAGTTTGAACATGTTTCTATGAATATTTTTATTTTCATTTGGATGTTTAAGACTTAAGTGTCTAAAATTCGGATATGTTTGCATCAACCATCAAGAATTTAATCATGTTTAATTGTCAAGTTTATTTATGGAAGCTGACCCACGAACCCAAATCTGACCCACGAACCTACCAACCTGTGAACCCGTATAAATAAATGGTTTGGCGGGTCATATATGGGTTTATGTTCCAAACCCGTCAACCCGTGACCCTCCAACCCGTAACCTGTATATTTAAATGAGTCGTGTTTGGGTTGGCATCTTTTGACCCGCTAACCCGCAACACGCCAACCCGAACACCACACGATTGTCAGGCCTACATAAGAGTCCATTAGGGTTTACAAGGCCCGTTAGGGTTTCTTTGGTCCCACAGTATCCAAACATCCCCCAAACAAGGTCCAAACGCAATCAAAGCACACCGCCACCCGACACGGCGGCCGGTGGTAGCAGGAGGCGGCAACCACCACCCTAGTATGGAATGAGTCAATCATCCACTTTGGTATCTTATTGAACAAAAATGGTGATATTGTTCCTCCATTGATCAAGAATTTAGATTTTTGGCAAGTCTCATGATCATCCAATAAGAAGGTTTCAATTTTTTCAAATGAACGATTTAAAGACCTATTTATTCTAAAAACTGTGGATCATTCGGACCTTTCAATTCATAGATGTAGATCTCGGACCTATGAATGGGGATATTCCCGAAACTGACAAACAAAAAAGGAAGTGAGTTAGACAAAAAAAGAAGCAACTTGGACAAAAAGAAACGAAGTGGCTTAGACAAATCTTTTTTGTCGATAACCTCAGACCAATCAATCGAATATTGATTAATACGTAATCGATCGAACACTACTTGAAAACGGCTCTTCTGCTCAGAAACGAAATGTTCCTGGAAATTCTTGCCCCCAGTGGATCATTTGTATCTATATGCATCAGGATCCCGATTCATGGATCTCTTGGTTCGAGAAAAAAATATAAGAGGATCAAACCATCTCTTCTGACTCTTTTTCAAATTCGATAAATGTTGGTTGATCATATATTTCATTAGAGTTCTATGATTCAGAGTATCCTTTCCTATTTGATCCGTTTGAATTCCATATTTGAAGTTGCGATCGGATCTATTCATTAAAAAGAATCGATTCAATACATTTCTTATGTACCTATGGGTGCTATGTTGGATTTGAATCAGATTTCGGATCAATCTATATTGATTGGCTGCCTCCATTATGTTGTTGCTAGCAGATACCACTATTTTTGGTTTTGGCTCTTCCAAATCATTCCCGCAGGAGATCCGGACCCTTTTTTTCTGATCCTTCGATAAAAAGATTCATTCTCTTCATAAAAAATAGGAAGTAGAACCAATAAAACCAATAAAGATGTCGTTTTCCATTCATACCTGGAGTTGATTCATAGGGTGGTGGTTTTCAAATTCTTTATTCCATTTTTTTACAATTTACAATGAAATCAAAAATAAACACACACACTACACTAATTAAACACACACAACCACCTTAAGGTGGCCGGCGGCGGCAGATGGTGACAGTAGCGGCGGTTTGCAATGATAGCCACCACCTCACGGTGGTGGTGATGCTTTCTCTTGGTCCCCCCACCCAGCGTACACGTCAATATCAATGTAGAACATGCACATACTTGTGTCTTCCTATGCGACGTGCAACCAAGAACATCCCCGGAGTACGGGTGTTGGCCGGAGTAGCGGAATATATGTTCTGTGAGCGGCGAAAACTGTGTAACGACGAAAGGCGGGCAGCGGTACCGGCTAACGATGGCACTGACGACACATCAGTAGGAAAGAGGCAGAGAGGGAAGAGGCTCGAATGATCTCCAACCAGAAATAGTCACCGATGGTGCGACTTCGCTTCCGATCTCCCACTTGGCGTGACATCGTCTTCAGATTGTCGCCTTTGTCGACAACGGGTGGGACGCGGAGTGCTCAGCGGTTCATAATGCAGCAACAGTGAAGAGGAGACTAGCGACAATGACCAGTGACCAGTCTAACATGTAAAGACGGCAGAAACTCCCACCATTCCGTTTCCCAACGCTAGGATGAACGCGAGGTGGTCGTGGTCGGAAGTTGGGAGGTGACGGCTGCTAGAGGAGGGAGGCATAAGGGTGGCGGCTGATATGTGCATTAGGGTTAGGGTTTAGAGGTGGTGCACGACTATATACCTGCTCCATGCATTTTATACCGAAAGTGGCATAACTGGTGCCTCCCATTCCCAAACTCTTCAAACAAAGTCCAATATTTACGTTTCATACCCTGCCTTCTGAATCCTTTACAAACTAAATCCAAAACTTACCTCTTAAGCCCTGATCCCATAAATGTTTTTCGTAATAGATCCCTAAACTACCAATAAGCCCTTAAGCCTTCAAATATTTTCATTTGGCTTCCCGAAACCTCCCCACTAATTATTATTTGATTTTGGGCTTTAATACTATAAAATAATAATAATATTACTTCTCGGGGATCCTGATTTATTATTTAATTACTCTAATTAAAACGGGATGTTACAACTCTCCCCCACTTAAATTTGATTTTGTCCTCGAAATCGTTTCTTCTCATTTCTTACACGCCAAACAACTTGGACTACAATCCCGAGCATAACCCTAGCCTTTCCAACGCAACCGTAACCAACCCTCGCAAGGTTCCAAAACATGAAAAAAATGAACCCCTTGCAATATAATCACATTTACTCAATCTGTAATCTGAAGTCTCGAGATGGTCTACTGGATCATAGTTGAATGCATTGCACTTAACTCCTAATTAGCTGCTCAACTTTTGATAACCTGAGGTTCCCAATTGAAAACAGAATCACAAATCCCACACTGCTAACTATGATCCTTTATTTCCCGAACCGCATACATATAATAACCAGCTCGTAAGCACAAATACTCATCCGTGGCCCAATCAACCTCAACTAGAATACTAAGCATGCCTACGATGGGTCCAGTCATCCCTAGGATGGAATACCCTTGTATCACACACATGTTTGGTCCAATCAACCCTCAGGTTGGAATACCAAACACGTCAGGTCCACTCAATCGTACGGTTCGGTCATCCTCATGATGGAATACCTTAGATTGGAATACCACTATATACATAACTCGGGTCTAATCCATAACTTGAAATCCAAGGACCTATCCTTGCATCTCATCCAAAATCCTCCGATTCACCACAGCCGAGTGATACACATCCGAAATACCGGGTTCCGACTGGGTCACAGAGCTAAAGTTCTCCCACATAGTTGCCTCTCACGACTTTCGAACGAAATCCTTCTATGGAACTAATTGCAACTAGTTATCATGCCACTGCGTCTCTAACAAATTTCTGATCTAACCGATCGAATCCATGCATCAAATCCTGACGTCATCAAATCCAAGGCTAAAAGTGATTGCTACCTAACCAACGGTAGACTTATATCACAAATGACCTTAAGCAACTCCTTGCTTCTTTGATTTCTCAACTATAGTGGCGTTCCTACAGTCTTTTTGCTGGCTTAACCAGGTCTAATCCCACTAGGGAAACCCATAAACCCATATGTGGATTTCCATATGTTCACTGTTACACCCGACTGGTGGTTACTACTATCCCTTCCGTGTCCTAGCAACGTGCTCGTGCTATATACCAACCTAGTGAATGTTACAGCTACACCCACCGACTTACATCACTCTAGCACTATCTGTTGCTAGTGAATGATAGGGCTACCCCCGTAGTCTTACAATACTTTCCATACTAACTGATCGCTAGTGAATGCTACGGCTACCCCTGCAGTCTTACAAGACTTTCCATACCGGCCAAACACGTGCTAGACCTAGGACACCACTAAACTTAATTCATGGCTAGAATCCCAACCTGATTTCCTGAGTTCTGCTGTCATGCACCAAGAAGACGTGATTCACATGCTGAGGAGTCTTTCCGGACTCCCAACTTACACAACACTCAAACCAAGCAGCCACTAGGGTTGCCTTCCTTCCAGAGAACGATGCGAAACTTATCCCATTTCAAAACTGATCTTGCTTTTGCAATTCTGGGATGATTCTCCCCCACTTAGATTTAACTAAGTCTTCACAGTACATGAAAAATTGATGAATTTCCAATCCTTCTCACTTTCCAACGGTCGATCTGATGACAACCAGACCCTTCCCACTAGAACTCCTTTACTAGCCAACCACAAACGATGACACGCTTTTAATAACTAGATGAACACTTCCTGAGTCATCGGGAAACCAACAGTCCCTAAAGCCCGAGTGATCCGACACCCAAATCTTGAAGTCCAAAAATAGATGCTCCAACTAATGTCTCCACAACGAGCTACTTCCTTGCTAGTCAAAAATGAATGCTATGGCTACCCCTGCAGTCTTACCAGACCCTTCCCACTAGAACTCCTTTACTGTAACCCTCCTATTCTCGTATCTAGAAATTATATCATTCAGGGCCTCACACCCTGTCTCACTCACCAGGTCAATCATCCACAGTTGAACTGCAAACAACCTTTGCCCCAAACTGGGCTACAACTACTCCCAAGGCATAGTCTCCAATCCCAAAAGTGCAATAGATCACACAATCAATCCTTACCGCCCGATACAAGAAATCTGAGGCGAATCGGATTTCACAAGATACTTATGCCACCTCGACTCACCCGCGCTCACCAGCGCTGCACTACTTTCACCAATCCCGACGACCATATGACCCCGAGCTGGAATACAACCTGATCCTGGATCACAAGCATGCTTAATTCATCGAGCTTGTAAAATGAGGGAGCATAATCCTTGCCCTGGAAAATGACGTTCCAATCCATCAATTAACTATTCTACTTCAAGTTGCGAAACCCCAAATGAACATAATCATCACTCCTTTTCGGAGTCCCCGCGACTTACATTAGGGCCTCGAGCAACACCCCCGAGCCTCAAATCTAGAAACTAATGTGTTATGCTCTCCCGCTCAACCCACGGAAATATAATGAGTACAAATCATCTTCCTGATCCCAGATAACTGTATCCCTTTCTCATCAGAATATGTCCCAGTAACAAGTCCTGGTACTGAAAAGCTCAACCAGCTCCTCCCCCTGTCGTTGTTACAACTGTTGCAGCTGTTGCGGTAGCCGTCTCAACATTATCTGCATAGCGTTCATCGAAGTAATCAACCATGGCGGTCTTGATAGACCCAAACATCTCCGAAATCTGACCCCGGACAAATCTCGACCACTTCCTCCAGGATGATCTCACCGACACGATCCACTGATAATGTTGGCCTACCCTGGCTGCCAGCTCCCGATCCTAACTCGGACCCGGTCTTAAGACGTCTCGTAACCACCATTCTGGTAACACACCAGACAGATCTCTAATAACCCATACAATGACATGAAACCAACTCCCAACCAAACCCTAAGGGTTGTGACTTTCTTGCTACGCGTATGGGTCCTGTGCTTTCAGTAGTACGTGACCATACTACCTTCCACGCCTACCCATATTTGTCTCAATTATCACCACAATGCCCTAGCAATATACACAAACATAGCAAACACTCAAGTCTCACTCCTAGAGGAAAGCTAACTATCACACAACTGACCTACCGGTCCCACCCAATTCACCCATCCATCAAACTTCCACCAACCCTGCAGTACTAGTGTATGCTAGCCATACATAACGTGGGACCCTATAGACTTTAGAATATACAACCCTACCCTAAGCTCCCAATCAAACAAGAATAGAACATAAGGCCAAATCAAACATTCTCAGGCTATAAGATCTTAATTACGTATAACCGTGATGCATACACTAAGCAACTAGAGTAATGATGTTAATCTCATCTAAAGGAAATGCTAGGCTAGCAGGCATCATGTAATCATGCAATTCCTGAAGACCCCTAGCCTAGTACTAACATGTTGTTCTGAAATATATCATAATCAAATAACTTGTATGGTATTATGTGGCCTACTTACGGGCTCCGGTTGATCGTACACTATGCATCCTCCTTTACTTATTTTGGAACCTCATTTTAGAATTCATTTTAAAAATCCTTTCCTTGATTTGAGACTGGAGTCACATGAGTGTTCCTCCAATTCACTGAAACCAAGGCTTTGATACCAACTTGTAACACCCAAATATTTCAAACCAATTTAAACTTTTAAAACATGTCAAGTTCATAAAAACATTACAACTTTGCTTTCAAAATATTATTTATCAGAGTATTCCCATAAACATAAACATAATATGAGGAGATGTACGATCATGCCTTCGCCTTGCCGCGATCCCCTGATGTACCTGAAACAATAAACTGAAACTGTAAGAACGAAAGCTTAGTGAGGTACCCCTAAAAAACCGATACACATACAGTCCACATAACCATTTCAGCAACAACATATCATAACAAACTAAACAGAACAACACATAATGGGTCCACAACCCTACATACTGTAATACCCACGAGCTCACAGTACGAGTCTCCCTCAGCCCATAACTAGATTCCTCCCAAGCCCACAGTACGAGTCTCCCTTAGCTCGTAACTGGAATGCTCCTAGGAATTTTTGGCTACCGCATGAAGCAGTACAACCTCAACCCATCCCATATAATAAACACATAACACAACCACTGAGCATGCACTAATCATATAACATCACAAGTAGTCCTACATGTCTACCTAATTGGCATAACCACTAGCATGCAACACTAACTCATACTCAACATATAACACTGCTAGGATAACATATCCAATGGGTCGGCCTTGGTGCCTTAGACCCCTTAGTATAGTGAGAATAAGTCACCTGGCACTGCTGAATTCCTGCAGGTGAAGCTCCCGCTACTGGTTGACAGATTCCCAAACTGTCCACATCAAACAATACCCAATTAATAATTAGGTTCCAGACCCAAGGTCCAACTCACACTACAAAAGTCCAAAAGTAAAATAATGGGCCAAAGCCCAACATATGGCCCAATTTTCCAAATTGGGCTCAAGCCTATTCATGATCTTATTCTAGGCCCAACACCATATGGTCAATATGGTCCAAACTATGTCCCGATTTTCCAAATTGGGCCCAACCCATTACATGGACCTTACCCTAGGCCCATTAAATTATTTTTGCCATTTGCTTGTTCTTGGATGTCCCATTATTATCCCAATCATCAAACCCCAATAGAAAGGCCCAACTTAAGGCCCAAGTGAAATTTGGGTTTCACAAAAAATGATGATTTGGGTTAAGTTTCCTACTTAACCCATTAAGGACTTAATCCATTAAGTCCATTATTGCTAAGTTAGTTTGTCAGCGATTATTATGTAATACTTAAGCTTATTAAATAATTCCCGTGTGTGTGTCTCAATCAATTCCCAAAATTAGGGTTTCATGGCATTAGGGTTTTCCAAACCCTAATTAGGCTTTCCCACCCAAATACTAGCCCATTAATCAAATGGTTGGGCTTTTAGGTCTATTAGGGCTTTATTGGGCCTATTAGGCCCACTAGAATTTTATTAAGCCCATTAGCGTTTTATTGGGGTCCATTACAGTCCATTACGGTTTACAAGGCCTATTAGGGTTCCATTGGGCCCACTACGGTTTCTTTGCTCCCACAGTGTCCAAACATCCCCCAAACTATGTCCAAACGCAATCAAAGCACACCGCCACCCGACATGGCGGCCGGTGGTAGCAGGAGGCGGCAACCACCACCCTAAGGTGGTGGTTTTCAAATTCTTTATTCCATTTTTTTACAATTTACAATGAAATCACAAATAAATACACACACTACACTAATTAAACACACACAACCACCTTAAGGTGGCCGACAGCGGCAGATGGTGGCAGTAGCGGCAGTTTCCAATGATAGCCACCACCTCACGGTGGTGGCGATGCTTTCTCTTGGTCCCCCCGCCCAGCGTACACGCTAATAACACTGTAGAACACACACATACTTGCGACTTCCTACGCCCCGTGCACCCAACAACGTCCCCGGAGTACGGGTGTTGACCGGAGTAGCGGAATATAGGTTCTGTGAGCGGCGACAACTGTGTAACGACAAATGGCGGGCAGCGACAACGGCTAACGATGACACTGACGACGTATCAGTAGGAAAGAGGCGGAGAGGAAGAGGCTCGAACGATCTCCAACTGGAAATAGTCACTGATGTCGCGACTTCACTCCAGATCTCCCGCTTGGCGTGACATTATCTTCCGGTTTTCGCCTTTGTCGACAGAGGGTGTGACGGCGGAGTGCTCGACGTTTCGTAATGCAGCAACAGTGGCGAGGAGACCGACGACAATGACCAGTGACCAGTCTAACACTCAATGACGGAAGAAACTCCCACCAATCCGTTTCCCAATGGTAGGATGAATGCGAGATGGTGGTGGTCGGAAGTTCGGAGGTGATGGCTGCTCGAGGAGGGAGGCATAAGGGTGGCGACTGATGTGTGCATTAGGGTTAGGGTTTCGAGGTGGTGCAGAACTATATACCCGCTCCATGCATCTTATACAGAAAGTGGCATAACTGGTCCCTCCCATTCCCAAACTCTTCAAACAAAGTCCAATATTTACGTTTTATACCCTGACTTCTAAATCCTTTACAAACTAAACCCAAAACTTACCTTTTAAGCCCTAATCCCATAAATTTCTTTCATAATAGATCCCTAAACTACCAATAAACCCTTAAGCCTTCAAATCTTTTCATTTGGCTTCCCGAAACCAACACCCCACAAATTATTATTTGATTTTGGGCCTTAATACTATAAAATAATTATAATATTACTTCTCAAGGCTCCTGATTTATTATTTAATTACTCTACTTAAAACGGGATGTTACAAAAACTTATAATAGATTCATAGTATTTTGTATTTTTTATATAGAAAGTTCAAGATATGTATGATATATTTGTTAGCCTTCAATCTTATTTGACTTATTAAATATGAAAAAAATCATATTAGTGGTATATTTTATGAGATATTAATATAATATATTTAGTTTTTTAATATAAATATGGTGTTAAACATAACTTAGTGTAAAAATTATTATGTCAAGGTTAATGCCAATAATATAATAATTTTAAATAATATATATTTTTTATTATTATAACAATATTATTAAAACTCGTGCAAGTCGCACGCATTCACTTAGTAAATTATAATTTCGGAAAACCTAACTAATAAAATAGTAATGTAATTCCAGGGTTCTTGATATTCAATAGTTAATTTCAAATCATAGTGAGAACATAGATCCTTTAGAGTGCATCTGAACTTAGGGTTTATGTTTTTCCATAAAAAAAAGCTTTTTTAGCATATAAAACTCATCAAAGTCGCCATATCTAACGATCTCCCACTTTGAGAATGTATCATTATTTAGAGCTCATTGAATAATATTATTCAAAGTAGTTGAGTTTATTAGTTAGGTTTATGTTTGTCCATCAAAAAAAAGTTTTTTTAACATATAAAACCCATCAAAGTCGCCATATCTAACAATCTAACAATCTCCCACTTTGAGAAGTATATTCAATGATGGTATTAGTAATATAACTTATATATATATATATATATATATATATATATATATATATATATATATATATATATATATATATTATTTAAATATGGTATTAGATATAAAACCTAAACCAAAATCTCAAATAAACTTCAAAATTGATCAAATTTTTTTTAATAGTTAAAACGTTAAAATGTGTTAAATATAAATCAGAATCGAAATGCCAACTCAATTAAAATAATATCCAAAAAATTGTTTAATATTTTAAATTAACGGATCATAAGAATTGTTAAAAATAACATTAAATCGATATTTTTTTAGAGTAAACAACATATAGAGCTTATTGAGTAATATTATTCAAAGTAGTTGAGTTTTTATATATAAACTTAGTGTAAAAATTATTATGTCAAGGTTAATGTCAATAATATAAAATTTTAAATAATATATTTTTTTTTATTATTATAACAATATTATTAAAACTCGTGCAAGGCGCACACATTCACTTAGTAAATTATAATTTCGGAAAACCAAACTAATAAAATAGTAATGTACTTCTAGGGTTCTTGATATTCAATAGTTAATTTAAAATCATAGTGAGAACATAGATCCTTTAGAGTGCATCTGAACTTAGGGTTTATGTTTTTCCATCAAAAAAATTTTTAACATATAAAACCCATCAAAGTCGCCATATCTAACAATCTCCCACTTTGAGAATGTATCATCATTTAGGTGCCAACCAAGTTTGTATTATCTATAAAACTCGTCTCTTTCTCTAGTCCCTTACTCCTCTTCAAGTTCATGGAATCCCAATTGAAGCCATTCAAAAACTTCAACCTATTAGTTGGTACCACCTTAGTAAACATATCAGTTGGATTCTTCATACCAAGGATTTTCTGCAGATTTAATGTAATATAAGTTATCAGTTCTCGTATGAAATGATATCGCATCTTTTTGTATTTCGTTCGGCTATGAAACACCGAATTTTTCATGAGATGTATTGCACTCTAATTGTCACATTGGAGAACACCATCTTCTTGTTTTATTCCCAGTTCTGATAGAAAAATCTTCAACCATATCAACTCTTTGCTTGCTTCTACAATGGCCATATATTTTGCCTCCGTAGTTAAGAGGGCAATACTTTTATGATGTTTGGACATCCAACTCACTGTTGTACCTCCAATAGTGAAAACATATCTATTAGTGCTTTTTCCAAAATCCGCACATCCCCCTAAATTAACATCAACCAATCCTTTGAAAACCACTTTATTTATGTTGAAACATATAGTGACATTAGAAGTACCTTTCAAGTAACACAACAGCCACTTGACCCCTTCCCAATGCTCTTTACCTGGATTTTAACAGAAATCTGCTCACAACTTCTACTGCATCTGAAATGTCCTGTCTAGTGCACACTATATCATACATCAAGCTGCAAACTACTGATGCATATGAGATTTTGGCATTTTCTTCTTTGTCTTCATCCGTCTTTGGGGACTATTTCTTGGAAAGTTTTATTTGACTCCCCAAAGGTGTGCATCTTGGTTTTGCATCAATCATGTTGAACTTCTCTATAATCTTTTATGACATACTTTTGTTGTGAAAGCTTCAAAGTTCCAGCAACTCTATCATTGACTATGCTCATCCCGAGGATTTGTTTAGCAGCTCCCAAGTCCTTCATCTTGAACTCTCTTGAGAATTGTTGCTTTAGTCTTTTGATTTCCTATATGTATGATCCAGTAACCAACATATCATCAACATATAATAAAAGAATAATGTAAGACGACCTAAACTTCTTAAGATAAAAGCAATGGTCCATATTACATCTCTTATACCCATTTTTCTGCATGAAGTTTTTGAATTTTAAATACCACTGCCTTGGGGCTTATTTCAGTCCATATGAAGTCTTCTTCAGTTTACACACTAGATTCTCCTTACCATTCACCAAGAAACCTTGTGGTTGGCACATGTAAATATCTTCCTTAAGGTCACCATATCATAATGTAGTCTTAACATCCAGCTTGTAACACCCATGCATTAGGTACTTTTCCTTTTGGGCTCAATGTATAAATGTGTTACAAAATGGTTCTTACATCATGTGTACTTGGAACGTACGCATGGCGTAGCTCAGTAAAATAAAATGTGGAATAATGGGAGTATGCATGGCGTACGAGGCTAGAGGAAAAACCCTAATATTGAAGGTTGAAGCCATACTTAAGCAACCACAACCCTTAAAACCCTTTCCACCTCCATCCTCCATCCTCCCAAAACGATCCCTTGCAAACTGTAGTGTTCATTGTGAGTTTTTGAGCCATTTGTGCTTTTTATGTCCATCCCTGAAGATGGAAGATCTTTGGAGTGCATTCGGGAAGCTTCAAACCTTGTAGATCTGAGTTTTTCACCTTTTAAGCAACCTCCCGAAGGTATAAAGTTATTAAATTGATGAATGCTTCTTTAGATCTTTCTAGTTCTTAAGTGTTTGTACATTTTGGCCCCATAATCTTCGTATTCATGAGTATGGCTTACTCCATACCAAAGGAGTTGTCCTTTCAGATGTTTTTGATTTTTAGGAACCATAAAAATGTGAACTTGGTCCCTTTCTTCCCTCCATGCAAGAGTTATGATATTTGGGTTTGTGTATTAAGATATGGTTTTGGTTTTTGGACTCCTTCTAACCATGGGAAGTCATAAAGTTGGAAACTTTATGACTTAAAATGATAGTTAGGACTAGATTTGAACTCTAGAAGTAATGTCTTAATGGAATATCACTTAATGAAAAAATGGAGTTGTTCAAGTACGTTGGACATAACTAGTGGTACGTTGTACGTACCAAGCTGGATCCCCGTAACCACGGAAGGGACTCACTATGTCGTGCGTAGTGACTGGCTACGTAGGCGTACTCAGTCTTTGTTAACCCTTTTGACTTTTTGGGTTTGATCTTTGACTAGGAATTTAACCAAGTTTGACTTAGGGGTATTTTGGGTAATTTGAATAGTAGTTTGAGATTAGGTCACTGTTTACCATATAGGTGACTAGTTGAGACAACATTTGGAGCAACGGTCTATTCAACTGTATTTTCTAATGTGAGGTGAGTTTTCGTCACTATAGTTGTAGGTTGAATGCATCAACGTTGACCCACTGGATTATGTATCCTGGTGTATTAGATGATGTTATTCTAGTTATATGATAGACTGGTAAATTTGTATGATTAATTGTATTCATTGGACATAGGTTAGACTGGTAGATCTTTATAATAATTATATTTGTTGGTTATTTATTGTTATTATATATGTCGACATGTTATCTTTTGTTGGGTTTAGGAAGTCCTTCTTTGTGTTGAAGGCCAAGATACTCTGGGTGGTCCAGATAGATTGAAGGCCTACGAGGTAGTATAGTTAGGTCGAAGGCCATGAGAGTGGTCCTGATAGGCTGCAGGCTCTACAAGGCGGTCCAGTCAGGCTGAAGGCTCACATATGCATGTTGTTCTTTGTTTGCTTGTGTGTGGTGGTACTTTGGGTGAAATCACTAAGCTTTGGCTTACAGTTTGATTGTTATGGTTTCAGGTACTTCAGAGGACATGGTCAAGACGAAGGCTTAATCATGCGTAAACTCCCAAATTTTTTTGAGATTTTGATTTTGGAATACTCTGATTCATATTGATGACTTTTGGAAACGATGTTTTGTAAGCACTTATAGTTTTAGGATTGGTTTCAAAAATGAAAATTTTACCTTGATTTTTGGGATGTTACAAGTTGGTATCAGAGCCCTGGTTTGAGAGAATTGGATGAGCATTCATGTGAATCTAGACTCAAACTAAGGATCTGTAAAAAATTTCAATTTTTTTTAAACTAACTAAGAAAGGATGAGATGTGTATGATCAGCTGGAGCAAGAAAGTATACCCCAAGTTACCCACACATTTATTTGCTTATAATGATTATAACAGAACTGCATGTTAGTTGTAGGCCTGGGATCTTCAGGAAGTGCATGATAGAATTGCCTGATGTATGATGCCTAATAGCCTAGGAGAATATCTTGTATGATAGATCGAATTTACATCATTATTGTAGTTACTTAGTGTGTGAATCATAATTGTATATAACTAAGATTTTATATCCCGAGAATGTTTGATTTAGCCTTATTTTCCTTTCCTTGTCTGGTTTTAGTCTTAGGTTAGAATCAAGTGAGTGTGATTGTTGCAGGACATCTTGAGGGATGATTTTCCACTCTCGAGCGAGTGGGTTTAAGATGTGTGTGTATCCTATTTGTGGGGCTTTGTAGTCGAGTGTTCTGTGATGAATCATTAAGAAAAAAACGAGTAAGTGTGAAAGGTAATATGGGCCCGTAATACTGGAAGCACAAGACCCATACTTGTAGCAAGGAAGTTACAAACCTTGAGGGTTTAGTTTTCTGTAATGGTTGTAATAGCATGAATTTTTCCGTTTCTTATATATTTTCAATCATTTTCTATATGGTGAACACCAACGGTTCTGGATCAGGAGCTGGAAGCCTAGAGAGGCCAGGATTGACTGATGATGTGATTCGTGAGTTGATCACCACTAAGGTGGTTGTGGCTGTTTAGGGTGCCAACCTGAGGTTTTTGAGTCTATGAAGACCATGATGATTGAGTTTTTTGATGAGTGGTACGCCGTTATCACTGATGTGGGGTTCGAGAGAGAGGGTCATTCCAGTACTGGGACTGTAGCAACATGAATCCCCTGGAGTTCGACGGGTTCAAGGATCTGATCATGGATGTGAGATGGATTTATGATGTAGAGGGCTTCTTTTTCACTTGTTCCTATCCGAAGGACTGGAAGGTCAGGTGCTCCGTGAACCTTCTTCGTCTGGGCGCGAAGGATTGGTGGACCTTGTGAATGGTTCTTATACGCTAGAGCAGAGGGTTGCAGTTACTTGGGGGATGTTTTTGGAGATATATGTCATTGAGGCATATATCATAGTCAGTGAATGAGATCACCAAGAGGTTTACTAAGATGGATCTTTTTTGTCCTGAGTATTCTGCCTCAGAGCAGGCCTATATGGTGCGGTACTTGAGCATGCTCAAGACTGAGAATCGACACTTTATGTCTACCCAAAGTTATAGTACCCTTTCCAAGGTTTAGGATGTTGCGCGAAGGCGGGAGATTGAGATTGACATCCAAATGAGGTAGGAGAGGTAGGATCTAGTGCAACAACGACCTGCACCAAAGCGATTCAAGCCCGTGGTTTCACAATTTGGAGGTTAGAAGGGTCGCACTTGTGGCAAGTGTGGGAAGGCACATAAGGGCGTTTGTCGATCAGCTACTAGGTGTCATAAATGTGACAAAGAGGGGAATTTTACAAGGGGTTTTGTCGCCAACTAGCCCCAGTATTGAGCACTAGGATTTGTTACCATTGTGATTAGGTGGGCCATGTGAAGGCCTAGTGTCCTCTGCTTGCGGCCAGGCCCGTGCAGGAACCAACCCCGACTACTTTCAGGATTATAGATGGACGGCAGGGGAGAGCTGAGGCCCTGAAGGCCAAGGGTCATTTTTTTAGCTCACATCATAAGAGGCTAGGGCGGTGCTTGACGTCGGTACTGTTATGTTTTTATTTATTATTTTGTGAAGTTATTTTGTTGTATGCTTATGATTGTATTTCTGCTAGGTACCTTCTTAGTGAATTCCTTTCCTGCTCTTTTGACTTTTGACTCAGGTGCGAGTCGGTCCTTTGTGTCTCACTCCTTCAGTAGAAGTTTTTATATGGCTCTAGGAGAGTTGGAGTGCCCGTTGTGAGTTTCCAGTGCTAACGAGCATGGGGTTTCCATAACGAGTGTTTTTTGGATTGTATCTTCGTGATATTTGGGGTGCCTTATCCGATCGACTTGATTCCCATCCATATGGGGGGATGTATGAATGATAGTAACGATGGCCTGGTTGAGTAGATTTGGATACATGATTAATTGTGAGGTCAACAGGTTGTAGTTTGAACCCTAAGTTGGGGAGAACTTATTCAAGGGCGACATGGTTGGACTAGGCTTCTGTTTTGCCTCCAGGGTTCGACAATATCTGCATCAGGGGTGTATGGGTTATCTTGCATATATGGTTAAGACCTGGGTAGAGAAAGGGGTTTCAGTTTCGGATGTACTTGTAGTCAAAGAGTTTCCAGACGTAGTTCCAGAGGAATTACCCGATGTGCTTCCCACGAGGCAAGTGGAGTTTAGGATCGATATGATCCCCGGTGTAGCACCGATTGCTAAGGCATCGTACTAATTAGCACCAACAGATATGCAAGAGTTTCCCTCTCAACTTCAGGAGTTGGTGAGCTAGAAGTTTATCAGTCTGAGCAGTTCACCTTGGGGAGCGTTAATTTTGTTTGTGAAGAAGAAAGATGCTTCTTATCGGATATGCATTGAATATCGAGAGTTTAACAAGTTGACAGTGAAGAACTGTTACATACTTCAACGAATTGATGATCTCTTTGATTAGCTGCAGGGTGCATCTTAGTTTTCGAAGATCGATTTGAGGTCAGGGTATCATCAAATCTGAGTTAGAGATGAGGACGTAGAGAAGACAACATTCTGAAATTGCTATGGTCATTACGAGTTCATGGTGATGTCGTTTTGGGCTCCCCAATGCACCACCAACATCTATGGATTTAATGAAGCGGGTATGTAGGCTGATGCTCGATCATTTGGTCATTGTTTTTATCGATGATATCTTGGTTTATTCCAAGACCAGGGAGAAGCATGAAGAGCCCCTTCGAGAGCTGTTGGGATTTTTGAGGAGGGAGAGGCTTTATGCCATGTTCTCAAAGTGTGAGTTTTGGTTACGAGAGGTCCAGTTCATGTGACACCTCGTTTACCAAAATCGGATTATGGTCGACCCGACCAAGATTGAGGCAGTTATGCAGCGGGAGGTCCCAAAGTCTACTACAGAGATCAACAGTTTTCTAGGTTTAGTTGGGTATTATCGTAGATTTACTTTGGATTTTTCCAAGGTGGTTGTACCTCTCACTCATTTGACGAGGAAGGGCGTGGATTTTTGCTAGTGGCCAGAGTAGCAAGCTGCATTCGAGATGCTGAGACATAAATTATGTGATGCCTCGGTGTTAATCCTCATGGAGGGTGTGGAGGATTTTGTTTTTTATTTGATGCTTCTATCACCGGTTTGGGGGCAGTACTCTAGCAGTGAGGGAGAGTTATTATGTATGCTTCTAGGGAGTTGAAGTCGTATAAGGTACGATATCCAACACATGATCTACAGTTGGGGGCGGTGGTGTTTTTCCTCAAGATTTGGTGGCACTATGTATATGGGGTCCGTTGTACTATCTACATAGATCACAAGAGTCTGGGATATCTCATGGATCAACCGAGTCTTAATATGAGATTGCGTAGATGGCTTGACATGGTCTAAGATTATGACTGTGAGATTCTTTATCGCCCGAGGAAAGCGAATGTGGTTACTGACGCTTTGAGCCACAAGTCGGATAATACTAATGTTAGGAGTTTATATATGAGGATTTCTATCTATTCGCCGCTTCTAGATTTGATTAGGGAAGCTCAGGCCGAGGGAGTCAAGAAGGAAAATTGGAAGCAGGAGAGAATCAGGAGTGAGATTGACAAGTTTTATAGCGATAGCCACGGATTGTTGATCAAATGCGGTCGGGTTTGGGTACCGGATTTTGGTAGGGTCAGGCAGACTATGATGGAAGAGGTACATAATTCCAAATTATCGATACACTCTGGAGCCACAAAATGTATCTATATTTGAGACTTAGTTATTGGTGGTCATGAATGAAGAGAGAGAGAGAGAGAGAGGGAGAGAGAGAGGGAGAGAGAGAGATAGTCTTGTATGTGGAGAGGTTCTTGAGATGTCGCATGGTCAAAGCCGAGCGCCAAAGGCCGCATGGAAAGTTGTAGCCTTTAGAGGTTCCTATGTGGAAATGGGAATAGATCACCATGAATTTTATCACCAAGTTACCCCAGACAATTACGGGGTTTGATACAATTTGGTTCATTGAGGAGCGGCTGACTAAGAGTGCCCAATTTTAGGCCATCTGTGAGAGTTCCTTGATTGAGAAATTAGCTGATGTATATGTGCACAATATCATCGCTCGGCATAGTGTTCTAGTCTCCATTGTATCATATTGGTATGTTCAGTTTACTTCACAATTTTGGTAGAGGTTCCATGAGGAACTGGGTACGATATTGCACTTTAACACTGCTTATCATCCACGGACTGATGGCCAGAATGAGCGAACCATCTAGACCTTCAAGGATATGTTAAGAGTATGTGTTATAAATTTCGGTGGGAGTTGGGACTCCTACCTTCATCTGTTTGAATTTTCATACATTAAAAACTATCACTCTACCATTGGTGTGCTGCCTTTTTAGCTTCTGATGAGTAATATTTTATACATACTAGTTTTACCAACTATTTAACTCACTATTACGTCTAAAGCAGCGTACCTATTTGCGAATAGTATAGCACGAGCAATCGGGTATTGAACATAGGAAACAAATTTAGTATACTAAAGTAACTACTATAAGATTAATCTAAAAGCAAGCAATAATTAAAAAGGGGTTTTATCTGACTTTTCAAGTTTAGAAAAAGTTAATCACTCAACTAAACAGTTTTATTTAATTTATTAAAATAAACATTGGTTTAGTTTCAAATCCACATTTTCCCTATGGTTAGTTACTATTTATGGATTAACAATATTAGTTACCAATTATTATGTAATTAGCTATTTTGGTCCACTAAACTAATATTTTCACCAATTCAAGTACTACTATGTATCGTCATACACAAGAAAACACAGAACTAGTTATTAATTGTAATTGAGCTATGTAAGACTTATCTAAGGCAATTAAGCAAACACAATTATGGTCACAATTATGTTCTCCAACATAGCTAAGTTTTTTACTTTTATTAATTTATCTAGATGTGGTCACTCCTAGCTCTAGCAATTTAATAGTCACTAAACTACTACGTAACAAGTTCATGTAATTTAATGGTCACCAAGCTACAATAAACTTGAATTTAAGCAACAAGTTCACAAACTTTAACTTGCTAGGTAATGATAATCAAACACAAGCACAAAACCAACTTTATAAAATTCATAAAATAATAAACTAAACTATAGATTCAAGGTTTCATCTAGCTACACGAAAGTAAACGAGTTTAGATACTCATATCTGAAATTAAACACAAATTCAATATAAATTGACATGATTCAAGTATGCAAACCGAATGTAATGATTTGATCTTTAGTTCCTCAATTTTCCAAGTATCCTTCCTCTAAAAGAATGATTTTACGCACTCTTCTAACCTTAAATCTTCAGTATCTCATAATATCCTCTCCCCCAAAAGCCTCTTCAATCATAAGTGTGAAAGGCTTTATATAGTTTTTGAAAATATGTGGCTCACGTCATGTGATAGGGACCCATCATGAGCTTAGTATTTATCAGTATCGTGCAAGGAGTCTAACTTCCACGTAGCAATCTTTTAGATTTTCCTCCTCACGCCGCGAGCTTGATGTCTCACGTCGTGAGTTTTGTGTTTCAGCTAAAATCTTCTTCTTTTAAGATCTAATCCTCCAAATTTCCAACTCTTGTCACTTTTGGTCCTTATTCTTCAAGAGTGTGTTTATTGACTGCAAAATCTAAATTAATCCAATAAGGATCACATATCTTTGCAATTAACCAAAATATTACTTAAAATGTATTAAAATATTTCCTAAAAAATTGTATAAATATGGAAATATCAAAACACCCCACACTAATCTTTTGCTTCCCCCAAGAAAAACTAATTTTTTAAGTTAATCTTTCATCACCAATATCACATAAGACAATCCATTTTGAACTCAACCATTATACCAAGACCTCAATGTGCATATTTGTGTCTAAGGTTTCTAAAAACTTCCCACTCATAAATACTCACAATCCTTATGAACCTTCATCCCTTAGTTTATACGAAATTCATTTTTGGAAACCTCTGAATCCATCCTCATAAATCTTTCTTAACCTCAAGGTATTTTTGGTTAAGCTACCGAAGCATACATAATATCTAGAAAGAATTACAACTTGATACCATAATGAAGCTCTTTGAATTCATATATTCTTTGATATTTGTTTTCTGACTTTTTAGAATTCAACATCTTTTTGTTTTATTTTTGGTATCTTCAACTTTTTGATTCTTCCAAATTGTTTATCTTTTGATCTTCATACTTTAACAGCTCCAAAATTCTTACAACTTTTTTTTTGTAATTTTCTATTTTTTTTGTATATCTCACTTTTTCGCTTAAATCCTAAATGCCTACGAAAGGGAGCATAACTTCAATCTTTATTGGTTAGAGGTATTACTTTAAGTGCAATGACTACATAAGCTCTCTTGGATACATTTCAGGTACATGCTGCAAAACTTATTATGTCATATAAACTACTAGATTAGCTTATCTCATGACTTTTCACTAAAAATTAGGAAGGGACAAATATACTATAACATATGTTAGCTTAGTTAAACATTTGAGCTCGCATTGGCTCATCCCATGCAACACTAGCAACTTAAGTTTTTAATTATCACTAGATTTAATTTTTAGATTATTATTACAAATCTATTAGAAAATTTTAGATTTTCTAGCAGTTTTAATTTTCTTTTTCAACCCCTACCCCACACTTATTTCATATAATGCTCTTGTTGTATGCATAAAAATATAATAATAATAAGGGTGAAAAAGGAACAGACTCCCATGGGGTAGTTGTAGCAAGATCGGATTATGAAGGCGTGTGGAAAACTTAAACACCTTGAATATGTACTGGAACTTGGAATTAATTGATATGCATGAATGTGTCGGAAAAATGTGAATCATAAATTTGTTGGATTAGTGTCTAAGCCCATAACCATATTTGGTAAGTACTTGACCCACTTGTGCATGGTCCTTTTGGGTTGCCTTCACCAAAGCAACTTGACTAGAGAAATAATAGAGAAAGAGGTTATTATGATTTATTAATATATTATAAGAATGATATATTAAATGAGAAATCATATTTGTTTAATTAATATTGGTCAATAATTAATTAAGAATTAATTATGTGATCAAATGTAATTAATTAAAGTAGAGGGGCTAAATTGTAAATATGTGATAGTTAGAAATTAGGGCATTGAATGACCCAAGGAATGGGTGGACGAATTAAAGGTGATAAGTCCTTAGAATTCGTCCATGATAAGAATTCAAGGCTTATCTTATAGGCTGCTTGGTGGGCAAGTAACCAGATAAGGATAAGGACTGAAACCCTAATCTCTACCCTATATAAATACCCCTTAGGCCTTAGAAAATCGGCCACTTGATCGAAGATCTAGAGCTGATTTTTGCATCTCTCTCTCTCTCTCTCTCTCTCTCTCTCTCTCTCGCTCTCTTTCCTCTCCAATTGCTTATGGTGTTTGTGAGCCATTAGAGGTACTACACTTGTGGTACTTGCTTTCCAAGAGAAGGAGATTGAATATTTGCGTTGTTATTACAATATAACAACAAGAGGTATGAAATCTCTCCTACTATATAGGTTTCGAAATACATAGGTGCATGCTAGGGTTCTTTTTTGTTCATAAAGTTGTGTATCTAATAGAGAAAACATAGATCCAAATCTAGGGTTGCATGCACACATAGGATTGTTTGTATAAAACTCATCAGTGGTATCAGAGCTTGTGGTTAATTGTTTTCAATTAGAATTATACAATTTTATGAATTTGACACTTTAGGGTTTATAGCCAATAAACCCTAGGAGGCATTTTTGAAACCCTTTCCTTAATGCCCAAGATTTCGAAATCTAGGGTTTGCAAACCCTAGGTTTTTCGAAATATGCCTCCTCCCGAAGATAAGATCCTAAATTTTAGGGATTTGGATAATCCCATATCTTGTAATTATCTTTTAATGGTTAAATATGGTAATTAAAGATTTTGAATTATCCGATCCCATGATTTTCGAAATCTAGAGGGATTTAAAGGATTATGATAAAATTAATTGTTTAATTAAAGATAATCCTTTATGATTTAGTAATTAAAATTAATTGTTTAATTTAGATAATTATTAAATCAAGAGCTTTAATATTTAAAATTTTAATTTAAAGGTTATAAATTTCGAAAATTTTAAATTGAAATTAAAACCCTAGTATTTTAAAATGTTTAAAATACACCCTATACTATTATATTATTACAAGATTAATATATATATATATATATAACTTAAAATGCTAGTCTTACCGTTAGTAGATCTCATTCACGAAGCTGGTCTATAAGGGGTTATAAGGTTATGGCCTATAAAATAGCCATTTAATGGGTATCCACTCTTACCCACCGCTTCCTTGATTGGTGGAGGATCGTTAGCCGAACGGGTAGGATAGAGCAATCCTCTCTTCATTAATAAGTATAATGAATCTATATAAAGTAACTAAACGTTTTTACAAAATTCCCAATCCTAGTTACTTTAGACAAAAATAAATTGATGCAATCCCATGAAATTACACTTTGCACCCTTGCTAAGAAGTTAGTAGAACATGTGTGGTTAACCGGCACACTAATTGGTTCTAAGAAAAGGTGTTAAAGGGTGACTCATTGTGTGTCATAGTTCGATGGAGCGTGTGTGGTTAACCGGCACATCGAATAGGTGACTTTAAAAATGAGGGCACCATGTACATTTGCATGGTTATTCACACCCGCTTTGTAATCCTCGACATCCCAGTCACAAACGAGAGGGGCATATCGAGATTTAAACATGCCATTGAAAATTCAATGAATCTCAAAAAGAATCTAGGAATTCTCAATACATTTAAAACCTAAGCCTTTATGTTTTTCATGGTGAAGAATTAGTGAATCGTCATTCACTTACCTCCAAATTATTTACATGTTGGATTACGACATCCCTTTTCTAATGTGTAAATAATGTTGTTGGATCCTAGCCCTAATTTCTCATTTTGGGTGTTTAATTAGGGATTCAATTCTAGTCAAACTTTGTTCCTTTCTATTTGCAGATATCTAACGTAAATGCCAACAACGCTGCTGCTGGTTCATTCTCGCTGATGAGCCTATGTCAAAAAGTGACATTTGACGGATCAAATTTCAACGAATGGATAAGATACATTCACATGATTACTCTCTATGAGGACAAAGAATAAGTCCTCGACGAGAAGCTTGAAAAGCTCAATCCGGAAATCGCTATTCCCGAAGAAATGGCCATCTTTGAGGCCCATGAGCGTGATGCAACAAAAGTTCATTGCATTATGCTGGCCACTATGAATCTTGAACTCCAAGAGTCCTATGAGGACATGTATCCCTATGAAGTGCACCAAGATTTGCTGGAGAGGTACCACCAAAGCTCAAGGAAAAAGTGCTATGAGATCATCACCAACATGATCACCGCTAAGATGGGGAGTGGAGAGTCCCTAACCCCGCATTGGCAAAAGATGCAGAGGTATGTTGATCGTCTTCGCAAGTTAAATGTTAACTTTGGGGAAGATTTGGCTATCGACATCATTCTCCACTCCTTGCCCTCATGCTACAACCAATTTAGGAATACCTACCACATGAAAAAAGAAGAGGTCACCTTAAGCAAACTCCAAGGGATCCTAAGGACTACTGAGAGAAACCTCAAGGACAAGTTTGTTGCAACAACTCCCACTCCACCCGCTGCTCCTATTTTGGCCATTGGACAAGGGAAGGGCAAGAAGAGGAAGGCTCCTTCAAAGAGCCACCACAAGGGAAAGCCCCAAGATGGTGCCACAAAATAGGGCACTGGAAGAGAAGCTGCCCGGAATATCTGCAAGCCATCAAGGATGGGAAGATCAAGCCGTCTTTCGCATGTATTTACACAATTAAATCTAATGATTCATCACATGCTATTGCTTGGGTTCTTGATACAGGATGTGGTTTGCACATATGTTCTGAGTTGGAGGCACAAAGAAGAGATAGGGATGTGGAGCGTGGAAGAATAAATCTAGTCATGGGAAATAGAAGATCGTCGCCTGTCACCAAGATTGGAGTGTATTCTTTAGCACTTAGTAATGGATTAGCTTTAGATTTAAATAATTGTTGCTATTTGCCAGATATGGCAAGAAACATCATTTCATTTCATGGTTTGTTTAAACAATGATTTAGATATTCGTTTGATAATAAGAAAGGTTTGATTTATGCTTATCTAAATGGTGTTTTATATTTTGAAGCCTTGCCTTGTAATGGAATTTATAAAATTGTTATGGTTGTAGATAACCTAGGAAATGATGTATTGTGTGTGGATTCTTCCAATAGTATGGATAAAGCATGCTTGTGGCATTATCGTCTTGGACATGTCAACAAGAAACGCATAGCCCAACTGCAAAAGGATGGAGTGTTGGAGTCATTCGACCTTAGGGACGATGATGTGTGCGAGTCTTGTTTACTTAGAAAGATAACCAAGTCACCCTTCACTGGAACTTGTGAAAGGGGTGAGGGTATATTGGATCTCATACACACCGATGTGTGGGGGCCCTTTAGATCCACCACAAGGGATGTAAACCGCTTCTATGTGACTTTAACCGATGATTATAGTAGATATGGGTATAATTACTAAATCAAGCACAAGTCAGAAACCTTTGAAAAGTTTAAAGAGTTTAAACAAGTAGTGGAGAATCAATTGGATAGGAAAATCAAGATGCTTCGATCCGATCGAGGAAGAGAGTACCTAAGTCTATAATTCCACGACTATTTCAAGGAATGCGGAATAGTTTCGCAATTGACGCCGCCTAGGACACCACAGTTGAATGGTGTGGCTGAGAGGCGTAATCGAACCTTGTTGGACATGGTTCGTTCCATGATGAGTCGTGCTTCACTACCTATCTCATTCTTGGGGTATGCCTTAGAGACTGATACCCATATCCTTAACTTAGTCCCTACAAAGAAGGTTGCCAAAACACCTCATGAGATGTGGATAGGGAAAACTCCCTCGTTGGCACATATCAAGGTTTGGGGTTGCAAGGCTTTCGTAAGACGAGAGACTCACGACAAGCTCGAACCTCATAGTGAGCGATGTATTTTCATCGGCTACCCGCAGAAATCCTTTAGATATCTCTTCTATAGACTGAGTGATAATGTTGTCTTCGTTGCGAGGAGAGGGGTTTTTTTGAGAGCGAGAACTCAGAAGCCAAGGGGATAGTGGGAGGCAAATCAATCTTGAAGAGATTCAAGAGTCGAGCGATGAAGGAACCTCTAAAATTGGCGCTCAACCCGAGGAGGAAACTCCGGTTGAACCAATTGACGAATCCTTACCTCTTAGACGTTCTGAAAGAGTTAGAGTTCAACCCTAGTTGTATGGTTTTCATATTACTACCGAAGGGGACACGTATATTAGTGATAGTACACTAGTAAATCTAGATGAACCTAACAGCTATAAGGAAGCCATGGAAGGCTCGGAGTCTGTGAAATGGAAAAAGGCGATGGACAGCAAGATTCAGTCCATGTATGACAACCAAGTTTGGAATTTGGTTGACCATGTGCCTGGACGTAAGACGGTTGGGTGCAAGTGGATCTTCAAGAAGAAGACTGACATGGATGGGAATGTGCACACGTATAAGGCGCGATTGGTTGCGAAGGGCTTTAGTCAAACTCCCGGAGTTGACTATGATGAGACCTTTTCACCAGTTGCTAAAATAAAGTCTATTAGGGTGATGCTAGCCATTGCTGCATTTCATGATTATGAAATATGAAAAATGGATGTCAAAACCGCTTTCCTTAATGGGAAGTTGGCTGAGGATGTTTACATGGCTCAGCCAGAGGGTTTTGTCGATACGAAGCATCCCAATAGAGTGTGGAAGCTTGAGAAGTCCATTTATGGACTTAAGCAAGCATCTCACAGATGGAATCTTTGCTTCGATGAGAAAGTCAAAGAGTTTGGATTTGTACGAAGCAAAGATGAATCATGTGTGTATGTCAAAGCCAGTGGGAGTATAGTTAGCTTCCTCGTATTGTATGTCGATGACATACTACTCATAGGAAACGACATCCAGACTCTGCAGGAAGTTAACTCCTGGCTCGGGAAGTGTTTCGCTATGAAGGACATCGGAGAGGCTTTCTATATTTTGGGAATAAGGATAGTGAGAGACCGAAGTAAGAGACTAATAGGACGTAGTCAGGATACTTACTTGGACAAGGTGCTAAAACGTTTTAGTATGGAAATCTCGAAGAAGGGAGAATTACCGATCCAAAGTAATGCCAAGCTGAATAAGACTCAAAGTATGAGTACCGAAGCAGAGATAGCAGAGATGAGCTGAGTACCTTACGCTTTCGCATTTGGCTCGATCGTGTATGCTATGACTTGTACTCTCCCAGATGTGGCCTTCTCTTTGAGCATGGTCAGTAGATATCAGGGGAACCCTGGCAGAGCAAATTAGACCACAGTCAAGAATATCCTTAAGTACCTTCCCAGGACCAAGGAATGGTTTTTAGTCCTCAGAGGGAGTGATGACTTAAAGGTGCGTGGGTATAGTGACTCTAGTATCTAGACTGACAGGGACAACTACCGTTCACAGTCGGGCTTGGTCTTTACCCTTAATGGAGGAGCAGTGACTTGATAAAGTTCCAAGCAAGAAATCGTAGCTGACTCAACATGCGAATCAGAGTACATTGTAGCGAGCGAAGCGTCAAAGGAGGAAATATGGTTGAAGAACTTCATTGGAGACCTTGGAGATGTACCTTCCATAAAGGAGCCTATGGAAATTTTCTATGATAATGAAGGAGTGGTTGCCTTGATCAAGAAACCAAGGGATCATGGTAGATCTTGACATATCGATAGAAAATATCACTTTATTAGACATCGGGTAGAAGGACTCCTCGTAGTAAAGAGGATATCATCAGAGGATAACCCAGCAGATCCTCTTACGAAGGGACTGAGTAGGGTTAAGCACTTGCAGCACGCTAGGAGCATTGAGCTGAAGGACGATGTTCGTTTGGATTAGATAGTTTAGAAACGTGTAATAGATAAATGTAATCGACATTTGATAATTAAGTAAAGGAGTATTATTTATTAGTACAGTCACTGTCTTGTATTGATTGTTTAACAATTATTTTCCTTTGCATGTTTTGACTTCCTGAATAATTAAGTTAATTAAGAATAATCGAATTATTCAAAAGGTCCATAGTCGTACATATGTTAGAAGTAGGTATGAATGAAGACTGTCGTGAATTGGTGTGTAGATTGTATGATAGGTATTAGACATAACAAAGGTTTGTTACAACGTTCGTGAGTGCTTATGAATAATAAGTTTTGAGCATTGGAATAAACCCGCGCTTGCTGGTATCACTTCATGGAATTTATCACGAGTGATCGCAAGACGATAATATCGTATGCTCTTAAAACCAAGATATATGATTTATTGTTTGCTAATTGATTGTGCATTGATAATGCGAAACCGCATCAGTAAATTGATGTCATAAAACGAATTGTTGTGTATAATTTGATTAGTGAGTAGTAAATGTATATACGTCGAATTTGATCTGTTTCTTTTATCCTAAGAGGGTAAAAGCGATATCAGGGCCCCTCGATGATTTGATTTGACTTATGTGTCGGGCCCGGTCACGACTGAATTGATGTGTTCAATTAGGTTCTATGTTAAATGAATCCGAGATCAAGAAACAAACTGATGGACAAGAAGTATAACTATGTTCCATGAGATTGTCCGCACGATATCTAAAATAAAGGACTATACGATCCCTTATCTAAAGGACAGGTTGCTGATAATATCAGAGTTCAACAATGTCTTTGAGAGCTACGATTGCTAATCGAGTTATACTTACATTTTTGGTCACTAGACTTAACCAAGTGGGAGACTGTTTGATTAGTGTCTAAGCCCGTAACCATATTTGGTAAGTACGTGACCCAGTTGTGCATGGTCCTTTTGGGTTGCCTTCACCAAAGCAACTTGATTGCAGAAATAATAGAGAAAGAGGTTATTATGATTTATTAATATATTATAAGAATAGTATATTAAAGGGGAAATTAGATTTGTTTAATTAGTATTGGTCAATAATTAATTAAGAATTAATTATGTGATCAAATGTAATTAATTAAACTAGAGGGGTTGAATTGTAATTATGTGATAGTTGCAAATTAGGGCATTGGATGCTCCAAGGAAGGGGTGGACGAATTCAAGGTGATAAGGCCTTAGAATTCGTCCATGATAAGGATTCAAGGGTTATCTTATGGACTGCTTGGTGGGCAAGTAACCAGATAAGGATAAGGACTGAAACACTAATTTCTACCATATATAAAGACCCCTTAGGCCTTAGAAAATTGGCCACTTGATCCCTAATAGAACTAGAGCCGATTTTTGCCTCTCCTCCTCCTCCTCTCTCTCTCTCTCTCTCTCTTGCCTCTCCAATTGCTTGTGGTGTTTGTGAGCCATTAGAGGTACTACACTTGTGGTACTTGCTATCCAAGACAAGGAGATTGAAGATTTGTGTTGTTATTACAATATAGCAACAAGAGGTATGTAATCCCTCTTACTATATTTGTTTCGAAATACATAGGTGCATGCTAGGGTTCTTCTTGTGTTCATAAAGTTGTGTATCTAATAGAGAAAACATAGATCCAAATCTAAGGTTGCATGCACACATAGGATCATTATATACCTATAAACACTACTAGAAAAACAGCCTTTTACGACGCTCATTGCGCGTCGTAAAAGGCTCAGACGACGCGCAAATGCGCGTCCAGGAAGGCCCTGTCATAAAAGAGATGACGCGCTTTTGCGCGTCGTCTATAGACGACGCGCATTTACGACGCTCATTTACGACGCGCATTTACCACGCGCAATGCGTATCAAGGAAGACCCTGTCATAAAGGAAGACGACACGCATTCGCGTGTCATAACCTTACGACGCGCGTGTTAATGACACGCAATGCGTATCAAGAAAGCCCCTGTCAAGAAAGGCCATGTCATAAATGAAGATGACACACATTTTTGCGTATCATAATCTTAAATGTTTAAAAAAAATATTATTTATAGATTTACTAATTTTCAAATTAAATAATACATTAAAAATCTCATAATACAAAATAAAATACCATAAATAACAAAGATAATTCATTTCACTAATATGTCAAATACAAATAATTATTCCAATAGTGAGTAAATGTTATAATAAAATGAACTCATTTATATACAATTGCATTATCTAGCTTACTATGTGCCAACAACTCTCTATGTGTTTACTTTTGCTTGAGTCTCGTTTCCTCCAAAGCTTCTAAATCACAAACCTTTTTAAACATACTAGAGACAGGATCCAATCCATGGAGTATTTTTGGAAAATAGTCTGAACATTCTTGACAAATCATCAACCTGCAAGTGAAGGGTAGAAAGGGAAGAAACAAATGTTCACAACCAGTAAGAAATCTAAACACTAGAAGTTTCATAGTGATTGTTGATTCCTATAAACTCAAATGTGAGATGAGAGGCTTGTTCACAACCAGTAAGAAATACTAAGTAGAAAGAAACAAATCAGCACCGTTTTCTGCTTCTGCTGCAAGCAGTAATATGGAGCGTGACCCACGACAGATGAGGCAGTCATCTCCTTGAAAGCTAAATACATATGTTCTCGCAAAACTAACATAAAAAAACAAACAATAATGAGAATAATTTGTGGCATTCATCACCTTTAGTATCCAGCCACAAATCAGGACCAATTCATCCATCAAACACACAATCAGCACTCAGCAAGCCCACTCCACTACCCTCTCCAACAGCAAGTCAAAGTAAGCATCATCCAAGTGTTAGTGCCAAAAAAATCAAAACATTCATTAATTTTAACGTGTTGGGAGGAGAGCAATTAGGTAAAAGGATTGAGAAATTCGTACCCATGCTTATCTTAGCAAACTTGGTTTGGAACACCTGCACAATAAAATATAAATTATCAAAAGACTAAATGACTATCTTACCCTTACATTGAAAAGTCAAAGTGCCAATTTAATATGAAACATGGGTATGATTGTATAAAAAACGGACCTTGAAGCCAGTGTCACCTAGATTGAAGTAGAATCTCTCCTGGTATCCTGGAAAAAAAAACAAGGGACTATTTATTTTAATTAAACTTACATAAAATATAAGAGATTCTTTATGCTGATTATATGTGTAGATAATTAGAAACTTAACTGAAAGCATTTTAAGTCCGGGGAGGGATAATATTAGGTCCATATGTAGGAAAAGTATCTGAAGTACATCACCTGAAATCAATCGACAACCACAACTCGAGCCTGGTCGTGATTATAGCTCAACTGCCACCTTCACATTCCCGTCAGAAGTTTGTTAATCAAATATGATCACTCTTGGACACGGGCATTAAACTTAATAAAGAATAAAATTTTGCTTTCCATTTGCTTTTCTTATTACGACATTATAATTTAAAAATCTTCTACATATCCTTTCTATTTGGATAAAATATGTTATAAATGGTATATATTTTTCAAAGAAAGCACATTGCTATCAGTTGCATTCATTTTTTTATCTCAAGAAATGTCTAGATTTTCATTAATTGGTAAACAAATTTAAGTTTTGTTCAGTTTTTACCTGATTGTACTTGGCTAAGCGCTCTCCACGAGAAGGAGAGCCTGCTTTGATTTGACAAGAGGCAAGACCAACCACCAGGTCAACAATGAAAGAATCATCTATATCCCCACTTCTCTATGATATCACCACCATAACTTGGAACCATCATAACCGGTCAGCAGATTCATACACATTTGAGAGGTTAAAACATCTTAGAAAACTTCCTCAGGGCATTATGGTCACATAAATGCTATACATCATCTTCCTCAGGCAGTTTCACTGCTGTGTAAATAACTGCACCAGCTAGTGCGCCAAGGATGGGAGCTGTAAGGTAGATCCATATGCCTTTGTAGTTATTTGCAGCTATTGCTGGTCCCAAGGTTCTTGCTGAGTTCATTGATGCTCCTGTCAGTGGCCTATATCATTTCAACAAAGGGAAAAATGTGAACAAAGAGGTTACCCCTTTTTTTAAAAAAAAAAAAAAAAAACTTCTATCAACATACCCAGTTATCAGAATATTAAGAAGGTTCAATTTATACGTACCCATCTATAAGAATATTAAGCATGACAGTTGCCCCCACAGCTATTCCCGCTAGCTCGCCAACCTGTGGTGAAATAAAAATCAGGTTACAGTTATTTGAATAATTGCAAAATTTGTCTATGTTCATGTATATGTAAAATTTCCATAGCCAATTTTATATTAATACTATAAAATAATAAATATATATATATATATATATATATATATATATATATATATATATATATATATATATATATTACCCGTGAAGACCAGGGGTAGATGGGCGATATACACTTGTTAAGCCTAATTGTCTAGCAGCTGAAGCAGTGGTTTCGCTAATGCATGCAACAGAACCCTCCCATGTCCGTGGTTCAGGTAGAAAATCCACCGAAGCACTGTTGCATGATAAAGATTAACAGATTAGAGGTCATTTTTTTGGATTTATTTTTCAGGTTTTATGTTTTTTTGGTTGCATAAAGCAATAAAAATAGCAATGAAAGAAATGGTGTCTTCTTGAAGTCAAAGTCCATGAAAGCATGAGGAAGATATTTGTTGAATTTCGCAATATATTATAACAAAAAAGTTCGAGAACTTTATATCTAAGAATACAAATTATTGGAGTGTAATGGAGACTGAGAAAACCTCTAAATAAATAATCAGATAAGCTTCGGTTCGGTTAAGCTTTTTAAATTAGGTCATAAAACAAAGCATTGAACTAACCCCAAAAAAAACCTGTGAAACTCCTTCAAAATTTACAAACAAAAAAATATTTATATTTATATTTAAAAACATGTGAAACTCCAAAAAAAAAAAAAAAAACAGGTGGCATAATTAATAGAAAATGATCTTACTTTAATTGGATGCACGGCTATTGAAGACAAACTTCAAGAAGGGTAAGAAAGAAGCTGCAGCAACACCTCAACCCCTGCTGCAACAACATTTCCATTAACCCAAGGACAGAAGAAATTATGATGCTTAATTGGATCAAACTCAACTACTTCTTCAAAGTTGCTTTCCCCATTTGGAGGCCCTAAATACCAAAATATATAAATAAAATAAAAAAGATTAAATGTTCAATCATTTTTAATAGAAAAAAGGACTCTAACCTAGCCCATTTGCAGGAGGCTCACATGGTTATACATTCATGCTCTTTATGTTACATTTTCATAATCTCAGGTTCGTGAAATGGCAATGGTTTCTGCTGTTCAGGAAGCCCAGAAAGATAATCTCAGAAACTTTAGTGACTACATGATGACAGTGTTAGAGGTTAGTTTCTACACAAAGTCAAAGTTACACTTCAATTCTGTATTCTGATATCTACTAAATTACCCTTTTACCGCCTGTTTAATACTAAATTACCTATTTTTTTTCTATCTGTCAGGATGACTGGCAAAAGGAAAAAAGGGACTTTCTTCACAGCTTGAGCCGCATCTCCAGTTTAGCAAGGACCAATGTAACTGATTCAAGCATTGGGGCTAACCGATCAGGGCCAATATTATCTCTATTTTCTAGTCCTCACATTTCATCTGGTCCTTCTAACATGGAGCTTTTGGCAATAGTTGATAAAAAGGCTGCAACATATGTCCAGGTTGTGAGAAAACTCAATGATGCAAGAAAACGTAGTTTAGAATATAAAGTAAGTCCATCAACTTATCATACTTTTATTACTCGATTTATTTATTAATGTGTATTTTGTTCCATTTTTCAGTCAGCTACTGCTTTTAAGAATGCATATGATCACAATCCTGGCCTGGATTCTTCTAGTGGTAACTCAGTTACCATGAACAAGATCTGGCATCTAATTCAGGTACACATTGTTTTCATATGTAGAAGATTGCTCTTTCAAGCATTTTGTCGATCACTTGGAGTGCATATATGCTCTCTTTTTTCTGACCCATTTACTTTAATTGTACATTTATAACCATCGAAAACAAATGCCAAAATCACATACTTTAAGCATCGATTCATTGTAAAATATAAAATAAAACATCAAACTGAGGTTCAACAAAATAACATTAAGAGAGGGGTAGAGATTTTCGAGATGATCTACAGGGGATGAAGAAATAAAGTTCTTCTGTTCAAAAATAAAACCAAACAGATTCATCACTCTCAACATTTTAAAGACAAACATCAAGTAGTTAAACACAAATTTTAAACTGAAATTTAATCAATATAATGAAAAATCAGAAAAAACATACTCACAGTAGTAGTCGTGGCGGCCGTAGTTGTCGACTCCGCCATCATAAACTTTTTTGTTGAAGAAATAGGAGATGGTAGAAGCGTCCTTTTCATAGCATAGTAACACCTCCCATTCCTGGGAGAAATAGGAGATCGTAGTTGTCGGCCGTAGTTAAACACAATTTTTGTTGAAGAAAGGAAACTTCAATTAAACGAACAACTTTACCATATTTGGGAGAAAAAATCGGGAATGGGTTACTATTAACGAACCTTAGAGAGTTTATCGCCACCAAGATGATGCAGATGCACGAAAAAAACCAGAATCCTTTTTTCTTGATTGAGAAGATGAAGTTGAGGGATGAATGAGAAGTCGTGTTCCCCTAATTTGCTGAATGGATGAAGAAATAGGACCAAGGCTAGAAGTGCAACTAGACTAGGGTTTGTAAACATGGGGAGTCATTGTAGATGGAGTAAGGTAGAGGTGAAGAGGAGTGAGCGAGGTACTTCAAAATTTTGGGGGATTTTCCATGTTTCTAGTGGTGGCGGCTGCTAGGTTTTACAGAGAGTAGCAGGGGAGAAAATGAAAGAAGATATTACTATTTCAAATGTGTTATGTTTGATTAGGGTTTGCACATAGAAGGAAGTGAAAGTCGATCGGAGAAGAAGGGGTTTGCAGAGAGAAAGAAGGGAGAGAATGAAGTCGATTTGGCGGGTGTAGAGAGTAGAGAGGAAGAGGAAGCGGGTGTTCAAAATTTTGGGGGATTTAGTTTCCCCCCTGAGTCCCAGAAACGCGCGTTTATTAAAATTATAAAGCGACATTTGTAGAGGACGCCCTTTTTATTATAGGTGCCCTCCGTGTTTTTAATATTTTTACATGAGACACTAGTTTAAGGGCACTCAGTAATGCGCGACCTAAATCCTTAAAATTTTTGAAGAGATGACACTTTTTTAATGTCGCTCTCTAATGCGTAACATAAATCAAAGAGCGTCGTGTTTTGCGCGTCGTAAAAGGCCTTTTTTCTAGTAGTGAAAGGAAGCATTTTTCCTTTCACCACATTCATTTGAAACTCTCATTCTTATTTCCTTTCACCACATTTATTTGAAACTCTCATGACTTTTCAATTTCTTTCTAATAATAATTATAATTTGGTAAATTAGGTTAAATAAATATCAAACCTAATGTGTAATCATACATAAACTAAATTTCAATATTAAAATAATATCTTTATTATATTGATAAAATTATGTTTTTTAACTTTTAACATATTATATTTAATTTATTAGTTTTAATATATTTTTGGATGTACACCATTATCATTTTATAATTTTGGAACAATTTATATAAGATTCTTCAATGATTAATTTAAATATAACATTACATGGTCAACTTAAATATAAAATTTAGTTTAACTTAAACAACCCAAATAAAATTTTATAAATAGATAAAATTGATAAATTGTAGTGTCTTTATAATAATGATTATAAGTTTGTTAATGAGGTTAAATAAATATCAGACCTAAAGTGTAATCATAAATAGACTAAATTTCAATTTTAAAATAATATATTTTACTTCTATTTATAAACTTTTGTCTTTAAATTTTAACATATTATACTTAATTAATTAGATTTAGAATGTTGTTGTTTGTAACCATTATCAGTTTAGTACTACAACTTTTGAATAGTTTGGACAAAATACTTCAATTTTTAATTTAAATATAACATTACTCAACATAAATTTATAAATTTCAGTGATAAATAGTTAAAAGTGATAAATTATAGTGATAAATACAAAAACTAAATTGTATTATCAATTTAACTAAAATATTTCCTAAAGATATTTTTATAATCATTAAAAGTTTTCAAATAAGTAGCTTAAAATAACTTACAATAACAAAAGTTAAAAATAACTTTATATAAATAAATATTTTGTTACCTTTAAAATAAAAAAATAATGTCTGATGTTTTAAATAATTATGATGATAGAAATTAAAAAGTAAGCAAATAACTTCTAAAAATTAATTAACAATAACAACAACTATAAATAACATTAAACCATATATAATATTTAATGTTATTAATGTGTAACTCGTTGAGAGAAATCACTCAAACGATTGGGATTATAAAGTTATAATATATATATATATATATATATATATATATATATATATATATATATATATATATATATATATATATATATATATATATATATATATATATATAATCATATAATTCAAAATAATCAATATATTATATCAATTTAGTATGAGAATTATTATATCAAATTTAACAACAACGTTATTGTTATATTAAAAAAAACATATATTTGTAAAGACTTCAACTATATAAGTGTTTCCATGTATTACAATGTCAACTCAAATATAAATTTCAGTTCTATTTAAAAAACCAAATAATATTTTGTAAATAGTTAAAAGTGATAAATGCAAAAACTAAATTTTAATCTCAAATTAACTAAAGTATTTCCGAAATATATTTTTATAATCATTAAAAGTTTCGAATAAGTAGTTTAAAATAACTTAAAATAACAATAGTTAAAAATAACTCTATATAAATGATTATATTGTTAGGTTTAAAATAGAAAAACAATATTTGATGTTTTAAATAATTATAATGATAGTATTTAAGACATTAAGCAAACAAATTTTAAAAAATAAATTAACTAACATTAAATCATATATTATATATAATTTTATTCGTGTGTAACTCACGGATATAAGTCATTCAACCAATTGAGATTATGAAGTTATAATAGATGTATATATTATCATATAATTCAAAATAGTCAATATATTATATATCAATTTAGTATACAAGTTATTATATCAAATTTAACAACGTTATTTAAATATTAAAAAAAACATATATTTGTAAAACTTCAACTTTATAGGTTTTTCTGCGCAACGCGCAAGCATTCGCCTAGTTGTTTGTATAAAACCCATCAAAATTTTCATCTTCAAAAAGTGTGGTGCATAAAACCTTCAAAGCAAAACATATCAATGTAGGAAAGCATACGCCACATTTGTAACAAAGAGTAGATTAAAATGTCATATTTTACCACTCACAACATGATTAGTGAAGCCCACGACGTGAGTATGGTATAATATAATATTGACTACGTTATGTAATCCAGCTCACGACGTGAGATGTAAAGGCTCACGTCGTGAAAACTGGGTCTTCACATGTTGCAGATTTGCAGAAAGTCTTCTTTTGAAATAGAATGCAATTGATCTCTTAATGGATTAAGACTCTTCTAAGACCCTTATTTTTCTGGAACCCTTTCTTTTCTCTAATATCTCTTTGCACATGAAATTCACCCCACACTAATAAGAGATTATGGGCTTCGACTCGTTCCTCTAAAACAAACGGTTCTCTCGTTCGCTCTCGTCTTTTTATTTTCTTCTATTGATACTCTAACAATTCTGCGACCAAAACAAACATTTGGTGGAAAGTAGAAAACAAACATCACATAATTTAGTTACAAGTTTTAAAACATACAAAATAAAAATAAAAACTCACAAAATAAAACACACCAAAATAACAAAGAAAATAAAATGACTAAAAATAAAATGGATAAAATTATTTTTCATCTCCGTCGTCTCTCGCTCCCCTGGTCTTTGCGTTATCCCCTTGTCACGACCAATACTCGCTCCACGAAGGACAAATAAGGTATTGATTTCCCAAATTAGATGGTTTCTCAATGTTAAAGTGTTGAATCATGTTCTCCATAGTACCACCTTACAATTCATGTTCATGCTCATTCTGTTAAGAGACGGTCCTCCTCCCATGGGAGCATTTTGTTGCACCAGTCGACCTCTAACACCTCTCCCTCGCACATTCCTTCTTCCTCTTTGTCTTGGTTGTTCCTCGTGATTATTTAATGGTTCTTCTTTGTCTTCCGTGGGTATCACATATCCCTGTAACACCCCGGATTCCAAGGTATTATTTTTATTCTTTTATTTTTGGGTGATTGTGAGGAAACTCGGCGAGTTGGAGTCTAAACTCGCCGAGTAGGATCGCGGTTTTGTGCGCGGGTTCGCGTCTGGACTCGGCGAGTCCAAAAGTGGACTCGGCAAGTCCACGTTGTTTAATGAAACCCTAATTTCCAGGGTTTGAGACCTATTTAATGGGGTTTATGGAAAGGCAAAGGAGATTCTAGCTAAGAGGAGCCAAGGGAGGTGGACATCCTTCGATTTTGGAGCCCAGAGCATCATTTTGGAGGTATATTTTGGCTCCCTTTTCTGTTGTTATGATGAACATGGGGGTTTAGGGTTTCTTGACCCCTTTGTTGGTTAGATTTGATGTCCATTTCATCCCTATTTGTAATGAGGCTTGAGATGGGATCCATAGAGGTCCAGAGAAGCTTTATTCCTTAAGCTTTATGAGGATTCATGGGAGTTTTGACGTAGAGTTATGTGATATGGGGCTAAAACATCATTTAGGAGTAAATAGTTGTTGTTTAAGCACCAAGGTTTGGACTTTACGTGATTATCATGCTTGGGGAGGCCAGATCTATTATTGTATGTAACATATCTGACCTCAGAAGTGAGTTTGAGTTTGTGCATGGCATGGACTCGCCGAGTCTGAAGAATAGACTCGACGAGTAGCATGAAGTTTGCCCGTAACCACTCAGCGAGTGGTCTTGTTGAGTTGAGGGGTCGACTCAGTGATCAGGGAGAGTCAGGGGGGACTGAGTCAAGCCGGAACTCGTCGAGTTGATCTTGAGACTCGGCGAGTTAAGTCGTGGTGGCCCCGTGATTTATGCCAGGTGAAACTCGTCGAGTCAAAGAAGTACTCGGCGTGTCAAGAGAGGATCCAAGGGAGTCAGTGGACACGTATAGACTCGCCGAGTTGCCCTAGTGCACTCGCCGAGTCCGGTGAAAGTTGATCTGTAGGGTTGAGTTCAGTTGTATTTATGAGTGTATTACTTTGTGTGATTAGGCGGAGGCTAGATCACATTTATTCCGAGACAGATATTTACCGAGATACACGAGGTGAGTCTTCTCTCTATACTTTACCTTGAGTAGGTAACCAGAGTTATGTGACAGAGTATTTGTATGCTATGTATGTTATGTGTTGTATTGCATTATTTCTATATGATTTATGTTGTGCATGTTTATAGAGTTAGAACTGGAAGGTTCACAGAGTTAGAACCAGAGGGTTCACAGAGTTGGGTCCACGAACCCACAGAGTTGTAGCCTCGAGTGGCTAATATGTGTTATGTGTGGTATTTTGGGGAACTTACTAAGCTTTGTGCTTACAGTGTTTGGTGTTATTTGTTTCAGGTACTAGTGAGGATCGCGGGAAGGTGCCGACCTGATCAGTACACACACGGGATTTTTATGTTATGAGATCTTGGGATTGTTATATGCTATGAATTTGAGTTTCAAACAATGATTCTTTTTATGAATAATAAATGAATTATGTTTTTATAAATTTTGAAAAATTGTATTGAAATTTAGGTTGTTACAAGTTGGTATCAAAGCCTTGGTTTGAGGGATTCGAGTACACCTTCAGGCGTATTTGAACTCAAACTGAGGATTCAAAAAATATTATCAAAAGAGAACCAAGTTTTCTAAAAAGAGGAAATGATTTTTTAGAAAACGTAGAGCAGAGTTGTGTGTACGATCAGTCAGCGCCCCAACAGTGATTTCCAAAAATATCCTTATGTTGTATGATTATGAGATTGATTTGATGTATTCTTGTGCTAGAGTGGGCTAGGTATTCCTATTAGGACTAGAGAGGCCTGATTTTTGATGCCTTAGCCTAGGGGGAGGTGAGCTGCTATGAGATGCTTGAGAGTGAGTAGGTAGCAGTGAAGAGTTATGAGAGATCTATAGAGAGTGGAATATGCATAATAGAGTACTTGGGACTTGGGATCCTAAGAGGAGGACTTAGGGTGTACACTGATACGGTGTGGACAGTAGTATTGGGACCGTACTACTGAAAACACCGGAGCGGTGTACAATTCAAGTAAGAATCTTCAGGATGCCAGAGATCAAGGAGGGATGCGTTATCGAGTGCGAGTATGCTCGAATGAATTTCTAATATATCGTATGTTGTATTTCAGAGGTAGATCATGGTGAGGACACGACTTATGCCAGAGAGCAGCAAGACTAGTGATGAGGAGATCCACCGGATCATCCATAAGGAGGTGGTTGCGGCCATCAGGGCAGAGAAACCAGAGATGTTCGGGTCTATTAAGACCATGCTGATTGAGACTTTTGATGAGCGTTATGCCTCTCGTTCTGAGGTTGTTGTCGCAGCGGCCACTGCAGCCGTCGCTGCTGCTAGGCTGCAAGGGGGTGACTCGTTGTTGTTCAGGGAGTTCAGCAACATGAAGCCACCAGAGTTTGATGGGATGCAGGATCCAATTGCAGCGATGAGATGGGTATCTAACATTGAGGGATGTTTCTATACTTGCTCGTGTTCAGAGCACTTGATGGTTCGGTTTGCGCAGAACCAACTTCGCCTAGGGGCGAAGGACTGGTGGAAGTTCGCGACAGCACACTATTCTCCAGCAGAGCTTACTGCGGTGACCTGGGAGAGGTTCACCACCATGTTTCGTGATGAGTACGTTCCCTCGGTGGAACAAGATCGGTTGGCACAAGAGTTTTTGACCATCAAGCAGGGTACGGAGTCTCTAACGGCTATTACTAGGATGTTTCATGAGAGGGCAATGTTCTGCCCTGAACACGTGTCTACTGAGCAGGCATGAATGAGCCGTTATTTGAGTATTTTGAGGAGAGACATTCAGGAGTTCGTGGCGAACTCCTCATACCGAACATTTTCCAAACTTCAGGTAAATGCTCGGAAGAGGGAGATCGAACTAGAGACTCGGGCGAGGGAGGAGGCGGAGTCTTAGGGGAGGTATCGGCGACCGACACAATCTCAGCTGGCAGCCAAGTAGGCAAAGCCCGCTGATTCCAGGGCAGGGAGCCAGAAGGGCCGCACTTGTGGGAAGTGCGGCAAGGGTCATGATGGAGTTTGTAGAGCGGGATCTTGCTACAAGTGTGGCAAGGAGGGGCATATGGCCAAAGACTGCCCAAAGGGGTTTGCAGTGTGTTTTCACTGCAACCAGATTGGACACCGGAAGGCAAAGTGTCCGCTGTTGCGAGGGACTACCCAGGGAGCAGCACAAGGATCTGCCCCTACTGCTATCAGAGCTACTGAGAGCCGGCCAGTGAAGGCCGATGTACCAAAGGCGCGAGTAAGAGCCTTCCAGTTGACCGCGGAGGAGGTCCGCGTAGCGCCCGATGTCGTGGCTGGTATGTATTCTTTCATGTAATTATTTAATGTTTATGATTTTATGCTTACATTATGATATGCGTAGGTACTTTTCTTGTGAATTCTATACCTGATTTGGTGTTATTTGACTCGGGTGCGAGTCGATCTTTTATATCATTGGCCTTCAGTCGACACATCAGTATTAGTCGATAGCGTTGAGTCAACCTCTGAGAGTTTCCATCGCCGATGAGAGAGTAGTGTATGCCATGGAGGTGATTCGAGGATATGTACTTGAGATTTTCGGTGTAGAGTTTCCTATTGATTTGGTCCCGATCACGATGGGGGACGTTTGTGTCATCGTAGGCATGGATTGGTTGAGAAGATTTGGAGCAGTTATCAACTGCGAGCGACAGCTGGTGACTATACGATACCCAAGTGGGGGAGTTCTTACTATGTACGGTGAGGGTACCCGTCCCGATTCAGCGTTTTGTTCGGCTGCTAGAGCGAGGCAAAGTCTACAGCAGGGCTGTAGTGGTTTTGTAGCGTATGTGACGGATACAAGGGTTGGTGCAGGGAGACCGAGTGTGGTCGAGGAGGTCCCGATAGTGTGTGAATTCCCGGATGTTTTCCCTGAGGATTTACCGGGTGTGCCTCCCGAGAGGTAGGTGGAGTTTTGCATTGACTTGATTCCGGGGGCAGCACCTATCGCCAAGCCGCCCTATCGCCTTGCACCACTAGAGATGCAGAAGTTATCCTTGCAGCTTCAGGAGCTGCTAGGTAAGGGGTTTATACGGCCGAGCAGCTCGCCGTGGGGAGCATCGATCCTGTTTGTGACGAAAAAGGATGGTTCGCACCGAATGTGCATAGATTATCGAGAGCTGAATAAGTTAACGGTCAAGAACCGTTATCCTTTGCCGAGGATCGATGATTTGTTCGATCAGATGCAGGGAGCATCTTGGTATTCCAAGATTGATCTGAGATCTGGATATCATCATATGAGGGTGCGCGAGGAGGATATTCAAGACTCGTTATGGGCATTACGAGTTCGTGGTGATGCCATTCAGGCTCACCAATGCGTCTGTAGCATTCATGGATCTTATGAACAGGGTATGCAGACCGATGCTGGATCAATCAGTAATTGTGTTCATTGACGAGATTTTGGTGTATTCAAAGTCCAGGGAGCAGCATGAGGAGCATTTGCGGGAGATCCTCAGTGTGCTGAGAGCGGAGAGGCTTTACGCCAAATTCTCCAAGTGCGATTTTTGGTTACGAGAGGTGTAGTTCCTTGGTCACCTCGTTAACCAAGAGGGGATTTTGGTCGATCCAGCCAAGATCGAGGCGGTAATGAATTAGGAGGTGCTGCAATCTCCTTTTGAGATCAGGAGTTTTCTAGGGTTGGCCAACTATTATCGGAGGTTCATCAGGGATTTCTCCAAGATTGTTGTTCCTCTCACCAGGTTGACCCGGAAGGGTGTGGTGTTCAGTTGGGGCCCAGAGCAGTAGGCCTCGTTTGAGACTCTTTGCCAGAGATTATGCGAAGCCTCGGTGTTGAATCTTCCAGAGGGGATGGAGGACTTCGTGGTGTATTGTAACGCATCGATATCTGGGTTGGGCGCGGTGTTGATGCAGAGGGGGAATGTGATCGCATACACATCGAGGCAGATGAAGCTCCATGAGGCAAGATATCCCACCCACGATCTAGAGTTGGGGGCTGTGGTGTTCGCCCTCAAGATTTGGCACCATTACCTGTATGGGGTTCGGTGTACGATATACACGGATCACAAGAGTTTGAAGTATTTGATGGATCAATAGAATCTGAACATGCATCAGAGGAGATGGTTGGACGTGGTAAAGGATTATGATTGCGAGATCCTGTACCACTCGGGCAAGGCTAATGTGGTGGCCGACGCCCTGAGTCATAGAGCAAAGAGCGCCCCGATTCGGGATATTTGTATGAGATTAACAGTGATGACTCCGGTATTGGACACCATCAGAGGGACTCAGGCTAAGGCAGTGAGATCGGAGAACCGCAAGAGAGAGCGAGTTATCGGGTAGGTGACGAAGTTCGTAACCGATAGCATAGAGCTTATGACCTTCCAGGGTCGGATTTGGGTACCGTTTGTTGGAGGAACGCGTACCATCTTGATGGAGGAGGATCATAAATCGAGATTCTCGATCCATCCCGAAGCCACTAAGATGTATTTAGATCTGAAGAGAGAGTATTGGTGGCCCTGTATGAAGAGAGATACCGCGTGGTTTGTTGAGAGGTGCTTGACCTGTCGTAGGGTTAAGGCTGAGCACCAGAGGCCGCATGCTAAGTTGCATCCGTTGGAGGTTCCCGAATGGAAGTGGGAACGGATTACCATGGATTTTATCACCAAATTGCCATGGACTGCTAGGGGATTCGATGCAATTTGGGTGATTGTGGACAGGTTGACAAAGAGTGCCCACTTCCTTGCTATCAGCGAGAACTCTTCCACAGAGAAGTTGGCCGAGGTGTACGTGAGGGAGGTGGTATCGTGGCATGGGGTGCCGATCTTGATTGTCTCAGACCGAGATGTGCGTTTCACTTCCAGATTCTGGAAGAAATTTCATGAGTAATTGGGTACTAGGTTGCATTTAAGTACCGCATACCACCCCCAGACTGAAGGACAGAGCGAGCGGACGATTCAGACGCTCGAGGATATGCTCCGGGCATGTGTGTTGGATTTCAGTGAGATTTAGGACACGTATTTTCCGTTGGCAGAGTTTTCTTACAACAACAGCCATCATTCGAGCATTGACATGCCGCCCTTTGAGCTGTTGTATGGGAGGAGGTGTCGGACCCCTATCTGCTGGGGAGAAGTAGGGCAGCGCGTGATGGGTAGTACCGAGATCGTGCTTCAGACGACAGAGCAGATCCAGCAGGTCAAACAGAGGTTGTTGACCGCTCAGAGTCGTCAAAAGAGTTATGCGGATAGATGTTGGTCCGAACTTGAGTTTCAGGTCGGTGACTTTGTGCTCCTGAAGGTCTCTCCTTGGAAAGGAGTGATTCGATTCAGGAAGAGGGGCAAGTTGGGGCTCCGATATATTGGTCCCTCCAGGGTGGTCGCGAGGGTAGGCAAGGTTTCCTATCGTTTGGAGTTTCCACCAGAGTTGGGTCAGATTCACGACACTGTCCATGTGTCGCAATTGCGGAAGTACGTAGCCGACGAGTCAGTAGTAGTGCCACTAGAGAATATTCAGGTGGATGTGAGCCTGAATTATGCTGAGAGACCAGTGGTGATTAGAGATCGAAAGATTAAGGTCCTAAGGAATAAAGAGGTGCCACTGGTGCAAGTCCAGTGGTAGCATCGGAAAGGGTCAGAGTTAACTTGGGAGCCGGAGCGTGAGATGCGTGAGTAGCATCTGGAGTTATTTGCGGAGTGAGACTTCGAGGGCGAAGTCTAATTCTAGTGGGGGAGAATTATAATACCCTGGATTCCTAGGTATTATTTTTATTCTTTTATTTTTGGGTGATTGTGAGGAGACTCGGCAAGTTGGAGTCTAAACTCGCCGAGTAGGGTCGCGGTTTTGTGCGCGGGTTCGCGTTTGGACTCGGCGAGTCCAAAAGTGGACTCGGCGAGTCCACGTTGTTTAATGAAACCCTAATTTCAGGATTTGAGACCTATTTAAAGGGGCTTATGGCCGTCATTTGCGGCCGCCAACCCCAGAGAGAAACCCTAAAGAGCTTTTGAGCGTTTTGGGAGAGAGAAGAGGCCATTGTTGACTTTTGAAGCTTGGTTTGGCAAGGCAAAGGAGATTCTAGCTAATAGGAGGCATAGGAGGTGGGCATCCTTCGATTTTGGAGCTCAGAACATCATTTTGGAGGTATATTTTGGCTCCCTTTTCAGTCGTTATGATGAACAGGGGGTTTAGGGTTTCTTGACTCCTTTGTTGGTTAGATTTGATTTCCATTTCGTCCCTATTTGTGATGAGGCTTGAGATGGGATCCATAGAGGTCCAGAGAAGCTTTATGAGGATTCATGGGAGTTTTGACCTAGAGTTATGAGATATGAGGCTAAAACATCATTTAGGAGAAAATAGTTGTTGTTTGAGCACCAAGGTTTGGACTTTACGTGATTATCATGCTTGGGGAGGCCAGATCTATGATTGTGTGGAACAGATCTGACCTTAGAAGTGAGTTTGAGTTTGTGCATGGCATGGACTCGCCGAGTCTGAAGAACAGACTCGGCGAGTAGCATGAAGTTTGCCCGTAACTACTCAGTGAGTGGTCTTCTCGAGTTGAGGGGTCGACTCAGTGAGTCAGGGAGAGTCGGGGGGGGGGGGGACTGAGTCAAACCGGAACTCGCCGAGTTGTTCTTGAGACTCGGCGAGTTGAGTCGTGGTGGCCCCGCGATTTATGCCAGGTGAAAATCATCGAGTCAGAGAAGTACTCGGCGTGTCAAGAGAGGATCCAAGGGAGTCAATGAACACGTATAGACTCGCCGAGTCACCCTAGTGCACTCGCCGAGTCCGGTCAAAGTTGACAGTTGATCTTGTTGACCTTTAGGGCTGAGTTCAGTTGTATTTATGAGTGTATTACTTTGTGTGATTAGGCGGAGGCTAGATCACATTTATTCCGAGACAGATATTTACCGAGATACACGAGGTGAGTCTTCTCACTATACTTTACCTTGAGTAGGTAAACAGAGTTATGTGACAGAGTATTTGTATACTATGTGTTGTACTGCATTATTTCTATGTGATTTATGTTATGCATGTTTATAGAGTTAGAACCGGAAGGTTCACAAAGTTAGAACTAGAGGGTTCACAGAGTAGGGTCCACGAACCCACAGAGTTATAGCCTCGAGTGGCTAATATGTGTTATGTGTGGTATTTTTGGGAACTCACTAAGCTTTGTGCTTACAGTGTTTGGTGTTATTTGTTTCAGGTACTAGTGAGGATCGCAGGAAGGCGTCGTCCTGATCAGTACACACACGGGATTTTTATGTTATGAGATCTTGGGACTGTTATATGCTATGAATTTGAGTTTCAAACAATGATGATTTTTATGAATAATAAATGAATTATGTTTTTATAAATTTTGAAAAATTGTTTTGAAATTTACGGTGTTACAATCCCCCACCTACATTTACCACAACCCGCATAAGACCCAAAAATTTAGTCGTCAAACCAGAGTCCTTGAAATGCGTCAAATTCCGGAAAAAAAATTGACTCAAAATTCCATATGAATGTGCAAGCCGGGTAACCAAACGACCACCCTTAATTGGACTATCAACCCGATAATTTTCCGTCCTTGTACCCAAAAATCTCATTGGCATATATGGAAGATCACAAAAGACTCCCATTGTGATGATGATCCAAAGATAAAAAAAGATTCTAGGATGGCATCTTGTCACCGTGACGTTTGTGATTTATGGTATAGGTGATCAAGCGATGGAAGAATCAATGGACGGGTGATCGAATATGCCATTCGCAAGAATTCCACAGACTATATTTATGATTGGTAATGGATCTCCAAAATTATATATCAAGCAACCCCATAGTGAATTATCAAACACAATCTTGTAAAAATAAGATGAAATGTGGTGATTGTGTTTCAACCCCTGTGTATAACCCCATTCGCCAAGCAAACTCAATAAGGCTGCATTCTCAATAGACACCTTCCAATCTAAATGCAAGATCCCGGTTGAATGTTAGGTCATTCATTCGTTCTTCAAAATTAATTATGGAAAAGAACTCAATGGACAACTCTCTATAAGCCGACTCTTGAATGGAAAATAGTTTACGCCACCCATTACATTGGAATGTGAACCCGTTTTCTACATATTGCTTGCTCCAATATCTCTCCAATTTCATCACCATTCCTACCCTACCAAGCCACGACCAATCAATCATAGGTGTTAAAGCGAATTCCTGATTATATAACTAACCCAATTTATTTGAATAGTTGTTCATCATGTAATGTGAGATTTTTGTGGGAAACGATAAAGCGGATGTAAGCTAGGAACATCAACAAGTTCTAGCTCTTCAGGAAATGCATGTGTTGGTCCCATAGTATCTGTAAAATTGAACAACAAAGCAAAGCCAACAAAATACCACAAATTAAGCAACTTAAAAGAACATAAATTTTAGATGCCCAGTTTTCACATTGTGGTTTTGCATAGCACATAGTGAACACGGTTCAAACTGCATTCTACCAGCGGTCATATTCAGGGTAATTTGAACTTAAATTAATGTTATGGGTTTGGTTAGGTTGTTATTCTAAGGCTATTTAACAAACCATAACCTTAAAATTCACAAAAGTAGAAAAATTAACAAGCTTAATGCATGATATTGTTACCTGAAGCGAAGTGATAACACGGAATTGGAAAAAACTGAAGAAATTCGGTGTAAAATCAAGTGTGGGGACCAGAACTCGCTATCACGCTCTAATGTAAGTGAAAAAGTGTGTAACAGATAGTGACTTATGTTTTGAGATATGACTGTGAGTTTAACTGCTCACTTCGTGGGTTTAGGCTCACGTCGTGGTACCACAACTAGCCTTATGAATATTAGACTGCCAATGATGGGTTGTTGTTGGCCAGTTGGGTTGCTAGTCCTTAAATCCAAATGCATGTATGTATGTATGTATGTGTGTGTGTATGTATGTATGTATGTATGTATGTATGTATGTATTTATGTATGTATGTGTGTGTGTATATATATATATATATATATATATATATATATATATATATATATGTATATATATATATACAAGGTTCTAAATAACGTAAGGCGTGACTTGGCTGCAATGTCAAGCCTCAAGCTTTTCCGAGCCTTGGCGAGTCATGGCGTTTGTAAGGCATGACTTAAGGAGACAATATTCTATATAATTAATATTTTTATATGTATTTTCAACTATTATTCATTTTTATACATATATATAAGTTAAGGCGGCGCTTTAGCAAAGCTTGGTGGCAAGTGCAAGCCTTGGAGTCGTGGCGCGCCATGGCGGAGCCATGGCGAGCTTTTTAAAACCTTGTATATATATATATATATATATATATATATATATATATATATGTATATATATATATATATATGTATATATATATATATATATATATATATATATATTCTTTTAAGTTATTTAGTAAATGAAAAATAAAAAAACAATTGTTTCTTTTTCAAAATATATCTTTTACTTGCGATTATGATCCCACACTTGATAAAAAAAATTTGGAGAATGAAAAAGAAATTTATCCCAAAATGCAAAGCAAAAAGAATTAAAAGAAAAGGAGAAAAGAATATGCAAACCAAGCTCGGGTTGCCTCCCAAGAAATGCTTCTTTTCATGGAGTCATGAGTCGGACTCTATGTCGCCCTACATGGTATTGTTTGGAGATACGATCTCTATTTGCACCTTCTATTCCTTCCATCTTTTCTTGTACGCTTGCACCCTTCTTAAATAGTTTTTTTTTAGAATTTTCCTTCTTCATTTTAGAATTTTCTTCCTTGTGTTTCCGCTTCAATCCTTTATTCTTTGCAGCAAGTTCAATTTTCTCCTTTTTCTTTTTGTAGCTCTTGAGATTTAACATCCTCCTTATCCAAATTTAGCTTGCTCAAGTATTGTGTAAGTTCTTCTTCTTCATCCTCACTTGAGAAAATACCTTTTTCACTTTCTACACTCACTAGAGACTTTAGATTTTTAAAGGCGAAAACCTTAAAGACCATTGGAATTGAATCTCTTAGCTTGGTACGCTTGACGTGTTCTCTTGATTGAACTTCTTCTTCCATCAATTTTTCTAACTCTTCAAGCTCATTTTCCTCTTCCATATCGAATACTTCATTTTGAGTTATATCCTTCTTGAACCCATCTTCCACTCCAAATATCATTTCATCATTTCCCACTCGCAATGTAAACTTTGACTCGCGAATATCCACCAAGGCTCACACAATATTAAGTATAGGGTGTCCAAGGATTATTGGGAAATCTTTATCCTCCTTCATGTATAGCACCACAAAGACAATTGGAAAAATAAATTTTCCAATTTTTACGAATATGTCATCAATTATGCCTCGAGGATGAGTCACCGAACGCTTATCCATATGAATTGTCATCCTAGTAGCCTTCAATTCTAAAAGGTTGAGCTTTTGGTAAAATGAATAAGGCATTAAGTTTATACTAGCTCCTAAATCGGATAAAACATATGTCTTCGTGTTATTTCCAAATTCGCATGGAAGTGTAAGGCATCCAGGATCGCCCATTTTCCTTGGTATCCCCTCCATAATAACCATGCAAATTTTCTCACTAAGAACTACCTTGGAGGTCTTCTCTAGTTTTTTGCGAGTGTCGAGTAAATCTTGAAGAAATTTGGCATATTCGGGAACGTTGTCTAAGGATTCAATAAAAGGAGTATTGATCGAAATACCCTTGACTTGTTGCATCAACTTGTTATGTTCTTGTTCTAATGGGTGAACTCTGGCTCTAGAAGGAAACGGTAAAGGAGGTTTATAAGCTTGAGCACTAGAACGATTTTTCTATCCAGACTGAGCCCACGGTGTGAGGATTGAATCCTCACGCTGTGAGGACGGTGTTTCAGCTCTATTTTTTCTTTGATTTTTGCCCACTTTCATTGTGATTCAGGCTGCCTTGTCTCTTCTTGTAATGTCTCCAAGAACTAAGAAACAATGCCTTCTTCCATAGTTATGGCGTTGACATGTGGTTGTGGTTTATTATCAGGATTTTTAGGAGGTAACCACTCATCAACCAATGTAGTTAATTGTCCGAGTTGAGCTTCAATATTTTTAATGGATGTTTGATGATTTCTCATGGTAGCATTAGTTGCATCATGACGTTTTTCAAAAGCTTCCATGAATCTATGAAGCATTTACTCTAGGTCCACTTTTTTCTCGAGTTGTGGTTGGTCCTTTTCGTAAAAACCCCAGTCGGTTTGCCTATATTTATCTTCTTTTTTCTTCTTGTATTCCTCATACGAAAACCATTCCTTCTTTTGCTTTCTCCAATCTTTATCATAATGGTCTCCACTAAAGTAGCAAGCTTGAGACTTCTTATTACCGTTTTCGTCTAAATGGCAATGTTTTGTCATTTAGTTAAGATAGTTAGCTATGCGTGCAAATAGCTACACCTAATTTTAAATTATTAACCTAACTAAGTTAACTAACTAAATTGCACCTAGGTAGTGTACCTAGTGAAATTATAGAATAGTGTGGGTAAGTCGGGTGTCGATCACAGGGAACAGTTTTAACTAATTAATTTACCTATTATTAAATTAACCTATAGCAAATAAATCAACAATCAAATAAGCCGTTCACCCACAACGGCGCTAAAAACTTGATGCGTGCAAATAGGTACACCTAATTTTAAATTATTAACCTAACTAACTTAACTAACTAAATTGCACCTAGGCAGTGTATTTAGTCAAATTATAGAATAATGTGGGTAAGTCGGGTGTCGATCACAGGGAACGGTTTTAACTAATTATTTCATGTACTATTAAATTAACCTAATTTTCCTAGCATAGTGGTGGGTTTTATCTAATTTTTCAAGTTTAGATGAACTTAATTTATCAACAATTATCAGTTTAACAAAACACTTCTGTTAGTTCGAATCCACTTTCCCTCAATGACTTATAAATTAATTATGACAATTCCTGTTGGTTACTAATTAAAATATTATTAGCAATTCAATTCCAAATATACTAATATGCAATTAGTTCATGTAGATCTATGTATGTTCACACATAATTTAACACAAAATCAACTATTAAGTAGAATTAGAGTTATGTAAGATTGAGTTGACAAACACAATTATGTTCATAATATGAGTTCTCTAGCACATCCAAATTTAACAATTCAATTACTTATCTAAGATTGGTTCAATCTTAGCTCTAATAACCTAATGTCCACTAAATTACTAGGTATTCAAATGCATGCAGATTAATGATCACTAACTACACAGAATAAGAATTAAAAGCAATATAGTTATCAAATCAAGCATGCTAGGTATAATCAATCAAACACAAGTCATAACCAACAAGGAAAGTCTAAATTAATATAATCAAACCATGAGTTCCAGCTTCATCTAGCTAACATAAGCAACTAGATTTAGCTGGACATTCTAACAAATAAACACAAACAAGTTATAATCAAAGACATATTTAAAGGTACCAAACTAACAATTAAATTATGAACTTCTTCTTCCTTGGTGTTCAACCCAACTTCCAGGACTTCCTTCTCTTTGATTTTTGACCTTTGGACCCTCTCTAAATTCAGCTAACCTCTTCAAACCATAGGGATCAAGGTCTATTTATTTTTTTCGAAATATCCATGCTCACGTCGTGAGCATATGTGTCTCACGTCGTGAGCTTGTTGTTATCCGTGTTTGACAAGGATTCTTCTACGCGATGCTTATCTTCTGGAATGTCACAACTCACGTTGTGAGCCTTTAATACTCACGTCGTGAGAATGACTTTTTGCTGGATTTTTATTCTTTCAAGTCTTCATCCTCCAAAGTTCCATTCTTTGACACTTCTAGCCCCTTTTCTTCAAAATGTATTCTATTTCACTGCAAAATACAATCTAACCTTATAAGTATCATTATTCAATGAAAATAACCAAAATATTAATAAAAATGTACTTAAATATTGCCTAAAAATATGTATAAATATGGCAATATCAATTGTCAAATAGGGTCCATTGCAAATTTCACAACCCACACGTATTGCGTGTATGGATTGGTCCATCTTTGTCATTCTTTGATCCATACAACTAAACATTGCCAGAACCGCCACCATGTCTTCCAAAGCACCATTTCTGATTCCCCTAGCTCCATCATTATGAGGGTTGTAGTACTCCCGTGAATGCTTTGAAAATTCTTCGGTTAGTTCTTTAATTTCAGCGGGATTCTTCTTTGTAAAAGGTCCTTGAGAATGAAGGTGTTGCCTTGTCGTTACGTTCACCCCATTGTAGAAGATCGAGACTTCTTGTTGCTCGTTTAGATCATTTTGGGTACATTTCATTATTAACCCTTTATATCATTCCCATGCCTTGTACAAAGACTCCCCCACTTGTTTCTTGAAGTTAGCTATGCTTTTTTTGAGTTTAGAAACTTTTGACGGTGGAAAAAAATTTAGAAGAATTCTTCACGCATCTGTTCCCAAGTAGTGATTGAGCCTAGTGTAAGTTCCTTCAACCAATCGTTTGCTACTCCTTTAAAGGTAACAAAAAGCATACTCAACAACACTATTTCTCGTGGTACATTCAGAGGATTGAAGTAGTCGGCGATGTCATTGACTTCATCGAGGTGGTTGTATGAATCTTCATGTTCTTTTACGGAAAATGGAATATCCTTTAGCACGGAAAGGATATCTCCCTTAAGCTCGAAAGTAGCAGTTCTAGGAATTACGGTTTGTACAAGTCCTAGACCGGTGTCCTCATGTATTCCTTTTTTGTATGCCTCCATCGTCATGTCAGCAATGTCCGTCATGTTGGTTGTGGGCTCGCTTTTGGGTTCACTGATTTTTCTGTTTCTTTTTCGGGCTCGTAACCAGCTTCCTTTTTTGTTAGGGGTTCTCTCAAATCTTTCGAATGTGCTTTCATTTTTCGGGATGTTACTTGATCCTCCTACGTTCTTGTCCTTCGCTTTATGAAAAGCTAACTCTGGATCCTCAAGTGGTGGTGTCAATTGTGTGTTTGATCTGTGGGTCATATACTACTGAAACAAAAACACAAATAAAAATGTAAAAACGAACTAAAATTAAATAAAAAGTCCTATTGAACGATTACCACGACATGGTAACTAGTGTCACCTCGTGGTATTGTAGATAAACTAAAATAGAAAGCAAAAACGAAATAACAACTGAAATATCAGATCTCACGTCGTGAGCTTTAAGAGCTCACGTCGTGAGTTCAATATTTTAGAAAAAATTAACTAATGCTAAAAAGTAACTTTTTGCAGGTTTTACCCCACAAAAATGATCAATTAACCTAAAGCAGTTAAATTAAAAACCAAAATAGTTGTTCCCCGACAATGGTGCCAAAAACTTGATGCGTAATATTTTATACCTACTAGTTTTACCAACTATTTAACTCACTATTACGTCTAAGGCAATGGACCTAACTGCAAATATTATATCATAAACAGTCGAGTATCGAACTTAGGGAACGGATTTAGTATACTAAAGTAACTACTGTAAGATTAATCTAAAAGAAAGAAATAATCAAAAAGGGATTTTATCTAATTTATGTTCAGAAAAACTTAAGCACTCAACTAAAATGGTTTTACTCATTTTATTAGAAACACTTTCGTTTAGTTTCGAATCCACCTTTTCCATATGGTTATTAACTATTTATAAAGTAATATAGTTGGTTATGAATTATTATGTAATTTGCTATTTTGGTCTAGTAAACTATTATTTTTGCCAATTCATGTACTATTATGTACGGTTATACACAAGCAAACACAAAACGAGTTATTAATTGTAATTGAGTTATGTCAGATTTATTTGAGGCAATTAAGCAAACACAATTATGGTTACAATTATGTTTTCCAGCACATCTATGTTTGTTACTTGTATTACTTGATCTAGATATGGTCACTCCTAGCTCTAGAAATTTAATAGTCACTAAATTACAAGGTAACATGTTCATGTAAATTAATGGTCACTAACCTACACTAAACTTGAATTCAAGCAACAAAGTCACAGACTTTAACATGGTAGGTAGTGATAATCCAACACAAGAACAAAACAAACTTTATAAAATCAATAGAATAATAAACTAAACCATAGATTCAAGGTTTCATCTCGCGAAACGAAAGTAAATGAGTTTCGCTACTCATAACTGAAATTAAACACACAAGTTCAATAGAAATCAACATGATTCAAGTATGCAAACTGAATGTAATGATTTGATATTTAATTCCTCAATCTTCCAAGTATCCTTCCTCCAAAAGAATAATTTTTTCACTCTTCTGACCTCAAATCTTGAGTATCTCAGAATATCCTCTCCCCCCAAAGCCTCTTTAATGGTAAGTGCGAACGACTTTATATAGTTTTTGAGAATATGTGGCTCACGTTGTGAGATAGGGGTCTCACGTCATGAGCTTAGTATTTATCTGTATCATGCAAGGAGTCTGACTTCCGCGTAACAATCTTCTAGAATTCCGTCCTCACATCGTGAGCTTGATGTCTCATGTCGTGAGTTAGTTTTTCAACAAAAATCTTTTCCTTTTAAGCTCCAAACCTCTAATGTTCCAATGCTTGTCACTTCAGGTCCTTATTCATCAAGAGTGTCTTTATTGGTTGAAAAATGTAAATTAATCCAATAATTATCACATATCTTTGCAATTAACCAAAATATTACTTCAAATGTATTAAAATATTGCCTAAAATGTGTATAAATATGGAAATATCAACGTCTTTACGGGAGGAAGGATCATACACCATTTTATTGGGGGGAGGTCGGTCATAGGGTCATGGGAAAGATCGAGGTAGTCTTTCAGAAGATAAAGCTTATCTACCAGATCATGCAGAGGTCATAAACATCTAAGAGTCAGAAAAAGAGTTATGCCGATAGACATCATTCCGAGGTTCAATTCCAAGTTGGCGATATGGTTTTACTGAAGTTGTCACCCTGGAAGGGTGTAATATGCTTCTGGAAGAGTGGCAAGTTGGGCCCCAATTTATCGGGCTGTTTCGAGTCGTTTTCAGGGTAGGTAGGGTGGCCTATCGACTAGAGCAAATTGAGGAGCTCAGTCAGATTCATAACACCTTCCATGTTTCTTAGCTACGGAACTGTGTACCTGATGATTCAATAGTGGTTCCTTTGCACGATATTCATGTTGATGAATGCTTGAACTATGTTGAAAGACTAGTAACGATTTTGGATAGGAAGACGAATGCCTTATGCAATAAGATGGTACCATTGGTTAAGGTCCATTGGCAGAATCAAAAGGGTTCTTAATGGACTTGGGAACCCGGGGTAGACATGCGGCAGAATTACTCAGAGTTATTTGCCGCACCGTACTTTGAGGACGAAGTCTGATTCAAGAATTGTAACCCCCAGGTATTTGGTATTTTTCCTTTTGGCCTCAAAGTACAAATTTGTTGGAAATGGTCCTTACACCATGCATACTTGGGGCGTATACATGGCGAAGCTCATTAAAAGAAAACGTGGAATCATGTGAGTATGTGGGCTGTACTCGTAAAGTACGCAAGGCATACGAAGCTGGAGGAAATCCATAACATTTAAGGTTTGATCCCTATTTAAGCAACCTTAACCCTCAAAACCTTTTCCATCTCTGGTCTCCATCCTCCTGAAACGATCCCTTGCAAAACCTAGTGTTCATTATGAGTGTTTGATCCATTTGTGCTTTTTATGCCCATCCTTTAAGGATGAAGAGCTTTGGAGTGCATTTGGGAAGCTTCAAACTTTGTAGATATGAGTTTTTCACCTTTCAAGCAACCTCCTGAAGGTATAAAGTTATGAACTTGATGAATGTGTAACACCAATAATTTTCAAACAAAATTTTCATTTAAAATCACATAATTCTCGTAACACATTTCACAAAAATCTCATTTAGTTAATTTAAAAGTTGCAACTCCATAATGGTTTGATTAAAATCCAGGATCCTCAAAAACATAACTCTTTCACTGGTGTGTACAATCAAGTCGGTGCCTTCCCACGATCCTGAGAAAAACCTGAAACACATAACACATAACACGGTAAGCACGAAGCTTAGTGAGTTCCCCAAAATACCACACACAGCTCATTAGCCACACGAGGCTATGGCACAGTAAGACCCTCCAGTCAATGTGTCTCAGTAGGACCATTCGGTCCCATAACTCGGGTGGACCCTCCGGTCCTAACTCAGTAAGCACAAAATATTACACAACTTAAATCACATAGACATAATGCAGGATATTTCAGTACTCAATATAAACACATCAGACATCTTAGTCACACAAAGATACCACTCATGGTAAGTATAGTGAGAAGACTCACCTCGACAACAAGCAATCATCCTCACACTCGAATCTTGAACTAGCCACCGCCTAACACATAGGGTAGTTATTTAATTTAAAAGTCGCAACTCCATAATGGTTTGATTAAAATCCATGATCCTCAAAAACATAACTCTTTCACTGGTGTGTACAATCAAGTCGGTGCCTTCCCACGATCCTGAGAAAAACCTAAAACACATAACACATAACACGGTAAGCACGAAGCTTAGTGAGTTCCCCAAAATACCACACACAGCTCATTAGCCACTCGAGGCTATGACACAGTAAGACCCTCCAGTCAATGTGTCTCAGTGGGACCATTCGGTCCCATAACTCGGGTGGACCCTCCGGTCCTAACTTAGTAAGCACAAAATATTACACAACTTAAATCACATAGACATAATGCAGGATATTTCGGTACTCAATATAAACACATCAGACATCTTAGTCACACAAAGATACCACTCATGGTAAGTATAGTGAGAAGACTCACCTCGACAACAAGCAATCATCTTCACACTCGAATCTTGAACTAGCCACCGCCTAACACATAGGGAAGTTATCTCAATAAATACTCGGTTCTTGACTCTAAGTAAACCAAAGGTTATTCTTCATGTTTCTAACTCTTAAAGTGGGTAAAATACCATTTTACTCCTCCATGGTCTCTATTACTCATGTTTGACCAAACCCTAAAGTCAACAGAAATCAACTCGAGTCAACAGTCCATGTTTGACCCGACTTGCCGAGTGCACCTTTGTGACTCGTCAAGTCCACTTGTTTCCTTGGAAATATCATGAAGGTCCAGCTTAGCTCGTCGAGTTGACCCGTAACTCGTCGATTTATCGCATGATCAAGCTCATCGAGACAAACCCTAACCGACTCGTCGAATCGGCTCGTCGACTCGGCGAGTCCATTTAGACTCATTTATCATTCAGATGATTTCAAGGGAAAAAACCTTCCCAAACTCTAGATCTACGTTCTTAGGGCTCGATTATCACATAAAGTCACGACCGTTATGTCCATGCATGGCATATGATGCTCTAAATGCCAATATAACTCTAACAAAGATGCTTAACCACAATAACTTTTATATGGTGAAATAAAGCTATAATCTTTGGACTCTATGGACCTCATAAAGTCCAGATCTGAAGTCTAGGCCTCCTAATAGACTCCACGCACTTATTGTCCCAACAAAAGGTAGAAAAAGCCCTAACTTCCGTACTCATGAGATCTAACTAATAAGATGAGAAAGGTGTAGGCTTTATACCTTCTACAAAAGCACCGCATGAAGAAATTCTAGATCCCACAACCTCTTCTCATTCCTTGCTTGTTGCTCACTCCTTTCCTTCCAAATATTCACCAAAAACACTTGATATTAACTTAACCACTCTCTCTGATATTCAATGGTCGCTAAGGGTTTCACACAGGAGAGTTGGGCAGCTGGTGAGGCACATTTGAGGTTATAAGTCCCCTTAAATAGGCCCAACCCTGAGAATTTAGGGTTTCCTCGCACAACACCAACTCGAAGAGTCGACACACTGACTCGTCGAGTCAGTCCACGCGGATAACTTGACTCTACTCGATGATTTGGACTCACAACTCGTCTAGTCGCTCCATAAATCACATAATTTACTCTTACAATGATATACCTAAAAAAATCAGATGTTACAATTCTCCCCCACTTTCACCCTCAAAATTGCTCCTCCATAACACATAGATTGAACCCAAAAACCTGAAAGTTACCATCGAAAGGATCTCATATCACATGGCTATCTTCCTCCAGAAGCACCTAAATTCAAACAGAAACTCCCAAACTCGAAAAAAGGACATACCCCCTGCCGCTACATTACCCCTTATGACTTTCCAGAATCTGGAAACTCTAGTGGCCTGTCTCACTGCCAGACCACCCTCTCAGGATATCATCATGTTATTTGCTCCTCGAATAACAGACCCCGTTAACTTACTGCCCCTCTGATTCTCTCGTTGCGACTTATAAAACAATGCAATGCTCAAAAACTAGGTACCGACCACTTTTACCAGACATACATGACGATCCATATCATACTCCAATGAACTAAAGGATCACATCACCAAGAACCCACCCATTGTACTGCAATCAAAAGCCATCTGAACAATAAATTCTCAACACCATGTCCTTAAACACATGAAAAATGATCATGTTTTCTCATAATTATCCTATAACATCTATCAATCATAAGCCCCGACTCCCTTCTCAAATATCGCTTTCAACACTGAGCACCAGGTCAAATCCCGACCCAACTGTTGAACCTCCAAAGGTTACCCGTTGCATACCCCAAAACATCTTACAGACTTCCTTCTCACACTAACTATCTCAGCCCAGTGTGACACACTAGTCATGAAGTTCACTTTACCCCAAGCAAATACTACAACCCCAACTGAAATCATCTCACCCTCGACCTCTGTCGCCTACTACTCATTAGCTCCATACGTCTCGCGGTCCTTCCCATATAGACGAACTAACCCACTTAGGTATAAAACATCAGATGACACGCAATAACCCTCCAAATGGAACCCATCTGCAAATCTGAAACCTCATCTCGCTTACTCAATACACGAATTGTCCCAAATTCAACTCGAGAGTTTGATTTCACAACAGAAATGGAACCACTCATTTCCAATCTGAAACTCAACCCGTACCCACGATTCGTGAATTTATGCATACACCATCTCTTTAATTCCTTACGATTATGGTAATCCTTCCTCAACCCGGGATACAACAATCATCGTCTGACATGGAGACCCCCGTCTCGCCCCTGGTCCGACAACCAGGTTCCAAAAGACTCAAGTGGTAAGGCTACCGAAGCCTAAAAACTCCTTTGCATCATATTCTAACTAGTGAATACTACAACTCTTTGCAGAATAGTATTCGCTCTTATCAACTGTTGAGTGCTACGGTTCCCCCCGGTAGGCTTACGACATCCCCTCATTAACCAGTGAGTACTACGACTCCTGCAGTATCACAACACTCTCCTGCTAGCCATTGAATACTCCAGGTCTCCACAGTATCACGACACTCTCTCGCTGACTAGTGAGTACTACGACTCCCCGCAATATCGCGACACTCTCCGGATGACTAGCGAATACTACGACTCCACGTAGTACCACGACACCCTTTCCACTGACTCATGAATGTTACGGCTCCCCGTAGTCATACAACACTCTCTCGTTCACTGACTCACGATGGGATTACTCCATGGCTTCTCCTGATAATCCCAAGTGATTATTCCTAGCCGGATCCACTTGCTCTGTTATCACCCCATAATCTCATCATCAAGACATCACTACACTGAGTTCACCAACTCATGCTCCGCATTTCAACCTATATAGGTGCTTACACCCACCCAGCTTACGCACCACCACTCTAGGATGTAAATTCTCGAAGTCAATGTACTTTTCTCAGCACATATACACACTTAGATAGTCCTACTCTGGTGACACTTAACTGATGGGTTCCCGCTGGAACAAAATCACTCGGTACTCCACTCGCTATCTCACACTCGAGTCTCAACATGACCAAAAATTAGAACGTCATACTCGGGTACCTCGAAACACCATTACAACATCTCACACTGTCTTGCCTCAACCACTGATCTTCCATTTATGCAACTCGAAACCTCGAAATACTCCCATCTCCCAAATGGAAATACGGAGGAATTGTCAACGACTGAATATACATTGACTAAAATCTGAAGCTCCATCCTCTGCTGATCACCACTCATAGGAAACTACTCATACTAACTCTAGAATTTGTTGACAAATCATCTGCTTGCCCTCCTGGAGTATAGATCACAATCTATACCTATACCTTCAAATCTCAGCTACTGCACCCTGAACTCAGCGACACAACCACCTCAAACACAACATTTGCAAACCCAAAAAATTCCCTAGCCCCAAATAAGTTCTCTGGCCAACGGTCATCCTCCGTGGATTCACTCATTATTTCTTAAGGACATACTCATACGTCATCCCACCTACCACCTCACCTCATACACCAATAACCTAAGTCTCATGTGTCCGCACCGCATATCTCCATAACTAGCTCTCTACACACACTTGAACGAATCGATGATCCTCCCAATAAAATACCCAGTTCTCCTCCACTCAGGGTTCGAACCATCACTAATTGGCATACCAACAATCTATTCCAAACTGTTTTACCCGGTACATCACACTTAATTCTTGGAACGTACCACGTAATCATTTAGTGATCTTCTCAATGGAAATCAACCAACTCCAAATATCCCGCAACTCAGAAAAAAAATCTCGAAATCTTCCCAATGTGACTGCCTCCAATCATCTCAAAGCCTCGAATCGACACACCACCAGATACCCCAACTGTTTCGAATAGACCTGAATCTCAATCTAAAAATAATACACTATAACGTACCTCATCACTGATTCCTCGACCGACCTCCCACCGTAGGAATCACCATAAAAGCAAGAGAACTCACTCTCACAATCGATACACAACGAGGGCTACCACCCCGATATGCTCCTCTTGATTACCTAGAACTACTGCCAAAAGTATGCCTCCCTCAATAGGGCACCTCCTTGTTCTCTTCCATCTTATTCCTACTAATGACTCTCTCATGGTATGAAAATACCTGGCAACAAACATACTACTCAAATACTCTGGCAAAAAGGTTGCAACCCTATGCTACCCCAAGGGGTTTACCTCCAAACTTTGAAACTGGGAAGTCGTTATCTCCTTCGTCTCTCCCAAAAACGGGGACATCGCAACTCTTATCATAAAAGGTGACATCTCATCTATCGATCAATTGCTCAACTCAGGCCGCAATCCCCCAATAAGCATCCTTTCTACTCATCCTTAAGTCTTGCCAATCTAATTGGAATCTCACCGAAAATCTCTCAGAAACCAACTCGATTTCCTTCTCAAGGTATGCTCCATTGAAACTCATTTAACAGGGCCCTGAGGCCCCACACTCTATCACATTTGATCTCAGTCTAATCAAACACAATGGGATAACTGGTAAAACCAGAAGCACTAACCGCTACAAATCATGGTACTCGAACCATGTGATCACCTCTTGATATGTTATGAATCATGGTATTCGAACCATGTTATCTCCTCTCAACTTGCTATGAATCATGGTACCCAAACCATTTTATCTCCTCTCAATTTGCTACGAGTCATGGTACCCGAACCATGTTATCTCCACTCAATCTACTACGAATCATGGTATCCGAACCATTTTAAATCCTCTTAATATGCTACTTAGAACCTCTGGATTTCTCCTTGTTTCGAGTACGGGTCCTATACTTTCAGTACTATGGGCCCATACTACCTGCCACATCTACCCATACTTTCCACACGAATCGTCCCATATTTCCTAAGTAGCTGCTCAACCTTCTCGATCACCAATCCCGTTAAACCTGGTCGCTCCCATCGAATATTCTCCTATATCAGCATACTCATCTGACTAAGTCCACTCCCTAGGCACTTCCTAGGTTCTCACACTTCTCTACCATCAGCTGCTGAAGAACTCCTTATGATGCCAACCATCTACCTCTTAAATATCGTCATATTCACTTAGTAGTTGACTCACATCATCGACAGTTCCACAAAGCACGAAGCAAGCAACATTCAGGCATTGAATAATCTCCACCAACACGTAAAACCACTCTAGGTTAAAACTCTATTTGCTCTACTCGTACTCAAAAGGTGTCACCGAACTCAAGCAACTCTACCCCATCCGGGTATCTAACTACTCTCTCAGTAGGCTCCTCCAATGCTTATCTAGGTATCTCTCCTAGATTACTCCTCTACTCAAAGCTCTATCTTTGAAATATTCCTGCTGGATACTTTTACTTTGCACATACTCAAAGCTCATCACATATAGCAAAATTTCTAGGCTGAGGCATCACAAATCAGGCAACTGTAGCCCTAAAATATGAAATACCTAGCCTAGCTCCTAGCATGCATCACTAATATCTCAATAATAACTCATAACACAAATAAGTATGGTATTTTGGGAAATCACCATTCAGGCTCTGGCTGATTGTACACACTGCTTCTTCTCATTTTATCTTAGAAACTCTTGCTCGTTTAGAAAAATCATTTCTATTGAAAATTTTTCTCAAATCCCTAGTTTGAGTCCAGACATACTCGAAGGTGTATCCGAAACCCTCAAACCAAGGCTTTGATACCAACTTGGAACACCAAAAATTTTAAAACAAAATTTTCATTTAAAATTACATAATTCTCATAACACATTTCACAAAAATCTCATTTATTTAATTTACAACTCGCAACTCCATAATTGTTTGATTAAAATCCAGGATCCTAAAAAACATAACTCTTTCACTGGTGTGTACAATCAAGCCGATGCCTTCGCCTGATCCTGAGAAAAACTTGAAACACATAACACATAATACGGTAAGAACGAAGCTTAATGAGTTCCCCAAAATACCACACAAAGCTCATTAGCCACTCGAGGCTATAACACAGTAAGACCATCCGGTCAATGTGTCTCAGTGGGACCCTCCGGTCCCGTAACTCGGGTGGACCCTTCGGTCCTAACTCAGTAAGCACAAAATATTACACAACATAAATCACATAGACATAATGTAGGATATCTCAATACTCAATATAAACACATCATACATCTCAGTCACACAAGATACCACTCATGATAATTATAGTGATAAGACTCATCTCGACAGAAAGCAATCATCCTCGCACTCGAATCTCGAACTAGCCACCGCCTAACATATAGGGTAGTTATCTCAATACATACTCGATTCTTTACTCCAAGTAAACCAAAGGTTATTCTTCATCTTTCTAACTCTTGAAGTGGGTAGAAGACCATTATACCCCTCCATAGTCTCCATTACTCATGTTTGACCAAACCCTAAAGTTAACAGAATTCAACTCGAGTCAATAGTCCATGTTTGACCTGACTCGCCGAGTGCACCTATATGAATCATCGAGTCCACTCGTTTCCTCAAAAGTATCGTGAAGGTCCAACTTAGCTTGTCGAGTTGACCCCCAACTCGCCGAGTTATCACATGATCAAGCTTATCTGACAAACCCTAACCGACTCGTCGAGTCGGCTCATTGAGTCGGTGAGTTCATTCAGACTTATTTATCATTCAAATGATTTCAAGGCAGAAAACCTTCCCAAACTCTAGATCTACGTTCTTAAGGCTCGATTATCATATAAAGTCACAACCTTTATGTCCATGCATGGCATACGATGCTCTAAATGCCAATATAACTCTAACAAAGATGTTTAACCACAATAACTTTTATATGGTTAAATAAAGCTATAATCTTTGGACTCTCTGGACCTCACAAAGTCCAGATCTGAAGTCTAGGCCTCCTAATAGACTCCATGCACTTATTGTCCCAACAAAAGGTAGAAAAAGCCCTAACTTCCATAATCATGAGATCTAACTAATAAGATGATAAAGGTGTAGGCTTTATACCTTCTACAGAAGCTCCACGTTAACAAATGCTAGATCCCACAACCTCTTCTCATTCCTTGCTTGTTGCTCACTCCTTTCCTTGTAAAGATTCACCAAAAACACTTGATATTAGCTCAAGCACTCTCTTTTATCTTCAATAGCCGCTAAGGGTTTCACACAGGAGAGTTGGGCAGCTAGTGAAGTGCATTTGAGGTTATAAGTCCCCTTAAATAGGCCCCAACCCTAGGAATTTGGGGTTTCCTCGCATAGCACCAACTCGGCGAGTCGGCACACTGACTCGTTGAGTCAGTTCATTAAACTTATGAGAATAACTCAACTCTACTCAATGAGTTGGACTTAAAACTCGTCGAGTCGCTCCATAAAACTCAGAATTTACTCTTACAATGATACACCTAAAAAAACCGGATGTTACAAAATGTTTCTTTAGATCTTGCTAGTTCTTAAGTTTTTATGCATTTTGGTCCCATAATCTTGGTATTCATAAGTATGACTTACTCTAGACCAAAGGAGTTGTCCTTTTTAGATGTTTTTAGGTGTTAGGAACCATAAAAATATGATCTTGGTCCCTTTCTTCCCTCCATGCAAGAGTTATGATATTTAGGTTAGTTTATTCTATTAGGGTTTTGGTTTTTGGACTCCTTCTAGCAATGGGAAGTCATAAAATTGGAAACTTTATGACTTAGAATGATAGTTTAGACTAGATTTAAACATTACAAGTAATGTCTTAATAGAATAATCACTTAATGTAATAAAATGGAACTACTCGAGTACATTGGGCGTACCTGGTGGTATGTTGAACGTACTAGGCTAGAGCCCCGTAACCAAGGAAGGGCCACACTACGCCACACATAGTGACTGAGTCCATTGGGCATACTCAGTCTGTGTTGACCCGTTTGACTATTTGACTTTGACCTTTTACCAAGAATTTAACCAAGTTTGACTTAGGGGTATTTTGGGTAATTTGAATAGTAGTTTGAGATTAGGTCACTCTTTATCGTATATGTGACAGGTGGAGATAACATTTGGAGTAGTGATCTGTTCATCTATATTTCAGACTGTGAAGTGAGTTTTCCTCACTATACTTGTGGGTCAAAGGCACTAATTTCGGCCCACTGGATTATGTATCCTGGTATATTGGATGATGTTATGTTGGTTATATGAATGACTGGTAGAACTGTATGATTACATGTATTCACTAGATATATCTTAGACTGGTAGATCTGTATGATTACTTGTATTTGCTAGTTATTCATTGTTATTATATATATATATATATATATATATATATATATATATATGTATATATATATAGAGAGAGAGAGAGAGACATGTTATGTTTTGTTAGGTTGAGGTTGTTCTGATTTGTGCTAAAGGACAAGATACCCGAGACATTCTGGATAGACTGAAGGCCTAAGAGGCGATCCAGTCAGACTGAAGGCCTAGAGAGCGGTCCAGATAGGTTGTAGGCCATGCAAGGCGGTCCAGTCCATTTGAAGGCTCATATATGCATGATGTTAGTTGTTTGATTGTGTGTGGTACTTTAGAGGAACTGACTAAGCTTTCACTTACAATTTGATTGTTATGGTTTCATGTACTTCAGAGGAAAAGGGCAAGACGAAGGCTTGATCGTGCGCATCCTCCTAGATTTTTATCAGATTTTGATTTTAGAATACTACTTTTTGTAAACCATTTTGGGTTTTGGATTGGTTTCAAAAATGAAAAATTTCCCTTGATTTTTGGGATGTTACAAATCTATTCCAGATGTAAATTTTTAGTAGCTACCATACTCAAGACTATTCGAATAGTAGTCATCTTCTTAACCGGTGAGAAGATTTCATTATAATCAACCGTCTCCTTCTATTGGAAACCCTTTACAACTAGTCTGGATTTATACCTCTTGCTACTATCATCTTCGTCCTTGATTCTGAACACCCATTTATTTTGCAAAGCTCTCTTTCCCACTGGTAATTTGACTAAGGACCAGGTATGGTTCTTTTCAAGTGAATACAACTCCTCCTTCATGCCTTTCTTCTATTTTATAGAGATTTTTTAGTTTCAACACCTCTGGATAAGACTCAGGCTCTCCAATCTCTATCAGTGACATGTAATTAACTGATGAAGAATATTTTCTAGTGGGTCTTTGATCACTAGTCGATTTTTTAATATTAGGAGTTTCAACATCTTTCTGATTTGGGGCTTTATTTTCTGACTAATCTGGGATGTTGGTTTCGGAGTCTTTATCTTCTTCAGAACACCCACTCACTTTAGTATTTACAGTTTCTTCAGCACTCCCACTATTTCATGACCGTTCACATGTTTCAGGTTATAAAGCAACAACATCTATAAATTATTCAGAAACCACCTTTTGACTTTGTTTTATTATTCTCGGAGTTGTACCGAGATCATCTTTATAGAGGGTATCTTCATTAAAAGTGAAATCTATGCTCCTGATCACTTTCATGGTTTGATAATCCTAACATTTTTATCCCATATCATCTAGTATGTACTGTTAAAAACACACTTATTAGCTTTGGCTTCAAGTTTGTCTTTTTTTGCATCTTTAACCTTAACATAAGCATTACAGCCAAATACTTTAAGGTTAGAGATAGATACTTCCCTTTTCTACCATTCCTCTTCTATAATTTTAAACCCAATGGGGGATGAAGGTTTGCGATTTATAAGGTAAGCAGCTTTCTTCCCATAACATTTTTGGCATCCCAACATGTAACCTCATATTTTTAGATCTCGCATTTAATGTCTTGTTTATCCTCTCTACAATACTATTTTGCTGAGGTGTTTATGGCCTAATCTTCAACATTTTGATTCCATATTCTGCATAGTAATCGGTAAAATCCTTGTTATTGTATTCACCCCCATTATCTGACTTGAGACATTTTATCTTCAGATTTTTCTCATTCTCCACAGCTGCTTTGAACCTTTTAAAAATAGAGAAAATGTTAGATATATTTTTTAGAAAGTAAACTCATACCTTTCTTGTAGCATCATTTATAAAGGTAACGTAATATCGTGAACCTCCTGTTGATTAAACTGATGTTGGACCAAAGACATCAGAATGTATCAGATCAAGCTTCTCAAATTTTGGTGGTTGACCTGTATCCACAGAAGTAACTCTTTTCTATTTAACCAATACACATGGTTCATAGAAATCGACTGTCACAATCTTCAACTATGGGATCCTGCCCTTCGAAGAAAGCATCTTCATTCCTTTCTCAGTCATATGGCTAATTCTTTTTTTTCCATACAGTAGAGGACTCTCCATCTCCAATAGTTGCATTTGCTTCTCCTAAGGTGAACTCCACCATATATAGAGCTCCCTTATTCTGTTCTTGATCAATGACAAAGTTCCCTTTAATAACCTTCCATTTCCCTTTCCAAACTTTACATCATGTCCTTTTTCATCTAGCTGTCCCACTAAGATCAACATCTTCTTTATATCATGAATGTATTTCACATCCTTTAAAATCCAGGTAGTACATATTGAAGTTTTTAGAGCTTCATCTCTAATACCAATGATCTTCAAAATTTTACCATTTGATAGATGAACAATACCGTTGAAAGGTTTGAAATTTCCCATGATTTCTTTGGTGTGGCAAGCGTTAAAAGATGATCCTAAATCCATCACCCAAGACTCAGCTGAATTTTCTACACAACAAATTAGGGGATCATCATAATCTTCAGCCACATTCATCTCATTCTTGCCATTATCTGCAAGAGGTTCAGGACATCTAATTCTGAAATGTCCTATTTCAATAAAGTTCCAGCAGACGATTTCTTTTCTTTTTCTTGACTGTCCGTTCTTCCTTAACTTTTATCTTTTTCTTCCATATCCACATCTGTTTGTTTTCTATCCCTCTCTTTTGTATTGAGTAAACTGGTGGAACGTTCTCCTGCATTCCTTCTCTGAACATCTTTATCAACCATTAGATCTCTGATGCTTTCAAATGTGAGTTTTGTAGTTCCTGAAGAACTTCTCACTACAGTAACATATCCAGCCTAACTTTCGAGTAACGTAGATAATAATAATAAAGCCTGGACTTCTTCTTCGAATTTAATTTCAACATATCCTAACCAGGATATTATTGAGTTAAACTCATTGATGTGATATATCATAGATGCTCCTTCCTTCATCTTTGTGTTTACCAATTATCAGATCAAGAAAACCTTCTTTGTGTTTACCAAAGTATCCAATGTTGTAGATGTCACATGAACCGGTGAATCAAATAAAGTGAAATCAATGTAAATACTAAAAGGATCATAGTTTGAAGATATGGTTGTGTCATGTCATGAAATTTAGTAGTAATGGAAAAAGATTATAATACTTTGCAAAAAGTTAAATGAAGAGAGACATGAAGTTTTTGACTAACCAGGTGAAATAACGATATCCTTTGTAACCGATACCATACTCCAAAAAGATATATAAGGCTGACCGATGTGACAACTTGCTATGTTCAACATGAGGAAGGAGGACGAAACAAGTACAACCAAAGACATGTAATGAGGAATAATCTGGTGAGTCCCTATACAGTTTTTCGAAAAGGGAGGAACAAGAATCATATGAGTTAGGAATTCGGTTAATCATACATATGGGCTATAGCTTGAAGAGCTTCTCCTTAGAACACACCAAAAACCTTAAAAGACAATAATAAAGAAAATGCAATTACAATAAGTTGGTGAGGTTTTCTTTTAGAACCCCCATTTTGTTGGGGAGAATCAATACACCATTTTGAAAAACAAGAAAAATTCCAAACATCTCTTAAGTGACATTGATTTTCGTTTGATATTGTTGTGATTCTTTTTCAACATTCCATTCTTTATTTGTTAGTTTTGTCATTATTAAAAAACAGAGTTTCTTAGTCCAAATCTATTTGTTAGCGTTTATGGTTTGATGATGACTAACCTATAGTAATTGAACCATTGTTGATCTGTCCATTCTTTAAGTTAGAGCAATTTGTCTATAAAGACATGCAAATGTTTGATAGTTTCGAGATAAATAAAATATATTAGTCAATTGTAAAAGATATTATGTAAGTCAAAATATGTGTTCAAAATTTATGCTTTTATTTCGTGATAGATTGTCATTGGCATCTAATAATTACTTGATGTAATTATTTGTAAATCTTCTAGATTTGCTACATCTTGTTAGTTTAAGCGTGTATCTACTCATGACAAAAGATCGACATGGATGATGTGTTATGATTATGTGTCAAGGATATTTTGTTTCAAAAGAATTGCATAAGAGAATATATCTTTTCATGTTGAAACATGAACTACTCATCTATACGTAATGTAGTACATTCGAGTACTTTTTTTCTCAACATATACAGTTAAATATTTTATGAATTCTATTTATGTGAAATTCTGCGTAATCAATATTTCTACTTTATAGGATGTTGAAATGTTTTTTTCGGTCTTCTAAGTTCATGTTATATAAACTTCAAAAATGTTTTCTATGAGATCATCAAACATTCGACCTTGAATGTTATTTCTTGTAGAACTTTAAATACTTGTGTTGATTGCATTTACCCTAGAATAAGTTCAATCTAATTCGAAACCAACAAATACAATGCTCTACGGCTTCTTCTTCTTCATTTTTTTTTTCTTTTGAGATTCTTTTACTCTCTTTTCATTTGTAGCCACTTTTTGTTATAAGTATTTATAATGGTTGTTAATCATATATTTCAATAATTTATTTTTATTATGAAAAATTTTCAGCAATTATTAAGTTGTGCATAAAACTTAAGAAATATTTATAAAAATGAATACATGATTTTAAGAGATATGGGAAAATGACCCATTATTGGCATTTGCAATAATAACCGTAATTTTCAAAATAACAGTGATGAATTTAAATAAATATAATATGTATTTTTTTTTCTTATTTGCAATCAACATTTTTAAAAAATTCTTTCCATCCCTAAAATTAACATCACTGGCTTTTCAACAAAAAAAAAGTATTTTTTTTTTTACCTTGGATATCATGTCGTTCCTATTTGCTATTTATTTTTAACTTTTTGTTAAACTTCATTAAAAAATAAAGAAACATTTTCTCGAAATATTGGATTTGTTTAACGGATTTTGGATATGTAATATAAAATCCAAAATACAAAATTTGATAAGAAATTTACTTTTTCAGAAGTAATATATTTCAAATGTTGGGATAATGACTTTGTTAATATTTAGTCACTAAATTTTTTTTTTTTATCTATTTGTCAATGAACTATTAAAACCGTTTACATTTTATTCTTATGACCGGTTGTTACCGGCCATAGGGGTAAAATATGAACAGTTTCAATAGTTTAGTAACAAATAGATAATGAAAAAAAAATTAGTGACTGATGTGAACAAAATCGAAAGTTTATTTCCCTCTTCAAAAAGTTCAATAAATAAATATGAACAAACTTTCTTCTTGTATTATGGTTTAGCAAATTATGTATTTTTGTTAAATTTTAACAACATTTGTTGATGAAGAAATCAATGAAAAAAAACCTCCGAAAAAGGTATAAAAAATGAAAAACGAAACCAATATTATATGTATAAGTTTTATGTTATAAAACTATGCAATATTATATGTTTAAAAATTATCCTAATATTATATGTATGAATTTTGTGTTATAAAATTATGCAACATATAAATTTACATACATTAAACCATATACGTTGTTTATAAAAGAATACATAGATACATTGATACATTATATATGTTGTTATATTTCATGCATTGACATACATTATATTAGTATATTTACTATTAAGAAGGATATCGAAAATGAAAGTCAAGTTGTTTAGAATTTACACATTTTTAATTTACTCGGACAATTGATTTATGTTTGAGATTGTATTTTCTTAAAAAGTTCGAATAATTATTGAAATTTATGATTATTTAACTAGACATATAATGTTAAGTAAACCGTTAACATGTTTTATGAACTGTTGCGCCCAAACCACCCCATCCATATTACTTTTACAAAAATGTTTTTTTTAGAAAAAAAAAAAAAAAACAGCTATATATTCAATAATTAAAATGGCGTTATTTTTTTCTTTCAAAAAACTCACTCATAATTTTAAAAGGTTTTAGAAAAAACAATTCATATTTAAATAAGTATTTTAAAAAAAATAAGGTTTTTAAATTTTTTTTCTTCAAAATACAATGTTGCTAGAATTTGTTTTTTTATTTCATAAATATTTTCATCAACAAATGTTGCTAGAATTTAACAAAAATAAATAATTTGCTAAAACATAATACAAGAGAAAGTTTGTTTACATTTAGTCACTAAGAGTAAAATGTGAACAATTTCAATAATTCAATGACAAATAGATAACGAAAAAAAGTTTAGCGACTAAATGTAAACAAAATCGAAAGTCCGTTACTCTTTCAAGTCATTATCCCTTAAATGTTATATAATAAGATTGAATGTCATTTGGGACATGAAGAAAACCAAAAAAAATGGATATTTTCCATTTGATGGTCATTTTGTGAATATGTTTTAAATTGAACATTAATTATATATTAATTTACATAACTATTATGAACAGTTTACTATGGTTGTTTCAGAAATTTGTCACCATATTTTTAGTAGTTGTCACTTTCGGTTCCTGCCTTTACTACCTTGCTTTCGTACCGACTACTGTTGACCAGATGTACCTTTGGAGGTCCATCGGATGCAGCTTTAGATCTCCTCTTGGCAAGATGTGTTATGACTTCGAATGGTACGTGTTGCGTTGTAAATGTTTTCCGCTTTTTTCCTCCAATCGGGTTGCTTTTGTCACCCCCAATTTATGTTTTCCACTTGATGATACTTCTTGCTCTTCTTCCAAACCCTTGCTTACATTCTTCTTTCTGCAAATGGTTCGTGTCTCCCTCCTTTTTTTTGCTGATTAGTTTTATTTGTGGTTTGTGTTAGTTTGTATTTTGATTAAGGGATTAGGGTTCTATTGCCTTTTTTGTATCGTTGTATTTGTCAATTTGTGTGATAGTATTTGGTTCTGCTTCATCTTTCTCATATTTTTGGACTGTACTCTCTATTTCGGTTGGATTTTGTCGCTTAATTGTATGTGTAACAATAATGCCTAGGGGTTGTAAACTTACTGTCTTCCAAGTCGAGGAGTCTTCCACCGGGGCACACATCATCGACTTGAAACACCTCTGGTAAGTGTTTTTCTACATATTGTTCTTTCTTCTCAGTTTACCGTCTTTTCAATCGTTCCTTCTTAGTGTGTTGCTATTCTCAATTTCATGTGTAGATTAAACTCTAGAATATGCATCGTTTTTGAAGTCGATCGTTCGAAAGACTCAAGACAATCAACGAAGGTAAGAGTGAGGACTTTTTAGGGTTATGTCGACGTACATCTGTTTTCTCCGACTCAAGGAAGAGCCTCCCTTACTGGTACGAATATAATTCTCCTTCTCTATATTTTTTTCTATATGGAATTTGGTGTTTTATGGGATTTCGTTTACATTTTTGTGATGAATTGTCAATTTCTTATACATGATTTTTGTTTGTTCTATCTACTTACCCCTCCTCTTTCCGTTCTACCATCATCTGTTTTCACAACGACGGCAAGAAGCCCATCACAGTGATTGAATATCGATAGTTTGAAGTTTTTAGTCGCTCAACTCAAGGCATAGTTGATGTTGTCTTTTTTAGTGCAAAATTTTACAAATTTTTGTTCGACTTCAAACAAATAATGCTCTTTTCCTTATGATTTCCCTATTTACATAATGTAATTGAATTAGACTATATCACCCTAGTTATTAGCGATGGACATGGTTGTCAACAGAATAGTGAACATTATTGGCTTTTTCATTTACTAGGACCATCTTTGTAAAAAGAAGAAAAAATTGTATCTTGCAAATAACTGCAAAGTTTGAATAATTTGAAGTTTACATGTATATTATCCATCCGAATTTGTTATATTGGCTTATTTCATGCACTTTTACAAGAACATTGATTTCTTTGCAACCACTTTTTTTTAAGAATGGAATGAGTTTGCCTTTCACATAGCATCTTACTTTTAGTTCATACAACTTTTAATTTTTTATTTTTATTGTAATCATAAGTTTGTTTAAAAGGGCTGATTTTATTTGTTTGTATTGTAAGTGACGATTGCAATGACACAGACATAGCTACCATGTGGTTATCTTCCTCTTAAACTCTCAAAAACTCAAATTAATTTGATTTGAAGGTTAATGAATTTTTCTTATGTACTAGAAAAAAGATATATAACATGTCAAAAAAAATGTTTTTTTGGTAGAAACAGAATAGTGTAATTGAAATACATGGCAATTTGCATATCCTTTATAGTATGCATTCAAGATATTTGTTTTGTAATCATGGTCAAAGGTGGTTGATAAACTGATTACAAACATTGTAAAATTTGACATTGAAGACCACATTTGCACCTTCACTTACCAAAAAAGTGAAACCACCTTTGTCGGATCAGAGTAAACAACAATGTCGAACCAGCTTAGGTAGGAGGGATACATTTGGAAATGGGTGAAAGTACATTGTTATTATTTGGTGTATTCTAAAATTGAAAATATGTATATGTTCATTCACTTATTGTTTATAATATTTAGATTAAGGGAAATCCTTAGAAAAGTTCTAATATATTACCCTAATTTATGAAAATGTCCAAACTAAAACGTGTTTATGAAAAAACATGAATTATTAGTAAAAATAACGATTTGACCCCTTTATCTCGGTTTACTGGTTTCATTACTTACATGGTTTCACTAAAACCCCATTATTTTACACTAATTTACGAATAAGTTTTAAAATAAAATTTAGTAATGATCTAACCATTTCTCCATATAACATATATTTTACTGATTTCATTGCTGACTTGGACATCTAGTCATTAAATTAGCTGATAACATGAATACGATGAGTTTTATAATGCTACATTTACTGTTAATTGTGATATTCATCTTATTAGCTCATTTATACTTATGTATTTAGGTGAGCAATGAAACCATAAAAGTATGTGTTTCCAGGAAAAAAAGGGCAGGAACTAAGCTGATGTGTGATGAGATAGATATATTAGGTTATATAAGATTAGATATACAATTTGAAATTTCTTATAAAAGTAAAAAATAACGAAGTTGTTGCTAGTTTTTGTAATTATTGCATTCTTCATTAAATGTATTTTATATTCCAAAAAAATATACAATACATCGTGATATCAAGTTTTATAGTAAACTTGGGATTTTATAAATCAATATATCCATATCATCAGCTCATTGAATGACTAGACATCTAGATCAAAAATTAAATCGGTAAAATGTATGTTACAGGAAGAAAATGATCAAATCATAACTAAATTTTAGTTTGAAATTTATTCATAAATTATGATAAAATAAAGAGACTTTAGTAGAACTAAGTAATGAAAACGATAAAGCGGAAAAATGGGTTAAAACATTATTTTTACTGGTAATTTGTTTTTTTTCGTAAATAAATTTTACTTTGAAACTTTTTTGTAATTAGAATAAAATATTAAAATTTTTCTACAGATTTGGTTTAGATTAATGCAATAACTAGAAATATACATTTGTTACCTTATTCCTCAGAGCTTTATATTGAGTTTTACATAACGTATTTCTGGTAATTAAAAAAAAATTAAAAAGAAAAAAAAACCGACGTGGGGCGCTTTTCGCCTAGTTATATTCAATTTGTAAAAAAAAAATGTAATGCTTTTCTAAACTAACTTTTTGAAAAAAAAAAAAAAAATTGAAAGAACATGGACGTGCTGCTAATGATCTTTTTTAGTGGTTAGATCCCAAAGACAAAAATCCAACTCATTAAGGTAGATGCCATTACCACTTGATGAAGTTCGTTGAAACATATAAATATTGTTATTTTATGGCGGCTAATTTTAGTCATGTGTGTTATTTATTCAAAACCAAATAACTTTTTTAATTGTCTCGTTACTTTATGTTAAGGGTTTATATCTTTTTAATACGTATTCGTCACTATGATACCATCATCCATGATTGTAAACCAAGTACTTGACTTTTGTATATCACCGGCTATGTATTTTAAAGTGATGACATTTGCATTTATGTCCTATTATAGAGATGGATATAAAGTATAAACACAATAAATTACATAATACTTGGATTTAATTAATATACCATTCAGGATAACCTGTTAATCTATAGATCACTTAATAGTTAATACAAATAAGTACTTTTAGGACAAACTCGGGTACATTAACATAAGGCTGACAATTTATGACACGATACGATAAAAATACAGAAAACAAAACGAAATTGAGATTAAACTGAAATTTGAATTCGTGTTCGTGTCGTGTTCGTGTTAACAGTAAAAAACACGATGTCGTGTCGTGTCGTGTTCGTATACAAAATTCAACATGATTTAGTAGTTTTTTTATCATGTTTTTCGTGTTTGTTGTGTTATATTTGATAAAGTATTTATTAAATAAACTAGTTTTTAGTATATGTTATATTTTTCGTGTCGTGTTTGTCGTTTTTTAATTCGTTCGTTTTCGTGTTAATTAGAAAATTATGTTCATGTTACATAAAACGTTATCATGTCGTGTCGTGTCAGACAGAAACACGAAATGATAGCTCGATTTGCCACCCCTAACATTATCGACGATCACCCTCAACCTCGAGAAAGCGATCCTTCCTTTTGTAAATGGCGCATAGAGAATGCCATGGTGAAAGGTTGGTTTATTAATTCCATGGATCACTCCTTGATTGTGAACTTCATTCGTTATCTGACGGCTAAAGTGGTATGGGATTCCGTTAATACGAGATATTTTGAACTGACATTGTTAAGTGTATGAATGTAACGCCCGTGTTTCTAGGCTTGCCATTTTTAGCAATGTAATAGTCTAGGTTAACCTTGTAACTCAACTTGAAATAATAAGAATGTATTATTTGTGAATTATTTGAATTATGTGATTTATGTGTGTATTTTCTTAATTTTATAATTTAATAAATTAAGAATAAAATAAGCGTCAAAATTTAAGTGTGAGATAAGCCCGACATCTTTGCATAAAGTTGTAGTGGTCGAAACAAGGATTCCGGAGATATAAGGAATGCCAAAATCCGAGTTATAACGAAGAAGTTATGACCTGTCGAAGTCTCGCGACAGAACCGACACGACGCCGAGTGACGTAAAATATGAATTTAAGATAGAGCGATATTTAGCCTTAATCTAAACGAAAGTCGTAGATTTCGTTAAACCGAGAGCGTGCATAAAAGGAACGCCCAAATCTGACTTCGTATGAGGAAGTTATGATTTTATGAAGTTTCGACTTAGCAGTATACAGCCCGAATACTCGATTTGAGATCGAGCGGTTTTTAGCCGAAACAATCTAAATGAGAATCGAAGATCTTGTTGTTAGTAGCGAAACGATGAAAAGTTAGGCGAGAACGGACGTCAGACGAAGAAGTTATGAATTTATAACGAAGTTTTTCTGTCCCGGCCTTCTAAAAATAAATAATAAAAATAAAAGTCAAAATTAGCCGACGGAGTCTAAATGAAAGTTGTAGAGTATGGTCTGACCTTCGCGTGGATATAAAGAACGTCGAAAACGGAGCTCGTATGCGAAAGTTACGCAATTTAGAAGTTTGACAAGTCAATTACGCCCCGCGTAATTTGAGTACGCCCCGCGTACTCAGTCGGATGCAACTTGTCTGACCAATACTCGAGTGCCACCAGTCGACGCACGCAGTGATGTCAAAGTACGCCCCGCGTAATTTGAGTACGCCCCGCGTAATCCCAGACCCAGCAGCCTATAAATAGAACTCGAATTCAGCCATTTTCTCTTGTTCAAACTCTTCCCTCTCTCTAAGTTTTGCCTCGTTTTGCGTGTCGTTTATGCCCCAAAGCCCCGGTATCATTCCCGAGCCCCGAAGCAAGATCCGAAGCCCCGAGGATCCCGAAGAGCGTTATTCCCGAGCCGAAACGCTGCCCGCAAGGAGCCCGGTTTTGTGAAGATCTTTCAGATCTACGGAGAAACACCTCTTCTGCAAGCCGTAGTGCTGCCCGATCATCTTCTGATCAAGTGAGTGTGTAGTTATTTTCATTCCAACGCAATATTATGAAGTATTTTCTATAAAATACGTGTTATGTGTATATATTTGGTTGTTATACGTGTGAGTGTATATTCACTCTCTTCTATCTTATAGATATGATGTATTCTCTATGAAATACGTGTTATGTGTGTATGCCTCATCTGTTATGTGGAATATGTATTGCTTAAAGCATGTTATACAGGTTTTTAAACTATGTATAAAAACGTATATTTTTATCTACTAATATGTTGGGTAGAACATGGGTAGATAATTAGTGTGTAATAAACAGATGAGAGGCCTCGGTGTTATTGGTGTTATTCTAGTCATTCACCAGAGTATGGATGACGACCACAGACTATTCTAGACTGTCCTGTGGAACACTAGCAGGCTCATTACCTGTAGGTGTTGTGAACGACGTGTTCACCGGTGTACTCTATCCCCCACATGGTTGCCTTTAGGACACTTATTGTTGAGGAAGCCCCTCTGCAGTGATGTCCGTCCCGATGAAAAATCCTGAAATAGGTTCCTTATAATAGACGTTATTTTTAGGAACGTAAGGTGAGGATAACGGGAATGGGTAATCGGGTTTATTGTTGATTGTTGAAATTAAATATAATTATTGTGGGTTGAAAACCCTATATGCTCACCAGGCTCCCAAGCCTGACCCACTCAGTTGATTTATTTTACAGGAAGTGGCGCAAGAGCTTAAGATGGGCGAACATCAAGTTGTTTTGTTTACAAGTCTGTATATGTATATATTTGTTGAATGACTTGTAATGCTATCGTTTATGCTTTATGATCTGTATCGGAACATGACATCTCGTCTTTTGATTATGAAATGAAATCATATTTCTTTATGAAATGTTTTGATAAATATCTATTTTATCATGTTTTGTTTTTGGGAACAAATTCCGCATCTCTTTTAAAATTAAAAGGATTTACTCTGAAAATTATTTTAAAAAGCATAAATGAAATCGGTTTTTTCTGGCCGAGATTTTGGGGATGTCACAGTTGGTATCAGAGCATTAGTTTAAGCGAATTAGGAATTTGTAGGATTTCTAAACTTAAACTTAGCATTCTAAGTGGAGATTGCGAGGTGTGTGTCTGTTGGATCTTAGACACAAGCACTAGTTTATTTTAGGAAAGTTGCCTAAAATGCTTTTATGTGCTAAATGTTATATGTTGCCATATATGATATTATTTGTTCGGATCTATGGTTTGTTGCCAACCGGATCTGAAGGTTTATGTGTTTAGGATTCTAAGCGTATGTATACGATATTAGAACTAGCATGTAATCGTTTGGAGTAATAAGGTGAAATTATTCGGTGTATAGATCAAAATGGTGAGAACAAGAAGCGGAGTTGGAAATGCTAATGAAAACAGGAATCAACCACCTGTAATCGAGCAAGTACCTGTCATAGCTACTGCACCTGAGCCGATAACAATGGCTGGTGTACAAATGATGATTCAAATGATGTTAGATCGTCAGATGGAAGAAACAAGACGCCTGCTTAGGCAGAATCGTGAAGAACCGTCAATTCAAGCGGAAGAGCCCGAGGAGAATGGAGGGCAGTCTGAAGGAGAAAACTTTAGTGGGATCATTGGTCAAGACGAACAACCAGTGGTTGGACGCAATAACCAGTATGGAGGAAATGATGGTCGTGGGTGCAAGTATAAGGATTTCATGGCATCCAAACCCCCATGCCTATCCGGAAGCCCGACGCCGGTGCAAGTTATGGACTGGGTCTCTGAAATGGAGACTATGTTTGAAAGTTGCGAATGCAGCAACAGGCAGAAGACCGCTCTTGCGATCCCTCTGCTAAAATCTGGCGTGTTGAGTTGGTGGAAGCTGTTAGCTGACTCTATGCCCAAGGGAGAAGCAAGCAAAATGTCTTGGGAAGACTTTCTGGAACAACTAAAACTGCAATACTGCTCCGAGCAGGACCTTCTGGAAATCAGTAATGAGTTTCAGAATTTGAAGAAAGGGAAATTGAGCGTTACTGAATACGCTACAAGTTTCACGGAAAAGATGAAGTTTATCCCATATTTGGTGCCTACAGAACTCTCTAAGGTCAACAAGTTTGCCCTTGGACTACCAGCGGACTATGGTCCAATGGTTAAGCAAGCAACCACATTGAAAGCCGCCATCTGGGCTGCTAGAAATGTTGAGACCCAGATTAGGGAAAAAGGTCTAGAAAGGTCAGAAGTTGGTGAGAAAAGGAAAATCGATGGATTTTCAGGGTCCAGCAAGAAAAGTAAATTCTCGAAGTCTAGTTCGAGAGGAAGTGGAGGAAAGGTAGAGGCGAAATGGTGCGACAAGTGCAAGAAGAAGCATCATGGGAAGTGCGGCGGGGAAACCACATGCTACAAATGTGGAAAGCCAGGGCATTATGCCAACGAATGCACCTTCACCAAGAATGTTTGTTATGGTTGCGGTGAGGAGGGGCACATCTCAAGGGATTGTCCAAAGAAGAAGGAGGCAGCAAGACCCAACATTCCGCCAAAGCCAAAGGCGAGAGCATTCCAGATGACACTGGAAGCTGCTAAAGATGAAGCTGATGTTGCTTCAGGTACCTTTCTTGTTAACAAATTGCCTGCCCAAATTTTATTTGATTCTGGAGCCAACTACTCCTTTATATCGCATGAATTTGGTAGAAAACTAGCTTTGCCTATTGTGAGACTAGATAATGCTTTATTAGTCGAAGTTGCTAGTGGCAAGATTGTACCTGTTAGCCATCGTATGAAAAACATTTTAATTGATTTGAATGGGAATAAGTTCCACGAGGAATTATTACCTATAGAACTTAATGGTTTCGACATCGTTTTGGGAATGGATTGGCTTAGTTCCAATGATGCCGAAATTTTATGCAAGAAGAAAATAGTGAAAGTGAATTCGCCTGGAAAGGAATCGTTTATGGTGTATGGAGATAAACGCAGAGTAAATTCTGGAATCATTTCCCTAATGAAAGCCAGAAAGTGTTTGACCAAGGGATGTACATCATATTTAGCATTCGTGATCGATGCTAAGAAGGAAAAGAAGGTGATGCAAAATATTCCTGTTGTGTGTGATTATCCGGAAGTATTTCCCGAAGATCTTCCTGGATTACCGCCCGATCGACAAGTAGAATTTCGTATTGACTTGTTGCCCGGAACAACGCCAATTGCAAAAGCACCTTATCGATTAGCACCGACGGAGATGAAGGAGCTAATGATGCAACTTCAGGAGTTATTGGACAAAGGTTTCATTAGACCTAGTTCATCACCCTGGGGAGCTCCGGTGTTATTCGTAAAGAAGAAAGATGGAAGCATGAGGATGTGCATTGATTACCGAGAGCTGAATAAGGCAACAATAAAGAATAGATATCCGTTGCCGAGGATTGATGACCTATTCGATCAGCTACAAGGTTCAAGTTATTTCTCAAAGATCGACTTGAGGTCAAGATATCATCAGCTAAAAGTAAGAGAGCAGGATATAGAGAAGACCGCATTCAGAACCCGATATGGACACTATGAGTTTTTGGTTATGTCGTTTGGACTAACCAATGCTCCAGCAGCATTCATGGATTTAATGAACAGGGTTTGTAATCCATTCCTTGATAAATCTGTGATAGTGTTCATTGATGACATTCTGATTTATTCAAAAAGCCAAGAGGAGCATGGCAGACACTTGCGAGAAGTTTTGGAAGTCTTGAAGAAGGAGAAGCTGTATGCGAAGTTCTCTAAATGTGATTTTTGGATTCGAGAAGTCCAATTCTTGGGTCACGTGGTCAACCAAGAAGGTATAATGGTTGATCCAGCAAAGATTGAAGCTGTAATGAAGTGGGAACAACCGAAAAGTCCCACGGAGATTCGAAGCTTTTTAGGATTAGCCGGATATTACCGAAGGTTTATCCAAAGCTTTTCTTCGATTGCTAGTCCATTAACAGCTTTGACCCACAAAGGAGCTACTTATGCTTGGAGTGATAAGCATAAAGAAGCATTCGAGAAGCTAAAGAAGAAACTATGCGAGGCACCGATACTTTCTCTACCCGATGGATTTGAAGACTTCGCTGTTTATAGCGATGCGTCTGGTGTTGGATTGGGTTGTGTCTTGACCCAAAGAGATAAGGTGATCGCGTATGCATCTCGACAGCTGAAAGAGCATGAAAAGAACTACCCGACTCATGATTTGGAGTTGGCAGCGGTAGTTTTCGCTCTGAAAATATGGAGGCATTACCTCTATGGCACGAAGTGCAAACTTTTCACTGATCATAAGAGTCTCCAATATCTCTTTAGTCAGAAAGAATTGAATATGAGGCAACGACGCTGGCTGGAACTACTTAAAGACTACGACTGTGAGATACTTTACCACCCCGGTAAGGCCAATGTTGTTGCTGATGCTCTCAGTCGGAAAGTCAATCTTGAAAAGCGAAGGCCAAGAGCGTTGAGAATTGAAGTTGTCTCAACCATTTTGGAAAGTATAAAGAAAGCTCAAGAGGAAGCTTCGGAGAAGAATGACCGGAAGGAAGAACGTTTGGGCAAAACGTTGGTGTTCGGTGTAAACAGTCACAGACTGAAGGTGTTCCAAGATCGGATTTGGATACCTAAGACAGGAGGAGTCAGAGATCTTCTGATGGAAGAAGCTCACAAGACCATGTACTCAATTCATCCCGGTAGCACTAAAATGTATAGGGACCTGAAACCCTATTATTGGTGGCCGACGATGAAGCTCGACATTGCGAAGTATGTGGCCGAGTGTGTGACTTGTGCAAGAGTCAAGGCACAACATCAGAAACCGTACGGGAGTTTAGAACCATTGCCTGTGCCTATGGGTAAGTGGGAAGACATTACTATGGATTTTGTCACTAAACTGCCCAGAACAAAGAATGGTCACGACATGATTTGGGTGGTCGTCGATCGATTCACTAAGAGTGCGCATTTCATAGCAGCCAATGAGAAATGGTCTATGGAAAAACTTGCGAATTCTTATGTGAAGGAAATTGTGAGACTTCACGGTGTTCCGCTAACAATTGTGTCGGATCGTGATAGTCGTTTCACCTCAAGATTTTGGAAAGTCTACAAGAGGAATTGGGTACCATGTTGTGTTTAAGTACAGCTTACCATCCGCAGACTGATGGTCAGAGCGAACGAACGATACAAACACTTGAAGATATGTTGAGAGCGTGTACCTTGGAATTCCTAGGTAATTGGGATGAACATTTACCTTTGGTAGAATTTTCCTATAATAATAGTTTTCACTCGAGCATAAAGATGGCACCTTATCAAGCCTTGTATGGACAGAAGTGTCGTACGCCGTCTTGTTGGCTTGAGGCTGGGGAAAAGCAGTTTATGGGGCCGGAGATAGTCCATCAAACTGCTGAAAAGTTGAAAATAATTAGGGAGAGAATGTTAGCAGCTCAGGATCGTCAAAAGAGTTATGCTGACAAAAAGCGAAGACCGATGACTTTTGAAGTTGGAGATTCGGTTTTGCTTAAAGTCTCGCCGTGGAAGGGACTTATAAGATTTGGAAAAAGGGGAAAGTTAAGTCCAAGGTTTATTGGACCGTTTAAAGTTCTTCAGAGGATTGGGAACCAAGCTTACAAGCTCGAACTACCAGAAGAACTGAATGGAAATTCATAACACTTTCCATGTGTGTTATTTGAGGAAGTTCACGGGAGAAGTTCCCGACATAATTCCACTTTCAGAGTTGAGGATCGATGAGAACAAAAGGTTGATTGAGGAACCAGAGGCAATTGTTGACCGAAAGACTAAGAAATTGAGATGTAAGATGGTGGAGTTAGTGCTTGTCCGATGGAAACACACGAATGGGCCAAATCTCACCTGGGAGACGGAGAGTGACATGATGAGTCGCTATCCACATTTGTTTGCTGGTGTATGATTCCGGGGACGGAATCATTCTAAGGTGGAGAGAATTGTAATGCCCGTGTTTCTAGGCTTGCCATTTTTAGCAATGTAATAGTCTAGGTTAACCTTGTAACTCAACTTGAAATAATAAGAATGTATTATTTGTGAATTATTTGAATTATGTGATTTATGTGTGTATTTTCTTAATTTTATAATTTAATAAATTAAGAATAAAATAAGCGTCAAAATTTAAGTGTGAGATAAGCCCGACATCTTTGCATAAAGTTGTAGTGGTCGAAACAAGGATTCCGGAGATATAAGGAATGCCAAAATCCGAGTTATAACGAAGAAGTTATGACCTGTCGAAGTCTCGCGACAGAACCGACACGACGCCGAGTGACGTAAAATATGAATTTAAGATAGAGCGATATTTAGCCTTAACGATCTAAACGAAAGTCGTAGATTTCGTTAAACCGAGAGCGTGCATAAAAGGAACGCCCAAATCTGACTTCGTATGAGGAAGTTATGATTTTATGAAGTTTCGACTTAGCAGTATACAGCCCGAATACTCGATTTGAGATCGAGCGGTTTTTAGCCGAAACAATCTAAATGAGAATCGAAGATCTTGTTGTTAGTAACGAAACGATGAAAAGTTAGGCGAGAACGGACGTTAGACGAAGAAGTTATGAATTTATAACGAAGTTTTTCTGTCCCGACCTTCTAAAAATAAATAATAAAAATTAAAGTCAAAATTAGCCGACGGAGTCTAAATGAAAGTTGTAGATTATGGTCTGACCTTCGCGTGGATATAAAGAACATCGAAAACGGAGCTCGTATGCGAAAGTTACGCAATTTAGAAGTTTGACAAGTCAATTACGCCCCGCGTAATTTGAGTACGCCCCGCGTACTCAGTCGGATGCAACTTGTCTGACCAATACTCGAGTGCTACCAGTCGACGCACGCAGTGACGTCAAAGTACGCCCCGCGTAACCCGAGTACGCCCCGCGTAATTTGAGTACGCCCCGCGTAATCCCAGACCCAGCAACCTATAAATAGAACTCGAATTCAGCCATTTTCTCTTGTTCAAACTCTTCCCTCTCTCTAAGTTTTGCCTCGTTTTGCGTGTCGTTTATGCCCCAAAGCCCCGGTATCATTCCCGAGCCCCGAAGCAAGATCCGAAGCCCCGAGGATCCCGAAGAGCGTTATTCCCGAGCCGAAACGCTGCCCGCAAGGAGCCCGGTTTTGTGAAGATCTTTCAGATCTACGGAGAAACACCTCTTCTGCAAGCCGTAGTGCTGCCCGATCATCTTCTGATCAAGTGAGTGTGTAGTTATTTTCATTCCAACGTAATATTATGAAGTATTTTCTATAAAATACGTGTTATGTGTATATATTTGGTTGTTATACGTGTGAGTGTATATTCACTCTCTTCTATCTTATAGATATGATGTATTCTCTATGAAATACGTGTTATGTGTGTATGCCTCATCTGTTATGTGGAATATGTATTGCTTAAAGCATGTTATACAGGTTTTTAAACTATGTATAAAAACGTATATTTTTATCTACTAATATGTTGGGTAGAACATGGGTAGATAATTAGTGTGTAATAAACAGATGAGAGGCCTCGGTGTTATTGGTGTTATTCTAGTCATTCACCAGAGTATGGATGACGACCACAGACTATTCTAGACTGTCCTGTGGAACACTAGCAGGCTCATTACCTGTAGGTGTTGTGAACGACGTGTTCACCGGTGTACTCTATCCCCCACATGGTTGCCTTTAGGACACTTATTGTTGAGGAAGCCCCTCTGCAGTGATGTCCGTCCCGATGAAAAATCCTGAAATAGGTTCCTTATAATAGACGTTATTTTTAGGAACGTAAGGTGAGGATAACGGGAATGGGTAATCGGGTTTATTGTTGATTGTTGAAATTAAATATAATTATTGTGGGTTGAAAACCCTATATGCTCACCAGGCTCCCAAGCCTGACCCACTCAGTTGATTTATTTTACAGGAAGTGGCGCAAGAGCTTAAGATGGGCGAACATCAAGTTGTTTTGTTTACAAGTCTGTATATGTATATATTTGTTGAATGACTTGTAATGCTATCGTTTATGCTTTATGATCTGTATCGGAACATGACATCCCGTCTTTTGATTATGAAATGAAATCATATTTCTTTATGAAATGTTTTGATAAATATCTATTTTATCATGTTTTGTTTTTGGGAACAAATTCCGCATCTCTTTTAAAATTAAAAGGATTTACTCTGAAAATTATTTTAAAAAGCATAAATGAAATCGGTCTTTTCTGGCCGAGATTTTGGAGATGTCACAATGAACTCCGACGACGTATGTCTCGAATGAAGCAATTAGGTCGCTCTATAGAAAAATATTATTACAAGCTACAGGGTCTATGGCGAGAGATTGACTTTCCTCGTCCGAACCGAATGAAGTGTTCAATTGATATTGAGAAGTATAACACACTTCTACAAGAGGATATGGTATATACTTTCCTTAATAGCCTGGATAATCGACTTCATATTCGAAGTGATGTTTTGTGTCTAAAGCCCTTCCCTTTAATTGAGCAAGCATTTGATCATGTATGAAGAAAAGATCTCTAACAAGTTGTAATGATATCGGGAGCAGAACCAACGACTAATTATGATGTCATGGCCATCAAATGAAAGAAATTTAGTGTGCCAAAGACCGGGCCACACTTACAACCAAAAGGTGATTCTTACGGTGGTAAATGTACCCATTGTGGAGGCGTAAAACATAGTTGGCATAATTGCTTCAAATTACACGACTATCCAGACTGGTGACATGACTTACAAGCTCGAAAGAAACAAGATGCAACTGCATCTAAAGATAGTCCTGATCAACTGTAGCTATGACAAACCCTCAGTTATCTCTTATTCCTAAAACAAAAGCTACTCAAGAACAAGGTAACTTTGGTGAAGTCTTGTGTTGCTCTACTACACAAAATAATGGTAATTGGATCATTCATTCTAGAGCAACATATCACATGAAATTTGACCCAAATGACTTCTCCAACGCAAACACAACTAAACGAAGGAGAACATGCATTGCTAATGCTAATGCGGAAACATATCCAGTTACAGGGGCTAGCACCATGACCCTGTCACTCTCTCTATCTTTATCAAATACTCGCATTGTTTTTTATCTTTCAAATAAGTTGAACTTTATGGGTTAAATCACTGAGGAGCTTAATTGTGTTGTTCTGATGTATACTACTTTTTTTTCTTTTCCAAGATGTTATCAACAAGAAGATTATTGGGCGTGGTACTAAGAGGGGGGATTATATTATGTGGATGATTGTTCTCCAGGAAAAGAAAACAAAACACATAATCATACTAATAGCAAAGAGAGACAAATTTGGTTATGGCATAGACATTTGTGTAACGACCCATAAATCTTTTTGGTAACGATGTTAGGTTTTCGTTACACAAACATCAGTTTTTGTGAATTTATTCGATCTTGATATTTTAAAATCAAATAAACTAAATAAAAAAAGTGTTAGTCAATATTTAAAAGGTATATAATTTAATCAAATGGTTTTGGTAGAAAAATAGGGTAAATATGAGAAATTAAAAGGTTTAAATACATTAGAGGGGCTAAAGTGTCGATAAAATAAACTTAATATGTTGAGGAGATTAGCATTGGGGGTAGGAAGAGCATAAGGCTGAAAGATGTAAAATCCATAAAATTTCAGTAAGATTTAAAGTTTCCAAAACAATCTTTTTTCTATAGAAGTGTTTACAAAATCGTTGTTCCAAAACATTTGTTTAAAAAACCAGAATCATTTACACATAGTTTTTAAAACATTCTCATTATCGGAGTTTCCCAGAAACCATAAGTCCAAAACGCAAGGATGTGTATGGTCACACATTCACTTTGCCAACATCTGAAGCACTTGAAACAATAAAATGAAACCGTAAGCACAAAGCTTAGTGAGTTCCCCCAAAGTACCAACACACAAACAGTAGCACATTTACAAATAAAAGCATGCATATAGAGTCTTCAACATGACTGGATTGCCCTCACCGGACCGTCAGTCTATCTGGCCCACTCTCAGAAACTTCAGGATGTCTGGTCCGCCCTACCGGGCCTTCAGCCTGTCTGGATCGTTCTTCGGATGTAGATTCTTCAATATGACTGGACCACCCTCACCGGGCCTTCATTCTAGCCCACTCTCAGAACCTTCAGCATGTCTGGTTTTCCCTTAACAGGCCTTCAGCCAGTCTGGACCGTTCTCTGGGCCTTCGGCCTTAATAGTACGCCTTGATGGGTCTGCAGTCTATTTGGGCCACCTTGGGTGTGTTGGCCTTCAGCACAAAGCATGACCGCCTCAACCTAACCACACACATACAAGCCATGTTGACATATAACATGTAAGCATACATATAATGTACCGATATAAACATTTTTGGGTTTGTTGATTGGTAGCACAGAGCAATACAGTCTCAACTCAAACATACTAAGGTAAATATAACAGATCACTAATCAAAGGATCATCCTATCTACGATGATACCGATCTACAGATCATAACAACATAGCAACATCATATCTAGCAGGGTAATGATCAAACAGATCATAACAACATACAATCATATGATAACCAGGATAACAATCCAAAAGGTCGGCATTGGTGCGTTCGACCCTGCTAGTACATTGAGGAAAATTCACCTAGTGCTACTGAAGCATGTAGACGATCCTTGACCATTGATTGCCAGATCCTGAACCACCATCATCAAGATAACACTCCAACGAAGCTGATTCGATGAACAATCTCTGACTGCAGATCCGCTATCACACACACGCTAATAGATTCCAAAATAGCAATCCATCAATATCTAGTTGCTAACTCATACAATGAGTCCAAATCAGGGTAAAAGTCCTTTTTACCCTTCCTCAAACTTGGCCCAAAGCCAAGGCCCAAACTAAATAACAAAAGGTTCAATATCAAAATAAACTCCTTAAGTCAAATTATGCCCCAATTTTCCAAATTTGGCCTAATGGCCTTCAATCATGAAGATCCAGCAAACTAAAAGCCCAAACCATAAAATCCCAGATGATCTATCACAACCTAATGCAAGCCAAACCCAAATTTTGATCCAAAGGCCAAAACCACTTCCAGCCTACACTTGGCCCAATTTTCCAAATTGGGTCCAACTCCATATTAGGCGTTATCCAAAGGTCCGATCCTCTACATAGCCCAAGACACGCTCATCCAGGTAATCCATTAGGGCCCAAGTATCAAAGCCTAGCAGATGGCCCAATACCCAAAGCCCAAAGTCTGCAGCCCAATAGGGGTCGTACACTGGCATACCCCTTCGGTATGTTGGGCGTACCTCACCTCGCATCGACCCATTACAGGGGGTTTGAGTGGTTTGACTTTGAATGCGGGGCGTGCAACAACTTACGCTGGGCGTACCCTCGCAGGGACCAAAATCATGATAAGTGCTTAATGGCTTAAGCACTTAAGCCCAAACTTCAGATCTACTACTCAAATGTGCTCTAGAACCATAAAGTCTCAAACTTTATGACTTTGGTCGACCAATAAGGGCTTAATATATGGTCTTAATCCATTGAGACCTCCTACAAAGAACTAGGGACCAAACTAGGTCAAGGCCCTCATTTTTATGCCTTAGGACCCATCCTAGGGTCTGAAAGGACAGCCCAACTCGACCAAAACAAAGCACACACAATATTGGGCTCTTGAGACAAGAAGAATACCATAAAGTAACCAAAAAAAGATCTAAACAATCCAATCATAAAGGTAGAAACTTTATACCTTCTAAAGCTTCCCAAGATTGTGATAACTCCAGATCTATAAGGTTGATCCGTTCCTTGTCTCCTTTGATGCACTACTTCTTCTTCAACTACCCAAGAGGCACATTTTTAGCTCTCACACGCACAAAAGAAAGGCTAGGATTTGGGGAAAACGCCTCAAAACTATGGAGGATGGAAGAATACATGGTAATGAGCTTATAAGGACACATATCTACCACCAAAACCCTAAATATTAAGGTTTCATCTTGGCACTCGTATTCCCAACGTACATATGTGTACGCCCAGCGTACTTCTCAAGTTCCCAAAATCATCATTTTTGCCACTAGGGCCTTCTTTTTGCCACTTCTTCCAAACCAAGGGCCAAAATGACATAATTCCAAGTCCAAGGGATCTATTCGAAGTTACTTTAAAGATGGGGTGTTACAACTCTCCCCCACTTAAATTCAATTTCGTCCTCGAAATCCTTCCTTACCGTCCCCGACAACTTGACATTTTGAGGGGAACATCCACAACCATGACGTACAATAATCTTCTAAGGAGACTAAACGCAACAAAAATCTCTCAATTCGAGGAAGACGAATCCATAATCCCATACAATAAAACAAGCCTAGTTCACACGAAAATCTACAATCTGGAATCTTGAATTTGGTCTGACTTCCTGACAGACCTCCCATACTAGCCCTCGCTAATTCCATTCCCTTTATCCCCTAAACAAACTACACAACCCTGTAAACTTGATATTCTTACCAGAAAACAGAACCGCAGATCATACTCTAATGCCGACAACTCTTACTAGACAAAGAGATTCGATAATCCTTCCAGAGAAAGCCAATAGTGATAATAAAATTTCCTAGGATATGATGAACAACGAGAGATAGCTGGGAGTTGAACCTTCTTGTGCCAACCAAAAATGATTCCTTTAACTCTCGAACCAATGTACAAATCACTGCTAGCGCATAACCACAAACACCCATGACTGGCCCGATCAGCCTTGGGCTGGAATATCAACATGTCGAATCCAATAAACCATCGGGTTGAAATTCTCAGGGTTTGTTGGCCTACCGCCTCAACCCTACCGCTCCCTCACAGCCTCCGTGCCTACAACTTACAGTCGGCCCGCACCGGGTATCTTGGCCTACTGCCTCAACCCTACTGCTCCTCCTGGGCCTCCGTGCCTACGACTTATAGTCAGCCCGCATCGGGGTATCTTGTGTTAGAATAGTGTCTAAGGCTGAAACTATATTAGGCAAGTATTTGACCCGATTGTGCATGGTCCTTTTGGTTGCCTTCACCATAGCAACTTGATAGGATGATTTATTAAGAGAGAGTAAATATTATTAGTATATTATGAGAATAATATAAAGAATAATACATAGTTATTTGATTAATATAAGTCATAGATTAATTAGTATTAATTTGGTGACTTAAGGAGATTAATTAAATAAGAGGGTATAAACTGTCAATTGTTTGATAGTTACACTTTAGACTATAAATCCTTCTTAGATAGAGTATGGACGAATTCTAGGGCTTGGGATAGCCTCAAATTCATCGAAGGGTTATCAAAGTAAGGATTAGGATCACTTAAAGTCTAAGTTATCCAATTAGGGTTTAAGCTGTAACCCTTAAGGAGTCTACAAGTATAAATAGACCCTATGGGATAGAGAATTCGGTGCCCATCAAAAGTAAAGATACTCTGGCCGAATTCCTTCCCTCTCCTCTCTCTCAAATCATCCTCCTTGCTAGTTGGTGTTTGTAAGCCATTAGAGGAGTGACAATTGTGACTCTAGAAGCTCCAAGACAACAAGATCAACAAGGAATTCAAAGGTATGATTCTAGATCTGTTTCAATATTGTTATTACACATAAATAGTCATTAGAAGTCTTGGATTCAAATCATGTTTGATTAGAAAGCCTAGATCCAAGCATTAGGGTTTTGCATGGGCACATAGGAAAGTTCTTATGGCTAAAACCCATCAGTGGTATCAGAGCCTAGCTTGGTTTTCATTGAATTGTTGCTTGATTGTATGAAACTAAACTGGAAAAATTCGATTTTCATGTTTTTGAGTCATGGACTCGGCGAGTTCCAAAGTGGACTCGGCGAGTAGGACTGACTCGGCGAGTCCCTTTGTGTACTCGGCGAGTCCGAGCGTCAGGATTAGCCAAAAAAACAGGATTTTTTCATGTTTATCTTATGGAAACTTACCTTAATCATATTAGATCAACCCTAATCCGATTTTGTGATATATATGACTATATTTTTGATCTAATTGAAGATAATTATCAATTAATAAAATATTTGATTTCCTTATATGATAATTATTAATCAAATATGGATAATTATGTGATTAGATTATTTGTTATTTGATCCTTTATGTTTTAAATGTTTAAAACTAGTCCTCAAGTGTTGAAATTTATGTTTTGTGATTAAAAGTTTAATTTAGACAATTTAAATTTCAAACCCTAGCATTTTACAAGTTTAAAATACAACCCTATACTAATATAATATTACAAGATTAATATATATATATACATATATATATATATATACATATATATATATATATATATATATATATATATATATATATATATATATATATATATATATATATATATATATATATATAACTTAAATGCTAGTCTTACCGTTAATAGGCCTCATTTACGAAGCCGGTCTATAAGGTGGATATAAGGTTGCGGCCTATAAAATGGCGCTTAATGGGTGTACACTCACACCCATCGCTCGGTTTATTGGTGGAGGGTCGTTAGCCGAACGAGTAGGATAGGGCAACCTCATCCTCTCATTAAAAGTATAATAAGAAATACAAAGTAACTACATGTTTTCTTAAAATTTCCCAATCTTAGTTACTTTAGGAAAAGTGAATTGATGCAATCCCATGAAATTACACTTTGCACCTTGCTAAGAAGTTAGTGGAGCGTGTGTGGTTTACCGGAACAATAATTGGTTCTAAGCGAAGGTGGCAAAGGGTGATTCATTGTTTATCATAGTTCGATGGAGCGTGTGTGGTTTACCGGCACATCGAATAGGTGATCGTTACAATGAAGGCACCACGTTAATTTGCATGGCAATTCACACCCGCTTTGTGATCCTCGGTATCCCAATCACAAACAAGAGGGGCATATCGAGATTTAAACATGCCATTGAAAAGTTTCAATGAATCTCATCTGAACCTAGGAATTCTCAATACATTTAGGACTTAAAGTTATGTTTTTCATGGTGGAGAATTAGTGAATCATCATTCACTTACCTTTAAATTGTTTGCATATTAGATTACGGCATCCCTTTTCTAATGTGTAAACATTGCTGTTGGATCGTAGCCCTAATTTTTCTTATTGGGTGATAATTAGGGATTCATATTCTAATCTATCTTTGTCCTTTCTACTTGTAGATGTCGAACGCTAACAATGCTGCTGCGAGTTCTTTCACTTTGATGAGCCTTTGTCAAAAGGTCACCTTTGATGGAACGAACTTTAGCGAATGGATAAGATACATTCGCATGATTGCTCGCTATGAGGATAAGGAGTATGTCCTCGATGAGAAGCTCGAGAAAATCAACCCCGAAATCGCTACTCCCACCGAAATCACCGCTTTCGAAACTCACGAGCGTGATGCAATGAAAGTGCATTGCATCATGATCGCGACTATGAACTTCGAATTCCAAAAGTCCTACGAGGACATGTATCCGTACGAAATGCATCAAGACTTATTGGAGCGATACCATCAAAACGCGAGACAAGAGCGTTATGAGATTTTCACGAACATGATTTCCGCTAAGATGGGTCATGGAGAGTCTCTTACCGTGCACTTGCAAAAGATGCAAAGGTATGTCGACCGCCTTCGCAAGTTAAATGTTGACTTTGGGGAAGACTTGGCGATCGACATGGTGCTTCACTCTTTGCCTCCGAGCTACAATCAATTTAGGATGACCTATCACATGAACAAAGAAGAGGTCACCCTAAGCAAACTCCAAGGTCTCTTGAGGGTCGCTGAGAGCAACTTCAAGGACAAGTCTGTTGCACCAACTCCCAATCCGCCCGCTGCTCCTGTCTTGGCAATTGGACAAGGAAAAGGAAAGAAGAGGAAGGCTTCTTCAAAGAACCATCGCAAGGTGAAAGCCCAAGATGGTGCCTCTTCTAGTGGGACCAAAGTTGATCCCGCTAAGCCCTGCTCTAATCCGAAGGAGGCAGAGTGCCACCACTGCCACAAGATAGGACATTGGAAAAGAAGTTGCCCGGAGTACCTGCAAGCAATCAAGGAAGGAAAGATCAAGCCATCTTTCACAGGTATATATACAATTAAATCTAATGATTCCCACAATACTTCTTGGGTTCTTGATACCGGTTGTGGTTATCACATTTGTTCTAATGTGCAGGGACTAAGAAGAAGTAGAGACGTGGAGCATGGAAGAATAAATCTAATCATGGGGAACAGAAGATCGCCGCCTGTGACCAAGATTGGAGTGTATTCTTTAGTGCTTAGGAATAGTTTATCTTTAGATTTGAACAATTGTTGCTATTCGCCAGAAATGGCTAGAAACATCATTTCTTTTCATGGTTTGTTTAGACAAGGTTTTAGATTTTCTTTTAATAATGAGAATGGTTCTATTTTAGCTTATCTAAATGGTGTCTTTTACTTTGAAGCTATGCCATGTAATGGAATTTATGAAACTGTTATGATTGTTGATAACTTAGGAAATGATGTTTTGTACTTGGATTCTTCCAATAGTATGGATAAAGCATCCTTATGGCATTGTCGTCTTGGACATGTCAACAAGAAATGCATAGCCCAAATCCAAAAGGATGGAGTGTTGGAGTCATTCGACCTTAGGGAAGATGACACATGCGAGTCTTGTTTACTTGGAAAGATGACTAAGTCACCCTTCGCTGGTACGTGCGAAAGGGGTGAAGGTCTATTGGACCTCATACATACCGATGTGTGTGGACCCTTTAGATCTACCACGAAGGATGGTAACCGCTTCTACGTGACTTTTACCGATGACTATAATAGATATGGGTATATCTACTTAATCAAGCAAAAGTCAGAAACTTTTGAAAAGTTCAAAGAGTTTAAGAATGAAGTGGAGAATCAATTGGGCAGGAAGATCAAGATGCTTCGATCCGATCGAGGAGGAGAGTACCTAAGTCTTGAATTCCACGATTATCTCAAGGAGTGTGGAATAGTTTCACAATTGACGCCACCTAGGACACCACAATTGAATGGTGTGGCAGAAAGGCGTAATCGAACCTTGTTGGACATGGTTCGCTCTATGATGAGTCGTGCTTCGCTATCTATCTCTTTATGGGGGTATGCCTTAGAGACTGCCGCCCATATCCTTAACCGAGTCCCTACTAAGAAGGTTGCCAAAACACCTCACGAGATGTGGACAGGGAAAGCTCCTTCGTTGGCACATATCAAGGTTTGGGGTTGTGAGGATTTCGTAAGACAATATACTCACGACAAGCTCGAACCTCGTAGTGAGCGATATATTTTCATCGGCTACCCGCAGAAATCCTTTGGATGTCTCTTCTATAAACCGAAGGACAATGTTGTCTTTGTTGCAAGGAGAGGAGTTTTCCGAGAGTGAGAACTCATAGGCCAAGGAGACAGTGGGAGGCAAATCGATCTTGAAGAGATTCAAGAGTCGATAGATGAAGGAACCTCAACCGCTGGCACTCAACCCGAGGAGGAAACTCCGGTTGAACCGATTGACATATCATTACCTCTTAGACGTTTCGAGAGAGTTAGGTTTCAACCCCTGTTATATGGTTTTCATATTACTACCGAAGGGGACACGTATATTAGTGATAGTACACTAATAAACCTTGATGAACCTAATAGCTATAAAGAAGCCATGGCAGGCCCGAAGTCTGCGAAATGGAAAGAGGCAATGGATAGCGAGATCCAATCCATGTATGATAACCAAGTTTGGAATTTGGTTGATAATGTACCTGGACGTAAGACCGTTGGGTGCAAATGGATCTTCAACAAGAAGATCGACGTGGATGGAAAATTACACACATTTAAAGCGCGACTAGTTGCGAAGGGCTTTACTCAAACTCCCGGAGTTGACTATGAAGAGACCTTCTCACCAGTTGCGAAGATAAAATCTATTAGAGTGATGATAGCTATTGCCGCATTTCATGATTATGAGATTTGGCAAATGGATGTCAAGACCGCTTTCCTTAACGGGAAGTTGGCTGGGGATGTTTACATGGCTCAGCCAGAAGGGTTTGTGGATCCGAAGCATCCGAATAGAGTGTGTAAGCTCGAAAAGTCCATTTATGGACTTAAGCAAGCATCTCGCAGATGGAATCTTTGCTTCGATGAGAAAGTCAAAGAGTTTGGATTTGTACAAAGCGAAGATGAGTCGTGTGTATATGTCAAAGCCAGTGGGAGTGTAGTAAGCTTTCTCGTTCTATATGTCGATGACATATTACTCATAGGAAACGACATCCCGACTCTGCAGGAAGTTAAGTCCTGGCTCGGGAAGTGCTTCGCTATGAAGGACCTCGGAGAGGCTTCCTACATTTTGGGAATAAGGATAGTAAGAGAAAGAAGTAAGAGACTAATAGGACTTAGTCAGAACACTTACTTAGAGAAGGTACTAAAACGTTTTAGTATGGAAAACTCGAAGAAGGGAGAATTACCGATACAAAGCAATGCCAAGTTGAGTAAGACTCAAAGTCCGAGTACCGAAGCCGAGATAGCTGAAATGAGCCGAGTTCCATACGCTTCCGCAGTTGGCTCAATCATGTACGCTATGACTTGTACTCGCCCTGATGTAGCCTTTTCTTTGAGCATGGTTAGTAGATATCAAGGGAATCCAGGCAGAGCCCATTGGGTTGCGGTGAAGAATATACTTAAGTACCTTCGGAGGATGAAGGAATGGTTATTAGTCCTTGGAAGGAGTGATGACTTGAAGGTGCGAGGGTATAGTGACGCCAGTTTTCAGACCGAAAGGGACAACGACCGTTCGCAGTCGGGCTGGGTCTTTACCCTGAATGGATGAGCAGTAACTTGGAAGAGTTCCAAGCAGGAAACCGTAGCTGATTCAACGTGCGAATTAGAGTACATTGCAGCGAGCGAAGTGTCGAAGGAGGCAATATGGCTAAAGAACTTCATTGGTGATCTTGGAGTTGTACCTGCCATAAAGGAACCCATGGAGATTTTCTTTGATAATGAAGGTGCGGTTGCCTTGACCAAGGAACCGAGAGATCATGGTAGATCACGACATATCGACAGAAAATATCACTTTATTAGACATCGTGTAGAAGAAGGACAACTCGTAGTGAAGAGAATATCATCGGAAGATAACCCAGCAAATCCGCTTACGAAGGGACTAAGTAGGGTTAAGCATTTGCAGCATGCTAGGAGTATTGGGCTAAAGGATGATATTTGCATAGATTAGATAGTATTAGAAACGTGTAATAGATAAATGTAATTAACATTTGATGATTAAATAAAGGAGTTTTATTTATAAGTAATGTTACTGTCTTATGTTAATTGTTTAACTGTTGTTTCACTTTGCATGTTTTGACTTCCAGAATAATTGAGTTTATTAAGAATAATCGAATTGTTCAAATAGTCCACAATCGTTCATATGTCGGAAGTAGATATGAATGAAGATTGTCATGAATAGGTGTGTAGAGTGTCTAAATGGTGTTAGACATAGCAAAAGATTGCTGCAACGTTCATGAGTGCTTATGAACTAGGTTTGAGCATTGGAACAAACCCGCTCTTGCTGGAATCACCTTATGGAATGTGATAATAAATGGGTGATCGCGAGACGATAATATCATATAGTCTTAAAACCTAGATATATGGTTTGTTATTGGTTAATTGATTGTACATTGATAATGTGAAAACACATTGGTAACTCGATGTTATAAAACGCATTGTTGTGTATAGTTGGTTAATGAATAAGTAAATGCATATAAGTTGAAGTTTATCTATAACTTTTATCCTAAGAAGGAAAAAGTGATATCTCGGCCGCTCGATGATTTGATTTGACTTATGTGCCGGGCCCGGTCAGAACTGAATTGATGTGTTCGATAAAGTTCTATGTCAAATAATGTTGGGTTTTAGCCATAAGAACTTTCCTATGTGCGCATGCAAAACCCTATTGCTTGGATCTAGGCTTTCTAATAAACATGCTTTTGAATCCAAGACTTCTAATGGCTAATTAGATTAAACAACAATATTAAAACAGATCTAGAATCATACCTTTGAATCCGTTGTTGATCTTGTTTGTCTTGGAGCTTCTAGAGTCACAATTGTCACTCCTCTAATGGCTTACAAACACCAATAGCAAGCAAGATGATTTAGGAGAGATGAGAGGGGATGGAATTCGACCAGAGGTTCCCTTTTTCAGGTTCTACAAGGTTGTACACGAATTCCCCATCCCAAGGGCCTATTTATACCTTTAGACTCCTTAAGGGTTTCACCCTAAACCCTAATTGGATAATCTTCTCTTAAGGCTATCCAAATCCATTCCATAGATAACCCTATGGACGATTTTGAGCTATCCTAAAGCTCTTAGAATCCATCCAAGGTGTATCCTAATGGATTTATAGTCTAAAGTCTAACTATCAAACAATTGACAGTTTATACCCTCTTATTCAATTAATCTCTTTAAGTCACCAAATTAATACCAATTAATTTATGACTTATATTAATCAAATAGCCAAATATTATTCCTTATAATATTTACTCTCTCTTAACAAATCATCCTTCAAGTTGCTATGGTGAAGGCAACCCAAAAGGACCATGCACCACCAAATATAGTTGTAGCCTTAGACACCATTCCAACAGTCTCCCACTTGGATAAGTCTAATAACTATACAAGTACAATACGGTTTGCAATCATAGCTCTCAAAGACGCTATCAACTCTGATCTAATCAATCTTGTCCTTTAGATAAGGGATCGTACAGTCCTCTGTTAGATATCATGCTGACAATCCTATGGAATGGTTAGTCTAGCATTTAGATTTCTCGATTTCCGATTTATTTGACATAGAACTTAATGGAACACATCAATTCAGTTCTGACCGGGCCCGGCACATAAGTCAAATCAAATCATCGAGTGGCCAAGATATCTCTTCTATCCTCTTAGGATAAAATTTACAGATAAACTTCGACTTATATGCATTTACTTATTCATTAACCAACTATACACAACAATGCGTTTTATAACATCAAGTTACTGATGCGTTTTCGCATTATCAATGCACAATCAATTAACAAATAATAAACCATATATCTAGGTTTTAAGACCATATGATATTATCGTCTTGCGATCACCTTTTATATCGTATTCCATAAAGTGATTCCAGCAAGCGCGGGTTTATTCCAATGCTCAAAACCAGTTCATAAGCACTCATGAACGTCGCAGCAACCCTTGCTATGTCTAACACCATTTAGACACTCTACACACCAATTCATGACAATCTTCATTCATATCTACTCCCAACATATGAACGATTGTGGACCATTTGAATAATTCGATTATTCCTAATAAACTCAATTATTCTGGAAGTCAAAACATGCAAAGTGAAACAATAGTTAAACAACTAACATGTGATAGTAACTTTACTCATAAATAAAACTCCTTTATTTAATCATCAAATGTTAATTACATTTATCTATTATACGTTTCTAATACTATCTAATCTATACTAATATCATCCTTCAGCCCAATACTCCTAGCATGCTGCAAGTGCTTAACCCTACTCAGTCCCTTCGTAAGCGGATCTGCTGGGTTATCTTCTGATGATATCCTCTTCACTACGAGTTGTCCTTATTCTACACGATGTCTAATGAAGTGATATTTTCTGTCGATATGTTGAGATCTACCATGATCCCTCGGTTCCTTGGTCAAGGCGACCGCACCTTCGTTATCACAGAAAATCTCCATGGGCTCCTTTATGGCCGGCACAACTCCAAGATCACCGATGAAGTTCTTCAGCCATATTGCCTCCTTTGACGCTTCGCTCGCTGCGATGTACTCTGATTCGCACGTTGAATCAGCTACGATTTCTTGCTTGGAACTTTTCCATGTCACTGCTCCTCCATTTAGGGTAAAGACCCAGCCCGACTGCGAACGGTAGTTGTCCCTGTCGGTCTGAAAGCTGGCGTCACTATACCCTCGCACCTTCAAGTCATCACTCCCTCCAAGGACTAAGAACCATTCTTTCGTCCTCCGAAGATACTTAAGGATGTTCTTCACCGCAATCCAATGTGCTTTGCCAGGGTTCCCTTGATATCTGCTAACCATGCTCAAAGCGAAGGCTACATCAGGGCGAGTACAAGTCATAGCGTACATGATTGAGCCAACTGCGGAAGCGTATGGTACTCGGCTCATTTCTGCTATCTCAGCTTCGGTACTCGAACTTTGAGTCTTACTCAACTTGGCATTTCCTTGTATCGGTAGTTCTCCCTTCTTTGAGTTTTCCATACTAAAACGTTTTAGTACCTTCTCTAAGTAAGTATTCTGACTAAGTCCAATTAGTCTCTTACTTCTTTCTCTTAATATCCTTATTCCCAAAATGTAAGAAGCCTCTCCGAGGTCCTTCATAGCGAAGCACTTCCCGAGCCAGGACTTAACCTCCTGCAGAGTCGGGATGTCGTTTCCTATGAGTAATATGTCATCGACATATAGAACGAGGAAGCTTACTACACTCCCACTGGCTTTGACATATACACAAGATTCGTCTTCGCTCCAAACTCTTTGACTTTCTCATCGAAGCAAAGATTCCATCTGCGAGACGCTTGCTTAAGTCCATTTAAGCTTACACACTCTATTCGGATGCTTCGGATCCACAAACCCCTCTGGCTGAGCCATGTAAACATCCTCAGCCAACTTTCCGTTAAGGAAAGCGGTCTTGACATCCATTTGCCAAATCTCATAATCATGAAATGCGGCAATTGCTAGCATCACTCTAATAGATTTAATCTTCGCAACTGGTGAGAAGGTCTCATCATAGTCAACTCCGGGAGTTTGAGTAAAGCCCTTCACAACCAATCGCGCCTTATATGTGTGTACGTTCCCATCCACGTCGGTCTTCTTCTTGAAGATCCACTTGCACCCTACGGTCTTACATTCGGGCACGTAATCAACCAAATTCCAAACTTGGTTATCGTACATGGATTGGATCTCGCTATCCATCGGCTCTTTCCATTTCGCAGACTCCGGGCCTGCCATGGCTTCCTTATAGCTATTAGGTTCATCAAGATTTACTAGTGTACCATCACTAATATACGTGTCCCCTTCGGTAGTGATATGAAAACCATAAAACTGGGGATGAACTCTAACTCTATCGGAACGTCTAAGAGGTAAGGATTCGTCAATCAGTTCAACCGGAGTTTCCTCCTCGGGTTGAATGCCAGCGGTAGAGGTTCCTTCATCTATCGACTCTTGAATCTCTTCAAGTTCGATTTTCCTCCCACTGTCTCCTTGGCTTACGAGTTCTCGCTCTCGGAAAACTCCTCTCCTCGCAACAAAGATAACATTATCTTTCGGTCTATAGAAGAGATATCCAAAGGAAGTTTGCGGGTAGCCGATGAAAATACATCGCTCACTTCGAGGTTCAAGCTTGTCGTGAGTATCTCGTCTTACGAAAGCCTCGCAACCCCAAACCTTGATATGTGCCAACGAGGGAGCTTTCCCCGTCCACATCTCGTGAGGTGTTTTGGCAACCTTCTTAGTAGGGACTCGGTTAAGGATATGGGCGGCAGTCTCTAAGGCATACCCCCAAAAGAAGATAGGTAGTGAAGCACGACTCATCATAGAGCGAACCATATCCAATAAGGTTCGATTACGCCTTTCTGCCACACCATTCAACTGCGGTGTCCTAGGAGGCGTCAATTGCGAAACTATTCCACACTCCTTGAGATAATCGTGGAATTCAAGACTTAGGTACTCTCCTCCTCGATCGGATCGAAGCATCTTGATTTTCCTGCCCAATTGATTCTCCACTTCATTCTTGAACTCTTTGAACTTTTCAAAGGTTTCTGACTTTTGCTTGATTAAATAGATATACCCATATCTACTATAATCATCGGTAAAAGTCACATAGAAGCGGTTCCCATCCTTCGTGGTTGATCTAAAAGGTCCACATACATCGGTATGTATTAGGTCTAATAGCCCCTCACCCCTTTCACAAGTACTCGTGAAGGGTGACTTAGTCATCTTTCCAAGTAAACAAGACTCGCATGTGTCATCTTCCCTAAGGTCGAATGACTCCAACACTCCATCCTTTTGGAGTTGGGCTATGCGTTTCTTGTTGACATGTCCAAGACAACAATGCCACAAGGATGCTTTATCCATGCTAGTGGAAGAATCAATATTCAAAACATCATTTCCTAAGTTATCAACAATCATAATAGTTTCATATATTCCATTACATGGTATAGCTTCAAAGTAAAAGACACCATTTAGATAAGCCAAAATAGAACCATTCTCATTATTAAAAGAAAATCTAAATCCTTGTCTATATAAACCATGAAATGAAATGATGTTCCTAGACATTTCTGGCGAATAGCAACAATTGTTCAAATCCAAAACTAAACTATTCTTAAGCACTAAAGAATACACTCCAATCTTGGTCACAGGCGACGATCTTCTGTTCCCCATGATTAGATTGATCCTTCCTTGCTCCACATCCCTACTTCTTCTTAGTCCCTGCACATTAGAACAAATGTGATAACCACAACCGGTGTCAAGAACCCAAGAAATAGCATGATTAGAATCGTTAGATTTGATTGCATATATACCTGCGAAAGATGGCTTGATCTTTCCTTCCTTGATGGCTTGCAGGTAATCCGGGCAGCTTCTCTTCCAATGTCCTATCTTGTGGCAGTGGTGGCACTCTGCCTCCTTCGGGTTAGAGCGGGGCTTAGAGGGATCAACTTTGGTCCCACTAGAAGAGGAACCATCTCGGGCTTTCACCTTTCGATAGTTATTTGAAGAAGCTTTCCTCTTGTTTCCCTTCCCTTGACCAATAGCCAAGACAGGAGCAGCGGATGGATTGGGAGTTGGTGCAACAGACTTGTCCTTGAAATTGCTCTCAGCAACCCTCAAGAGACCTTGGAGTTTACTTAGAGTGACCTCCTCTTTGTTCATGTGGTAGGTCATCCTAAATTGATTATACATCGGAGGCAAAGAGTAAAGCACCATATCGATCGCCAAGTCTTCGCCGAAGTCAACATTTAACTTGCAAAGGCGGTCGACATACCTTTGCATCTTTTGCAAGTGCACGGTAAGAGATTCTCCATGACCCATCTTCGCGGAAATCATGTTAGTGAAAATCTCGTAACGCTCTTGTCTCGCGTTTTGGTGGTACCTCTCCAACAAGTCTTGATGCATCTCGTATGGATACATGTCCTCGTAGGACTTTTGGAATTCGGAGTTCATGGTGGCGATCATGATGCAATGTACCTTCGTTGCATCTCGCTCATGAGTTTCAAAGGCGGTGATTTCGGCGGGAGTAGCAACTTCGGGGTTGATTTTCTCGAGTTTCTCGTCGAGGACATACTCTTTATCCTCATAGCGAGCAATGGTGCGAATGTATCTTATCCATTCGCCAAAGTTCGTTCCATCGAAGGTAACCTTTTGGCAAAGGCTCATCAACGTGAAAGAACTAGCAGCAGCGTTGTTTGCGTTTGACATCTATAGAAAGGACAAAGATAGATTAGAACAAGAATCCCTAATTATCACCCAATAAGAAAAATTAGGGCTAGGATCCAACAATAACATTTACATACTAGAAAAGGGATGCCGTAATCTAACATGCAAATAAATTGAAGGTAAGTGAATGACGATTCACTAATTCTCCATCACAAAACTTAAACTTTTAGTCCTAAGTGTTTTTGAGAATTCCTAGATTCGGATGAGATTCATTGAACTATTTCAATGGCATGTTTAAATCTCGATATGCCCTCTTGTTTGTGACTGGGATGCCGAGGATCACAAAGCGGGTGTGAATTACCATGCAAATTCACATGGTGCCTTCATTGTAACGATCACCTATTCGATGTGCCGGTAAACCACACACGCTCCATCGAACTATGATAAACAATGAATCACCCTTTGCCACCTTCGCTTAGAACCAATTAGTGTGCCGGTAAACCACACACGCTCCACTAACATCTTAGCAAGGTGCAAAGTGTAATTTCATGGGATTGCATCAATTCACTTTTCCTAAAGTAACTAAGATTGGGAAATTTAAAAAATTTAGTTACTTCGTATTTCTTATTATACTTTTAATGAGAGGATGAGGTTGCCCTATCCTACCCGTTCGGCTAACGACCCTCCACCAATCAAGCAAGCGGTGGGTGTGAGTGTACACCCATTAAGCGCCATTTTATAGGCCGCAACCTTATACCCACCTTATAGATCGGCTTCGTGAATGAGGCCTACTAGCGGTAAGACTAGCATTTAGTTATACATATATATATTATTCTAGTAATATCATATAAGTATAGGGTTGTATTTTAAACTTTTCAAAATCTAGGGTTTGAAATTTAAGTTGTCTAAATTAAAACTTTTAATCACAAATATAAATTTCAAAACTTTAGGGTAGGTTTTAAACATTTAAAACATGAAGGATCAAATAACAAATAATTCTAATTAACAATTAATATTCTAATTATCTTTATTTGATTTATCTTGATTTCTTTGAAGATAATTACCAAAATAATTAATTATTATCATATAAGGAAATTAAATATTTTATTAGATGATAACTATCTTTAATTAGATCAAGATAATAGTCATATTTATCAAAAAATCGGATTTACATTGATCTAATATGATTAAGGTAAGTTTCCATAAGATAATTATGAAAAAATCCCGAATCTGGCCCTTCCTGACGCCTGGACTCGCCGAGTGCACAAGGGGACTCGCCGAGTCAGGCCTACTCGACGAGTCCACCTTGGAACTCGACGAGTCAGTGACTCAAAACCCAAAAAATCGAATTTTTGCAGGTTTGTTTCAGTTAATCAAGCAACAATTTAAAGAAAACCAATCTAGGCTCTGATACCACTGTTGGGTTTTAGCCATAAGAACTTTCCTATGTGCGCATGCAAAACCCTATTGCTTGGATCTAGGCTTTCTAATAAACATGCTTTTGAATCCAAGACTTCTAATGGCTAATTAGATTAAACAACAATATTAAAACAGATCTAGAATCATACCTTTGAATCCCTTGTTGATCTTGTTTGTCTTGGAGCTTCTAGAGTCACAATTGTCACTCCTCTAATGGCTTACAAACACCAATAGCAAGCAAGATGATTTAGGAGAGATGAGAGGGGATGGAATTCGACCAGAGGTTCCCTTTTTCAGGTTCTACAAGGTTGTACACGAATTCCCCATCCCAAGGGCCTATTTATACCTTTAGACTCCTTAAGGGTTTCACCCTAAACCCTAATTGGATAATCTTCTCTTAAGGCTATCCAAATCCATTCCATAGATAACCCTATGGACGATTTTGAGCTATCCTAAAGCTCTTAGAATCCGTCCAAGGTGTATCCTAATGGATTTATAGTCTAAAGTCTAACTATCAAACAATTGACAGTTTATACCCTCTTATTCAATTAATCTCTTTAAGTCACCAAATTAATACCAATTAATTTATGACTTATATTAATCAAATAGCCAAATATTATTCCTTATAATATTTACTCTCTCTTAACAAATCATCCTTCAAGTTGCTATGGTGAAGGCAACCCAAAAGGACCATGCACCACCGAATATAGTTATAGCCTTAGATACTATTCCAACAAATAAATCGAAGATCGAGAAACCAAATGCTAGACTAACTATTCCATAGTATTGTCAGCATGATATCTAACAGAGGACTGTACGATCCCTTATCTAAAGGACAAGATTGATTAGATCAGAGTTTGACAGCGTCTTTGAGAGCTACGATTGCAAATTGGAATGTACCTGCGCATATAGTTACTAGACTTATCCAAGTGGGAGACTGTTGGAATAGTGTCTAAGGCTGCAACTATATTAGGCAAGTATTTGACCCGATTGTGTATGGTCCTTTTGGGTTGCCTTCACCATAACAACTTGATAGGATGATTTATTAAGAGAGAGTAAATATTATTAGTATATTATGAGAATAATATAAAGAATAATACATAGTTATTTGATTAATATAAGTCATAGATTAATTAGTATTAATTTGGTGACTTAAGGAGATTAATTAAATAAGAGGGTATAAACTGTCAATTGTTTGATAGTTACACTTTAGACTGTAAATCCTTCTTAGATAGAGTATGGACGAATTCTAGGGCTTGGGATAGCCTCAAATTCGTCCAAGGGTTATCAAAGTAAGGATTAGGATCACTTAAAGTCTAAGTTATCCAATTAGGGTTTAAGCTGTAACCCTTAAGAAGTCTACAATTATAAATAGACCCTATGGGATATAGAATTCGGCACCCATCAAAAGTAAAGATACTCTGGCCGAGTTCCTTCCCTCTCCTCTCTCTCAAATCATCCTCCTTGCTAGTTGGTGTTTGTAAGCCATTAGAGGAGTGACAATTGTGACTCTAGAAGCTCCAAGACAACAAGATCAACAAGGAATTCAAAGGTATGATTCTAGATCTTTTTCAATATTGTTATTACACCTAAATAGTCATTAGAAGTCTTGGATTCAAAGCATGTTTGATTAGAAAGCCTAGATCCAAGCATTAGGGTTTTGCATGCGCACATAGGAAAGTTCTTATGGCTAAAACCCATCATCTTGGCCTACTACATAGAACAGGACTGCCTCAACTTACCCAAATACAATGTGTCGTCATAGACAATCAGGAGAAAGATCTAACCTGGTTCCCAGAACCTAAAAGACAGGGTCATTCTAACCCTAACAACCCTCGATTTCAACAGCAATGACATCACACCTTTCGCTTGAAACTTGCGACTCACACCTCAATCCAAAAGATTCCCCTACTTACCTCACTGACCTCCAGAATGCATGCCTCACATGGATACACTTGCGATTCCCATAGCCAGTTTCCACTATAAAGCATCCCGAAATGACCATCCACAAATCCACCCCAAATTTCTGACTGAAGATACCACAATCATGCAGAAACGGTCCTTAAATGAGTCGATAACTAATCTTACCCAAACCAAATTCATATGACACACCAAAACCTTAGTATAAGCATTGAGCCTCTACCATGCCATTACCAACCTCGGAACCGACGAAGGAAGATGATCAAACTAAGAACTTCCGCATTTCTTCCGATCCATAACAACTTATGAAAAATCATAAATATGGAGCAAACATTCAACAGATTCATTCTGATATCTGACTTGAACTCCCAACGACCCTTGACCGTTCCCTATCCAAACCAATTGATTTATGGGTTCTCCAATCCCCATTAACGCATCACTACCGAGATTGTAACAAGTAGAATAAATGAATAATCTTGACCATTAGGCACACAAACCATGACTGGAATGCTCCTGATCTCATACCAACCTTGTCGGTATTACATTGCTTGCCTAACCTTGTGTGTTCTAAAGATACTCTCCTAATTTCTCTACCTTAAGGGGACCTAATCACCGTCACGCACAACACTGAATGTGCACCACTATGTTGCAACCCTACCACGTACAATTTACTTATAGAACAAGCTTCTACCTAAGAAAAAGCTTATGTACCATGGTCGCACATGACCCACAAGCAGGATAATGGTTGATCCCTTGATCTAATTTGAAGGCTATAACCCTATTGGACCCTCACATAAGTCAAACCGAAGTCCAATGCTGCCTTTTACACCAAAGTATCACTTTGATCGAGACTAAACAAATTCCATCAATACGCGTCTAGCTCACGAATACTTCCAAAGCGATCCCAAAGGTTGCCAAACCTGAGTCTGCTATGAATATGAAAATCCACTCTACCACTGAGGGCGAACTTACCCAGGGACCAAGGGAAACACAAAGACACTGCACTGGAGGGTGTGCGACCCATTCCTTTCTCTTAACTATCGCCTCTTGAATCCTTTGAGTAATTTTTCCTAAAAGACGAACTCAATGATCAATGGTCGAGGACATCCTGACACCTAAATCAGAGAATTACAAACCCACCTGGAGCTGAACATACCCGCTTCTGGAGAGGTTCACCGATCAGTATCTACCCAACAAATCTAAAACAACAGTCTAATCAACAACTGACAAAACCTTCAACGCCTGACACTCAACCTGAGAATTCCCAATTATCCCCCACTCAGGGTTCTAATTACCATCCATCGGCTTAAAACTAATCAATAACTCAAAACGACTCAACCAGGTACTATCATTCTTGACCTCGGAATGAATGCCACACACGAAGGGATCCTCCCGATCTAGATCAACTGAATCCCAAGAGAAACCTGAATTTCAGCTGAAGACTTCCGACATGCAGAGTGGCATGTAACGACCCTCAATAACCCAAAATAGTAGAAAGTCAACGCGGGATATTAATGGGTTTGAGCCAAAAGAACATCTTATATGCTCATGCAAACCTTAATGCTTGGATCTAGGTTTCTCAAATTGTACATGAATTCATCCAAGACTTTCAAACCCTAGATCTAATGAGAATAATTCGAAATTAATATGACAAATTAGATCTAGTTGATTACCTCTTGTTGCTTGCTTGAATTGTAACATACACGTTCTGAAATTGTGTATTGTTATTATTAAAAGTGAATAAAATTGAGTGTTGAGTTCTAATAGCTAGTGTTTACTAGAAATGAAGTAAAACTATGTTTAGAATCACTCATAAAATATTAGAAGTCTTATGAGATTCCAATTAATAGTCAAATCGTGAAATTTAGAGAAAATATAAAATTTGAAATAAGTAAAATTTTATTATTTGATGTTGTAAATCATCTCGTTATAAACTTGTAGGCGAAAACCTCGTTGAAATCCGAGTTATAACGAAGAAGTTATGACCAAGCGAAGATCCGCGACAAAACTGGCACGACGCCGAATGACGTAAAAAGGTGAGTTTTTGATAAACTAATTTTTAGCCTTATAAATCTAAATTAAATTCGTAGTATTCATTAAACCGAGAAATTCAATAAAAAGAACGCCAAAATCTGACTTCCTATGAGGAAGTTATGATTTTTCGAATTTTTAACTTAGGAGTAGACAGCTAAAAACTTGAATTTTAGATCGAGCGATATTTGACCGATACATCCTAAACGAGAATCAAAGGTCTCTTCATATGTAGTACAACGATAAAAATTCTGATGAAAACGGATGTCGGATGAAGAAGTTATGAATTTCTAACAGATTTTCCTGTCCCGGTCTGTTAAAAATAATAATATTAAAATTAAAGTCAAAATTAGCCGACAAAGTCTAAACAAAAGTTGTAGAGCGTAATTTTAGCTACGCGTGTATATAAAGAACGTTAAAACCAGAGCTCGTATGCGAAAGTTATGGATTTTAGAAGTTCGGGGCACATTTTCCGAAAAATCTCGCATGAATAGTACCGGGCACGTCACCTCGCACGAAGCAGGTGCGTCAACGGAGACGTGGCCAAATACGAATTCAGAAAGTGTCACAAGAAGATTCGCCAAGGCCGAGGTCCAGCACGAAGGTGAAACGTCTTGCATCGGTGGTCAGTCCGATGCGAGACACGTCTCGCCTACCCTCCTCGCACCGGGTGCCACGTCCGAGCCTCGCAGTGGCCTCGTGGCCTTCGCTCCTCCTGCCAGATGTCCGAAGCTCGCAGGTGCATGTCTTCTCCCCTCCTCTCGCTTCGTGGCCTTCGCTCCAGCAGCCACGTGCTCGCTTCTCAACCACAGGATCCGAGCCTCTCGCCTATAAATAGGAGGCCTGCGAGCCTTCTCGGGTAATTTTGAGAAATTGCCATTTTTTACCCCTTTTTCCATATTTTCACTATTTCGACTTTTCCCGAAGCCCCGGTATCAATTTTAACACCCGAAACACGTCCCGAGACCCCCGAGAAGCCCGAAAATTTTATCTTTTCGGTTTTGAAGCCCTAACTTCGCAGAGCCCGGTTTTCAATTAAGCTCTCGGTTTTCAACATAGAAAGACATATTTAAAGCCGAAATACTATCCAAATCACTATTTTAACCCCCAGTTAACTTAAGGTGAGTCCAATACATAGGAACAATTGTATGTTATGTGTTATATGTGCTATGTGCTTCTTAGTGTTGTTATTCTGAGTTATTCAACCGTATTATTTTATTCGCTATGTTTATAGCAAATATAATACCTTTGACCATGTGATCAGTGAAAGGACTTAGATTCACATTGGTACTGGTACGTAGCCTCTGGCCATGTAGAGCATGTCTCCGTAAGAGAATGACTTCTATTCTATGGCATTGGCATAAGGTTTGATAGGAATGATATGTAGCCTATGACCATGTAGAGCATGACTCCGTAAGAGAATGAACTCTATTCTATGGTATTGGCAAATGGTTAGATAGGGCTATAAGCGTGAAATCTAACAAAATGTTAATCAGGAATTGTATGTTTTCTATGCCAATTGGGCCAAAGCTTTATTGATGCATATTAAGTATTGAAATCGTTATGTCTCATTGAAAAGTATATCTTTGAATAAAGTCTTTGATTGATATGAACGATTGTCACATGATTTCACATATGTCTTCTTGTTCCCTTGTGCTTCTGTCATATTGGTATATGTAAGGAATACGATTATATTGTATCTATCTATTGAATTCACTAAGCGTTATCGCTTATTCCTCTCAATATTTAACAATTGCAGGTGATGAGTATTCCAATATAGCTTTATACTGCTGAAAGATTTAGAATAGTTAATAGTATTTCTCTGTATTTTTAATGTTCATGTATGTATATAGTAGATTCCTGGGTAGACATGAAATTGTAATAAAACTTAGTCGGTTTGTATCCAATCCTTTGTAATCACTTTATCAATATAAAATATTGTTTTATAAATATGCATGTAGCATGTTTTGAGGAAGTAACTTAAGAAATCTTTTGAAATAGTATGAAAGTTTGAGTCTTTCATAAATACGAAAGTTGGGGTCTTTCAATCATGGTATCAGAGCAATGGTTTAAGTGAACTAAATATCACAGATTGATATTTAGACTTAAACTGTTGGAAGCTCAATATATGAGCTGGTTCATAATAAGTATATGGATACAAACCATAGGAAATATTTAAGTGGGGGATTGGGTAGTGATAAACCCTAGTATTCTAATATATTAAGTTACTTCAGAAATTTAAGAAAATTAGTTTAAGTGAACTAGAAATTTTAAGAATTTCTAAACTTAAACAAGAATTATTAAGTAAAGATGACACGATATATTTTAGGTTGAATACCTAATGGAGCCAAGCACTAGAATATTAAGAGGAGATATGCCTTATATTCTATTATGTGCTAAATGATAAATGAATATAAAGAGGAGATATGCCTTATATTCTATTATGTGAAAAAGCTTAAGGTCTGTTGCCGACCATGATTTAGAAAATGTTAAGAATTTTCCAAATATAATTTTTTCGAAGTAATAAAGAGACTTATGATAGTTGATATCGATAAGTTTATAAATAAACGATCGCGAGATATCGTAAAATAATAAATATGAATTGTTATCGTAATAAGTGTATAATTACCTATAGAGCGGTAATATACATTTAAAGTATGTTTGATATATAATAACATCTTTGGAAGAAAGATGTGTGTTTGAAACACATTTGGACAAGATAAATGTGTTGGTACAAATCCACGAAGTTGTTCAGATTAAAGCAATGATTGTTTAGAAAGTTGAAAGAACCAAAGATGGCGATAAATACTTCGATAGCATCTCAATTGATGTGGTACAAGATTAGAAGAATTAAATAAAGATCAAAAGAAAGGTTAATGAAGCTTTCAGACTCAATAGGCCAAGACTTTGTGATATAAAGTTCCATTGTGTGTTAAGCCGACTTTAACATACAAGATTGGGATGGTGAATTGAGTCATTTAGTGGTAAATGGTTAAGCAAATTACTTGTTTAAGTAAGGTAGAATGCTTAATTGAAAAAGAAATACACCCATAGTATCGTATGAGAAGAAATGTTGTAGTCAGGAATGACAGAGAACCAAGTTGAAGCTAGTAAAGCTTGTTGAGATGCAACTAAGATGTAGACTTCTTAAGATAGACTCCTATGAAATAGACTTATACTTACTCAGATACAAGAATAACGATGTCAAGGAAGAATAATGAAATGACCAAAAGTGCATGATGGATTGCATGAGTTAGAAAATGATGCAGGTAGTAGAAGACCGTTTATCTCCATGTTGTTAAAGTAAATTTTGGAATAGTGTATCTTGTAAAATAGACACTACTCAAGAAAGAATTAATATGAAGAAATGGAAGTAAATTTCTATCGACCTATGGAAAAGTATTAGGATATATTAAATCGAGCATATGCATGAGAAAAATCCTAGAAGGCGAGTATAAGTAATCCAATATATGTTTGATAGAAACGTGAAAACCCTAGTTGAGTCTAGGAGAAATTGTTGTACGTATTTGTTTGAACACGTTCATGTGTGATAAGTTGCTTTATGAAAACTTTTGAATGGTTACTTGGAAACTACGAGATAATACTTGGGACGAGTATGAGTAGTGTGAATAGTAGTAGAGGCCTATACTACTGGAAGCATAGGACTCACACTTGGATTAGGAAAAGTCACAAGGTTAACAAGAAGCTAGTAAATGATTTCGTTTTATTCATGTGTGTCGTTACCTTCGTTTCGGTAATGACTAAGAAGATAATTATCGTTCAAATCTTAATAAAGAATCGAGTCCAATTAGTACAAATCCGCGAAAGGAGTTAATTGGTTCAGAGAACCATGTCTTATATAGTGACAAAACATCAGTAAGAATACTGAAGAAGTAAATGGCCGAGATATTCGATAGAAATATAACAATCTTCATTAAAGAATTGAGCAATCATTAACTAGAGATGTGACTTGCTATGTGGTGTTACTGGCCACAAGAAATGTATCTGCCCTACACTTACTAATCAAATGGCGGGGAGTCAAGTTGCTGTTCAACAATCAAAGAGTACTCCAACTAAAAAGGAGGAGGTGCCAAAAGCTAAAAGATATGTAGGTCCGAAAGCACGAATTAGATATACGTGGTGCTATTCTTTCTGTTCCAAAGCATCTACGTATTGATCAAACTCTTTTTGTTTTCGTTATTCTATCAGCTCGATTTATTTGATCTGATTCTAATACAAGAGTTTTGGATCATTATGTGTCTTGTGCGAGATAAAATCAAAGGTCATTAGAATATGACCATTCGAGTTGTCGTTATAGCAAAAGTAAAGACCTTATCTTGGGTTTAGTTTATAAACCAAGAAGGAGCAGGAATCTGTAATGAGAATTGAGTTTTAAATCAAAGATTAAGATCGAATGTTCAATAGAGAATGAAGAGCGGGTACAAATTTGAACACCGCCAGTAATTAGGAAGTTTGAAGAATTTGGCAATCGTTTGGCAAACTAAAAGCTAAATATCGTACATTTTAGATTACCACAAAAGAAGTAAGTTAAAAAGTCGAATGTTGTGACTAGTAATTTTCTCGTAAACTCTAGATCTACTCACATCTTATTTGATTTCAATGCCTTAGATTCTTTCGTGTCTTATAAAATCGCATATTCTTTTCAAATTGCTTATTACGCAGTTGTCCAATCATTTCATATAGATAACGTAGGAAATATATCGTTACTTGCTGATAAAGCCTATAGAGTTAGTGTTATAGGAATTGAAAGTTATAATCTTCCTGCTAACCTAATTCCTATCTTTGATATGGAATGGTTATTAAAGAACCACGCAAAGCTCTTGTTCTAGAAGGAGATGATATGCATCCCTATCGGAAGGGAAGATTCTATTTATGTCTACAGTAAAAATAATAAATTTCTTTCTTAAAAACTTGTAAATTATGTCGAAGGGATATTCTACTTATCCGGCTTATACAGTTAATACCTTGAAAGAGGAGAAGAAAACTGTGAATGATAACCTTTTGATAATTATTGACCGGCTGATGAAAAGTGCATATATTCTTGCCACATGTAAAATGACTCCATTGGAGAAATACGCGAAAGTTACTTAGACAAAATTTTGGCAAGTCATGATGCGCCACTATAAATTATTTCCGACCGTGATACTCGTTTCACTCCTCACTTTTGGGTGAGAATGAAGCATGAATTAGGATCTCGAGTTGCTCTTAGTACAACTTATCATCCTCGGACAAATGGTCAAAAGAAGAGAGTAATCCAAACAGTAGAAAATATACTGAAGGTATATAAAGTACTGTATGAGCGTAAATGTCATACTCGTAAATGTTGACGTGATGTAAGATTGAAGATCTTTAGAGAATCTGTAATGATTCAAGACATCACTAACAAGATATAAATTTTCAGAGAAAGAATGAAAGCGGCCCAGGATCGATCCCTATACAGAAAAGAGGAGACTACCCGTAGAATTCCGGGTGGATGATTTAGTAATACTGAAAGTATTTCATGAAAAGGCGTTATACTACTTTGGAAAAAAGAACGGTTGGTAAGCAAGCATTCTGCTTGGAATTGCCTGAAAATTTGACAGATATTCATGAAATGTTTCATGTGAGCTATCTGTGTAAAGGTTAAGCATGTATGATGAAATGGTTCTATTATCCGAGATGAATAGAAGAGATTGTAAATGAAAGAACGACTAGTTTACGTAATAAAGAAATGAAGTTGGTGATTGTCAAGTGGAAGCACCATGGAGGCCCAAATTATACTTGGAAAAAAAATAAGAATGAAATAAGAGTGAAGTGTCCCTAATTGTTTTAATCATTATCATTTCGGGGACGAAATCCTCAAAAGGAAGAGGTATTTGTAACATACATGTTCTAAAATTGTGTATTGTTATTATTAAAAGTGAATAAAATTAAGTGTTGAGTTCTAACAACTAGTTTTTACTAGAAATGAAGTAAAACTATGTTTAGAATCACTCATAAAATATTGGAAGTCTTATGAGATTCCAATTAATAGCCAAATAGTGAAATTTAGCGAAAATATAAAATTTGAAATAAGTAAAATTTTATTATTTGATGTTGTAAATCATCTCGTTAGAAACTTGTAGGCGAAAACCTCGTTGAAATCCGAGTTATAACGAAGAAGTTATGACCAAGCGAAGATCCGCGACAAAACCGGCACGGCACCGAATGACGTAAAAAGGTGAGTTTTTGATAAACTACTTTTTAGCCTTCAAAATCTAAATTAAATTCGTAGTATTCTTTAAACTGAGAAATTCGATAAAAAGAACACCAAAATCTGACTTCGTATGAGGAAGTTATGATTTTTCGAAGTTTCAACTTAGGAGTAGACAGCTAAAAACTCGAATTTTAGATCGAGCGATATTTGACCGATACATCCTAAACAAGAATCAAAGGTCTCATCATATGTAGTACAACGGTAAAAAGCCTGATGAAAACGGATTTCGGATGAAGAAGTTATGAATTTTTAACGGATTTTCCTGTCCCGGTCTGTTAAAAATAATAATATTAAAATTAAAGTCAAAATTAGCCGACAAACTCTACACAAAAGTTGTAGAGCGTAATTTTAGCTACGCGTGCATATAAAGAACGTCAAAACGGAGCTCGTATGCGAATGTTATGGATTTTAGAAGTTCGGGGCACATTTTCCGAAAAATCTCGCATGAATAGTACCGGCCACGTCACCTCGCACGAAGCAGGTGCGTCACCGGAGACATGGCCAAATCCAAAGTCAGAAAGTGTCACAAGAAGATTCTCCGAGGCCGAGGTCCAGCAGGAAGGGGTCACGTCTCGCATTGGTGGCCAGTCCGATGCGAGACACGTCTCGCCTACCCGCCTCGCACCCGGTGCCACGTCCGAGCCTCGCAGTGGCCTCGTGGTCTTTGCTCCTCCTGCCAGATGTCCGAAGCTCGCAGGTGCACGTCTTCTCCCCTCCTCTCGCTTCGTGGCCTTCGCTCCAGCAGCCACGTGCTCACTTCTCAACCACAGGATCCAAGCCTCTCGCCTATAGATAGGAGGCCTGCGAGCCTTCTCGGGTAATTTTGAGAAATTGCCATTTTTGACCCCTTTTCCATATTTTCACTATTTTGACTTTTCCTGAAGCCCTGGTATCAATTTTAGCACCCGAAACACGTCCCGAGACCCCCGAGAAGCCCGCAAATTTTATCTTTTCGGTTTTGAAGCCCTACCTTCGCAGAGCCTGGTTTTCAATTAAGCTCCCGGTTTTCAACATAGAAAGATATATTTAAAGCCGAAATACTGTCCAAATTACTATTTTAACCCCCAGTTAACTTAAGGTGAGTTCAATACATAGGAACAATTGTATGTTATGTGTTATATGTGCTATGTGCTTCTCAGTGTTGTTATTCTGAGTTATTCTCCCGTGTTATTTTATTCGCTATGTTTATAGCAAATATATTACCTTTGACCATGTGATCAGTGAAAGGACTTAGATTCACATTGGTACTGGTACGTAGCCTCTGGCCATGTAGAGCATGTCTTCGTAAGAGAATGACTTCTATTCTATGGCATTGGCATAAGGTTTGATAGGAATGATATGTAGCCTCTGACCATGTAGAGCATGACTCCGTAAGAGAATGAACTCTATTCTGTCATGTTGGTATATGTAAGGCATAAGATTATATTGTATCTATCTATTGAATTCACTAAGCGTTATCGCTTATTCCTCTCAATATTTAACAATTGCAGGTGATGAGTATTCCAATATAGCTTTATACTGCTGAAAGATTTAGAATAGTTAATAGTATATCTCTGTATTTTTAATGTTCATGTATGTATATCGTAGATTCCTGGGTAGACATGAAATTGTAATAAAACTTAGTCGGTTTGTATCCAATCCTTTGTAATCACTTTATCAATATAAAGTATTGTTTTATAAATATGCATGTAGCATGTTTTGAGGAAGTAACTTAAGAAATCTTTTGAAATAGTATGAAAGTTTGAGTCTTTCATACATATGAAAGTTGGGGTCTTTCATGAATCTTCTTGTCTTTGAAGCTTAGAGTCACAAGTGCCACTCCTCTAATGGCTTACAAACACCAATAGAAAAAGAATGAACTTGGAGAGAGGTTGAAAGATGCACAATTTCGGCCATGATATTTTTAGGGTTTCAAGAGGCCGCAAATTGTAAGCCTTAGTGTCCTATTTATACTGGAGGTGCTAGAGTTTCAGCCTAAACCCTAATGGACACCTTAGGCCTTAAGCTATCCAAGGAAGCTTCTGGAATAGGGCCTTATGGCCGAAATTATGGATGGACTCATCCTAATTTTGTCCATGCCTAGTCCAAGAGGCTTCTCAGCCCAATACTCAATTATCACACATTTGACAGTTTAAGTCCCTATTATTATATTAATGTCTTTAGCCACAAAATTAATTTCACAATTAATTCTTGTCCAATATTAATTTAATTATAGGATTTCTCCCTTAATATATTATTCATATAACATATTAATAAATCATAATAACCTATTTCTTAATAAATCATCCTATCATGTTGCTTTGGTGAAGGCAATCCAAAAGGACCATGCACAACCGGGTCATTTACTTATCAAATATAGTTACGGGTTAGACACTAATCCAACAGTCTCCTACTTGGATAAGTCTAGTAACTACAAATGTAAGCACAGTCCGATTAGTAATTGTAGTTCTCAAATACGATATCAAACTCTGATCTTATTAGTAAATTGTCCTTTAGATAAGGCATCGTATAGTCCTCCGTTCTAGATATCGTGCGGATAATTACATGGAACATAGTCATACTTAGATATCGTGCAAACAATGGAACGACCTGATAGGTAAGGAAATTATAAGACCGAGCCTCTAACCTCAGAGAGCACCCGTCTGACTCATAAAGAGGAAGGGCGAATTGTCTATAGGACCATTGACTCCCAAAAGTCAAACGAACCCATCATCAAGGATCAATATCCCTTATCCCAAATCACCAACCTATTTGACCAACTTCAAGGAACAAACAAAGGTCGACATACCACTAGCTCAAAATTCCGTAGGAAGAAACTCCTAAGACAGTCTAAGACTCATTAGGCTAGCTGCACCACACACGACCTTAACCTTAGTAACAAGATTGATCATCTTAAGGTTTAGATACACTACCTTTAAGGCGTCAATTATACGATCTTAATTCGGCCATTTGAGACCCTCACCAGGATAGGTCCAGTAGCCCACAGACTTTGGTTACCACAAGAACTCAACATCATACATCCCACATTCTACATGTCCACCCTAATAAGTGTCCGACTGATGAAGCTCTTGTAGTCCCACTTGACAAAATCCAGGTAAACGAGAACCTACACCCTAAAGAAGAAAATGTGGGGGATCATGGATGGGGAAACCAAAAAGAACAAGGTCAAATACTAGTAGTGAAGGTCCTTAAGGTTTGCCGGAACACCAAGCAAAGACCTAAAATCCCCTAGAAAAAAAAAAGACCAAACGAAACAGAGATACCCACAACTTTTCTCCTAGTTGCAAGAGTCGTCCAAGATGCTAATTTCGGGATGAAATTCCTTCTATTGGGGGGATGATGTGACAACCCATAAGTTTTGGATCAAACAAGGACAAGATTGTAGCCTCGTGCGAGTAAATTCACAATGTAACCTTGTTACAACAAAACCTTGAAAGCCATAAGGGCATGAATGGCATGGGTATGTATAGAAATTTATATATATATATATATATATATATATATATATATATATATATATATATATATATATATATACCTTGGAAATCTTCTTTATAAGAACCTCTTGAAAGTAAACAAGTTTAAACAAAACAAGACTAAGTCAAACACTGGAATAGAAATCATGAACTTAGAACATTGTTTTATAATACTTAGCCTAGTACCCCACCGAAATCTCAATGCGTATAAAGCACTAAGGCCGAAAACTCCAAGGTTAGATTCATTAAGGCGGAAATCTCAAGGGGAAAAGAACTAGGATCGAAAACTAAAGGTAAAGTCCATCCTAGGACCGAAATCATGTGTGATTTCGGTCATGCTAGGATATTTTAAAGGGTTTATAGTCTAAGATGAGAATAAGACAAGGAAAAGTTGACTTTAGGATGTGATTTTGCCCCCATTTCCTATAAAATCACAGTAACCTACATGAATATCCAACAAATATCCATACTTTAACCTCCAGTTAACCAAGAATGTGTCCCATCATTTTCCTCCTTTACATCAGCAGTAAGCAAATATAAACCCCCTGGTGGGATGTCAGGTCCACCAAGCAAATTACACCCATTGTTTGCAAATAAAACATAATATAATGGTAAAAACGGGTATCGATCCTCGGGGAAATGGTTGTATTCAATCACCAATGCAATCCAATAGAACTAGTGTAAATACTAACTAACTACAATTAAGCTAAAAGGGAGGTGTTGTGATTGCCTGAAAACTAAAAGACTTGAATAACTAAAAAGCTTGCAATTAAGCAAGATGGTGAGATGCTCAAATATTGGAGAGAATTGGTTGACCAAGGCAATTCAACACAATGAACATTTGTTTGTTTATCATTAGGATTCAATATGAAGCTTATCATTCATCCCAAATTGGTTATAGCAATCATGAAGCATGATATGCTAAGATTCCTCAAAGGTAGTATGGAGGTTAGGGAAGCCCACAACACACCTTATTAATCAATATCAAGGATCCAATTGAACCAATTGAACCCAAGAATTTGATTAGCCTTAAGAATGAAGGAATCCCCAATCCCTAGAGGATGTCAATGCTTACATATCCATAAAGGAGTTATGATTCATAAGCTAGAGATGATTTCTACCATCATAAATCCCTTGTTCTAAGTAAATTCAATGATTTAATGCTAAAGCTAAGAAATAAACCAACAATTGCTTATTAAAGTACCATGCTCATGATCAAAGTATTAAACAAGCATAAGAAATATGAACTAGAATCATAAACATAAGATAAATGAAAATTAAGCATGAATCCTTCAAAAACCCACAAATATCCAAGGGTTTTAGCCAAAGTTAACCAAAATAGAGAAACTAGCCGCTCATGGCAACAAAATAACAATCACAAAAGTATAATTGTATCAAGAAACTACCAGTTACTTAGAAAGATGAAAAGAAATGAGTATCAAGCTCCAAAAATCCCCTCTCTAGGTCTCTAATGGTGGAAAATCGAAGTGAATGTTGAAAGATCCACCCCCAAGGTGAATGGTAAACAAAATGACCAAAATGCCCAAAAGTGTGCAGTTGTGCGTGTACTTGTGCAAGTGTTGCGTGACTGAGACTCCACCCTCGCAAGTGTTGCTGGAATGCTGTTGGTCTATTTTTCTCTATTACCCAAGATTCCCTTGGTCTGTCCATGACTCACATGATTTGAAATTGGCCAATTACCTTCAAGCTTTAAATATGGATAGTCCATGCCCAAAATAAGAATCCATGACCCATCTTCAAAAGCCCACTTCATTCAAAAACTTCAACTTTTTAAGCCCAAATCTCCTTTGATGGATCCATAAATCCCAATAATGCATCGAGAAGCCCACTAAGCCCAACTCCAGTCAAACCGCAACTGCAATGAGCTCCAAAAACCTGAAAAATATCTCATGTAAAATAGAAAGTACTCAACACGATCCATGATAAAGAAAATAAAGAATATATAATGCATAAATAATAAAAAGAGCTAAAAATACTAAAATAAACTAGTAAAAATAAGGAAATAAAATAAGCTATCAAATCATTCCAAGCTTAAACCTAACTTGTCCTCAAGTTAAAACATAACTAAAATGAGTTTGAGATGAGCTAAACTACCAAGGAAAAAGAAAGATACCATAGAACTTAGTCTACATCAGTCGACATGGTCAGAATCAATCTTTCATGGACCCTACACATCTTCAAAATGTTCTGCGCTTTAGAGCCATAAACCACATTCTCAAACCACTTGATGGGCGAATAGATCACGGCTCGATGTAGTCGCGGTGTGCAAGCCAAAGGAAACAGAGGATGCGCCCAGTAGGGATGGGATTTAGAACCGGAAAACCGGAACCGAAACTGGAATCGGACCGAAACTAGAACCGTTAGAACCAGAATATATAAAACTGGTTCTAGTTCTGGGTTTAAAATTGGCTTTATTCAGGTTCCAGGTAATCCGGGTTTGGGTCCATCGGGTCCAGGTAAACCGGGTATAAAAACTAAAACTGGTGTTTGGAACCAGAACCACTTTTAGGGCCGGCACCGGTTTTTGTGAAATGTTTAAGAGATGCATATCGCATTCGTTTCAACTCCGATTGACGTGAGGTTTTTTCCAACATATAGTTTAGAGTTTGTACATTATTTTAGAATATAAATTTGTCATTTTTAGTTTTATATTCATTGACTTAAAGTTCCCCAAAGTCGAGATATCAAAGTTGGAAGTTTTTAGTTTTTTAGTTTTTTGTATTCGGTGAAAGTTTGAAAACATGCATATCTAATTCATTTGAAGTCGGATTGACATGTGGTTTTTTCCAACTTGTAGCCTCCAGTTTGTACATTAATTTAGACTATAATTTTGTCATTTGTTGTTTAATATTTAATGATTTACAATCCTCAGAAGTCGGGATATCAAAACTACAAATTTTCAACATTTCAGCTATTTGTTTTTGTACTTTGTATTTTGTGAAAATCTTAACACATGCACATCTCATTCGTTTAAAGTCGAATTGACATGTAGTTTTTTCCATAGTGTATTTTAGAGTTTGGACATGATTATAGACTATAATTTTGTTAATTTTGGTTTCATATTCAATGAGTTACGGTGTCCCAAAGTCGGGATATCAATATGAAAATTTTTAAAGTTCAACGCACTAAGTAGTAAGTAATTACCAAAAAATTATGGTTTTTCCGGGTTTTTTGGTTCTAAACCCACTTTATCCGGTTCCAACCTACCCACTTTGATGTTTCCGGGTTTTCCGATTCTAGACCCACTTTACCCGGTATCGTACCCGGAACCAAACCGGAACCGGTTCTTACATACCGGTCCGGTCTCCAGTTCTTCAAAAACCCATTAACCGGTTCTGGGTTTTCCGGGTCCATGTCCATCCGGTTCGGGTTTGAACCCACTTTCATCCATAGCGCCCAGTGGAGGCACTTTAAATCACCAATGTAGATCATAATGCATGAAGGAAAGGTACCTCTACACATACAATGATTTCTACATTTGTTAGGCTAAGTGTATAATGCGAAATAGGGGTTTACAGCGTGGCCTCCAGGCAAACATCCGACTTCAAGGGTTTCTCTCTTGTACTGTCCTTTATAGTCTATCATGTTATCTTCATTGCTTTTTCTCACCAAAATCAAAAATAAAATAAAATAATAAAAATTCTAATTAACCTAAATCTAAACCTAACAATCTAAAACTAACAACTTAAATCTTCAATCTTGAACTTCCGTTATTTGGTTTTCAGTCTCTTTGTAACTCGATCTTTTTTTTTTTTTGATGAAAGTCTTGAACTTGGATTCTTGTTCTTCTTTTTGTGTTACTATATTTTTTAAGAGAATTCTTGATGTTGGATTCTTATTCTTCTTTTTGTGTTGCTCTTTTACTTCATTTTTCTTCTTTGTTTTTGTTGCTTTTCTAAAATCTTCTTCATTGTTTCTTTTGGTCTTCACTTTTCTAATTTCTACATTTTTTTGTGTTTTCTTCTAAGAATGTCTAAGGAATTTCACCATGTAACATAGGACTCCAATAGTAAGAATGGAGTAATAGATGGAGGCTAACATGAACACCTAATGATCGTTGACAATGTTCCAAGATCTACTAAAAAGGGTGAGAAATGACTCAAAAATGGGTGTTACTAAAAAAACTTGGTCCCAAAAAATGTGAATTGGGGAACCCACATAAAAGTTAATCAAGAACCTCAATGCAAGGTGTGATAAACAAAATCTATCTAACTATCTACTCTTGATGTTTCCGGTTCTTGATTCGAGTCTCGGGAGTACTAAATGGTACTCCCCCGAAAACCAAGATTCAAGTCTTCAATATCTTCAAAATATCTTACCGAGCTAATATTTTCTCGCACACATCGGTTTGACCAACCACATTCCTCCACACCTAGACCCAATCAAGCTACCTGCATCCGACCCCCACACAAGCGATCTCAAAGTGGTATGTGAGGCTCAAAACGTGTCCTATTCATCCAATAAAAGGAATTCCATATCAAGACTTGGGACCAATATATGATTCAATAATTATGACTAGGTGCTATGGTACCTATAGGGATGAGAAGACAAGAGAGAACAAAAATGCATGATCTTAAACTAGAATGCATCTAAAAGTATGAAAATTAGAAAAGAAGGAAACAAAAAATGCAACATTTTTGAATTTTTTATGCAATTTTTATGAATGACCTAAATGAATTACTCTACATGCAACTATATACAACCTAAATTCAATCAACAATAAAATATACGAATACCCCACCCCAAGCTTAAAATTAAGCATTGTCCTCAATGCTTAGGATGAGAGTAAGGAAGAATCGTACCCGAATCAAGGTGGAGGAGGCCCACGAGGATGGTACGGAAGCAACACATGGGTCGTACAATGATGTGTGGGTGGAGTTCTTGGCCAACTAAATACACATGGATGAAATCTTAGTCATGCATAGGAAGCATATGAAAAGGCTCGAAATTTTCTTATGAAGTGGCATATTTACGTGGGTACCCTCGCAAACTTTGCGCAAGTCTGGGGGCAGTCTCGCAAGCTTTGCACGGGTGGGTAGCAGCCGCGCGCATACATTAGAATGTATCCCGCGTTGGGGGAATTTTGAGCTCGGATATGCGCGGGTAGGGCTAGGTCGCGCAACGTTTGCGCGGGCACCCGCGCAAATTGCAAATTTTTGACACTTTTTTGCAAACTTTACCAAGATCATTTCTAAACCTCAAGATACTTATTTTTTACCAACTTCAAGCCTAGAAACATCAAAACTTCAAGCGGAGATTATTTATTCACACTGCATTTATTTAATGTCTTTCCCAAGACATAGCATAGCCTGACTTCCGTCAACTTTCATAAATCAGAGTTTCCAACGTTACATTATCAAATTCTCCCAAGTCAAAGCTTTTATAAAATGGTTTCAAACGGTGCCCATTCACTTTGAAGATTCTATTCATTTTCAAACTCTTGATTCCAACCGCACCATGATGAAACATTTTTAAAACAATTAAAGGTCTATGCCATCGAGATCGCAATTTTCCTAGGAATAACTTCAAGCGTGAATAATAAAGAATATTTTGACCCGGAATAAAGTGTTTTTGGGTTATGTGCTTGTCATGAAATGCCTTTTTCTTCTCTTTGTACCTTTTAAACCTTTTAATTATCTTCTTCTTGACCACTTCCATCATTGGAGGATTTAATCTTCTTTGAGCCTCTCTCTTATGCTTGCAATAATCTTCCATAAGAATCTTGTGTGTGCATACTTTAGGGCTTATCCCGTTTATTGGCTCAATCACATCAACCCAATATAATGGAAAAATGTTGCTAGGGTACCTCATTGCTTCAATGACGTTGAAGTGAATCATCCCTCCATAAAACTCCATAGTAATTATCCCTTTATGGACGTCAATGATCGTGTGAGCATTATTCATGAAAGGTCTTCCAATGAGGGTCATAAATGATTTGGAAGGAGTCTTCTCTTCAATATCAATGACATAAAAATCCGTGGGAAAAAAAATTGATTAACTTGTACTAACACATCCTCCAACACTCATCTTGGAGACACACTTGACTTGTCTGCTAATTTGAATGATTACTTCGGTTTCTTCCAAAGGTCCAACATTAAGAGATTGAAAAACCAAGTATGGCATCACAGATCGAGGCTCCGAGATCTAACATGACACTTTCGACATGAAAAGCACCAATGGTACAAAGGATAGCAAATATTCCCAGATCCATGCATTTGGGAGGTAACTTCTTTTGGATAACCGCAGACACATTTGCATTGACTTAAATCTTTTCATTTGCCTTGATTTTTCTCCTCTTGGTGCACAAATCCTTGAGGATTTCTACATAACTTGGAATTTGCTTAATAGCATTTAATAGTGGAAGGTTGATTTGGACCTTGTAGAAAATTTCAAAGAATTCATTTTCTTCATCTTTTTTCTTTGAAGGGGCAAACCAGAAAGGGAAGGGTGGTGGTATGATCAATGGCTTGATGGTCTTCTTAGAAGATTCTAGTTGCTCAATATTTTTCACAACTAGTTCCTTTGGAGGAACTACCACCCTATGAAGGTTCAACAACAATAACCTCATCATCTTCTTCTCTTGAAACTCTTTTAGGGTTGCTTTCTCTAAGTGTTTTCCAACTTCTCAAGGTTATTTCACTCACATTGGGGCTCTTCTCGGTTTGAGAAGGAAGTTCACCCCTTTGTTCCATCTTGTTGAAAGCGGTGTCCAAGTCTCCAATTTGTGCTTGAATGTTGGAAAAGGTGTTCTTGGTCTCTTGTTGAAATCAAGTTTGGCTTTGAGAAAGAGAAGTAACAAGCTCTTGAAGACTCATTTGATGTTTACCACTTGATTGGACTTGTTGATGAGGTTGTTGGTAATTTGGAGGGGGGTGAGATGTTTGCGGATATGGAGGTTTTGGTGATGGGTATTGTGGATATTGGGGTCTCATCATAACATTTAGTGGGTATGGGTTGTTTGGGTTATTCCTCCAATTTGGGTGATAGGTGTTTTGAAATCTCATGGGTCTTGGTTGACCTTGATATCCTCCCATGGCATTATCATCCTCGGGTTCACTTCCAAGTGTGGGATACTTATCTGTATAGTGCCTCGTCATTGCACAAATACCACACACCATCAATTGTTGACTACTTCCCACCACCATTTGACTTAACACATTAGTCAAATCCAGGAGCTTTGATTCCAAGTGTTGGGTGTTGCTAACTTCACCAACTACATATGAGGAATTTCTCTTCATTTCATTTCGAGTCCCAAAATTTCTTTGATTTTGAGAAATGGTACCAAAAAGTGATCTTATCTCTTGAGGTGTCTTGTTGAATATGTCACCACCACTTGAAGCATCAATCATCCTTCGATCTTTTTCATTCATACCCTCATAAAATTGTTGAAGAAGTAGTTGTTCGGTTATGTTGTGTTGAGGTCAACTTGTACACAAGTTGTTGAACTGCTCCTAAAAATCATGAAAAATCTCATTATTCCCTTGAGGAATCCCCAAAATGTCACTTCTTTGACTTGATATCCGGGAGGTAGGATAGAACTTTCTATTGAAGGCTTTAAGTAACTCTTCCCATGTGTTAATAGATCCCGATTGTAAGTTGAATAACCATTCTCTAGCTTTATCTTCCAAGGTGAGCGGGAAGGCGGTTAACTTGAAATCATCCAATATCACATGTTCGAGCAACATGCTAACACATATCATATGAAAGGACTTCAAATGCCTTTGAGGATCTTCTCTATCCAAACCATGGAACTTGGTGGCTTGATGTATGAAACTTGCTCCAACTCAATCCCTCGGCGGTTTGCAGGATAAACAATACCAAGGGGTGTGTGAGTAATATCCGTCTCCATCATTTGTCTAAGTGTCAACTGGGGATTTGGTGGATTAGGATTATTAGGCTATTGTTGTATGTAATCGGGAGATTGTTGGTAAGGTGGGTATGGGTATTGTTGGTGATTGTACATTTGTGATGGAAAAGGTTGGTAGTTACGATATTGTTTGTAGGGAGGTTGTTGTTGTGGGTACATTGGTTATTGGTACATTAGAGGTTGTGGGTAATTAGGTTGATTTGGTTGATGTGCTTGTTGTTATTGAACTTGAAATGCATTGCTTTGAGTTTGGTTGTTCTGATGGAAGTTTTGGTTTTGTGGTTGTGGTTGTTGATAATTGGGTTGATTTGGTTGATGAGGGGGTTGATTCCAAGGTGGCATATCTATGAGAGGTTCTTGGTGTTGTTGTCTTGGTTGTTGGGGTAGGGTATTAGCATCTTGATTGTTTACGTTTGGGTTGGGATTATGATGTGGAGTGTGATTCAAGGCTATGTAGTTTTCAAACGGAATGTCTTCAAAGGAATGACCAACAATTGGAGAACTCGGTTCGGTGTCGGTATCACTTGAGGTATGAACTTGATCTTCTATGTAGATTAGTGGAGAATATGAACAATCTTGAACGAGTTGTTGTTGCTTTGCTTGTTTGGATAACTTTTTCAACATTTTTTATTCTTTTTCAATATCCGGATTGTAGAGTAGTTCACTAGTTCTTGTAGACCTTGGCAAATCAATCAAATAACAATAAACACTTTCCCCGGCAACGACACCAAAACTTGGTGGGAAGTCAAGTCCACCAAGCAAATTACACCCTTTGTTTGCAGATAAAACGTAATATAATGGTAAAAAGGGGTATCGATCCTCGGGGGAATGGTTGTATTCAATCACCAATGCAATCCAATAGAACTAGTGTAAATAAACTAACTAACTATAATTAAACTAATGGGGGGGGGGGTGTTGTGATTGCTTGAAAACAAAAAGACTTGATTAACTAAAAAGCTTGCAATTAAGCAAGATGGTGGGATGCTTAAATATTAGAGAGAATTGGTTAACCAAGGCAATTCAACACAATGAGCATTTTTGTGTGTATCATTAGGATTCAATATGAAGCTTATCATTCATCCTAAATTGGTAATAGCAATCATTAAGCATGATATTCCAAGATTCCTCAAAGGGTAGTATGGATGTTAGGTAAGCCCGCAACACACCTTCTTAATCAAAATCAAGGATCCAATTGAAGAAACTGAACCCAAGAAGTTGATTAGACTTAAGAATGAAGGAATCCCCAATACCTAGAGGATGTCAATTCTTACACATCCATAAAGGAGTTATGATTCATAAGCTAGAGATGATTTCTACCATCATAAAGCCCTTGTTCTAAGTAAATTCAATGATTCAATGCTAAACCAAAGAAATAAACCAACAATTGCTCATTCAAGTACCATGCTCATGATCAAAGTATTAAATAAGCATAAGAAATATGAACTAGAATCGTAAACCGTAACATACACATTCAGTTATCGTGTAATGTAAATTATAAAAGTGAATAATATTATGTGAATTTGAGTGTTGAGTTCTAACATATGTTTTTTTTACTAGAAATGAAATAAAACTATGCTCAGAATCATTTAGAAAGTATTGGAAGTCTTATGAGATTCCAATCAAATGTCAAATGGTGAAATTTAACGAAAATATAAAATTTGAAATAAGTAAAATTTTATTATTGAAAGTTGTAGATAATATCGTTAGAAACATTTAGGCGAAAATCTCATCGAAATCCGACTTATAACGAAGAAGTTATGACCAATCAAAGATCCGCGACAAAATCGGAATGGCGCTGAATGACGTAAAAAGTGAGTTTTTGATAAACTAATTTTTAGCCTTAGTGATCTAAATGAAATTCGTAGTATTCATTAAACCGAGAAGTTCGATAAAAAGAACGCCAAAATCTGACTTCATATGAGGAAGTTATGATTTTTTAAGTTTCAGCTTAGCAGTAGACAACTAAAAACTCGAATTTTAGATCGATGATTTTTAGCCAACGCAACCTAAACGTGAATCGAAGATCTCATCAATAGTAGTACAATGGTAAAAAGTATGACGAAAACAGACGTCGGATGAAGAAGTTATGAAATTTTAACGGATTTTCCTGTCTCAGTCTGTTAAAAATAATAATATTAAAATTAAATTCAAAACTATCCGACAAAGTCTAAATGAAAGTTGTAGAGCATAATTTTACCTATGCGTGCATATAAAGAACGTAAAAAATGGAGCCCATATGCGAATGTTATGGATTTTAGAAGATTTCGGCACAATTTCTTAGGAATCTCGCAAGGATAAGGCCAATCTCGGTGAGTCACCCGCTGAGTCCGATGCGTGTCGCTGGCTGATTTAACCGAGGATATGGTCCAATGACCTTCCGACGCGCCTCGAATATGACTCTACCACGTGTCCGAAGTGTTGAACCAATCCGAAGCGCACACCTGTTTTGACCCTCGCATCCGAATCTCGCCCTTCTGCCGCGTATACCGAGCCTCGCAACTTCGCAGCCACCTACCCCTTTCCTCTTACTTCGGATCTGCGGCTCGCACCTATATAAAGGGTGCGGGACCTCCGAGGTAAATGTTAGAAAGTTCTCCTTTTGACCCTTAAACTCATATTTCTACTATTTCAACTTCCCCCGAAGCCCCGGAATTATTTTCAACACTCGAAACACGCCCCGAAGTTCCCGAAGACCCTAAAAAATTTATCTTTTCGGTTGTGAATTCTAACCCTTGCGAGGCCCAGTTATCAAGAAAACTCCCGATTTTCAACGAAGAAAATCAATTATAGTAACGAAGTGTTGCCCAAATTATTATTTTAACCCCCGATTATTTGACGGTGAGTTTAATATATAGGAACAATTGTATGTTATGTGTTATATGTGTTATGTGCTTTTCAGTGTTATTATTCCGGGTTATTTTCCCGTGTGATTTTTTTATTCGCTATTTTTAACAGCAAATAAATACCTTTGACCATGTCATTAGTGAAAGGACTTAGATTCACATTGGTACTAGTATGTAGCCTCTGGCCATACCAGTAAGAGAATGATTTCTCCATCTAGAACATGTCTCCGTAAGAGAATGATATCTATTATATGGTATTGGCAGAAGGTTAGACAGGGCTATAAGCCTGAAATCTACCAAAATGTTAATTCAAAGTTGTATGTCTTCTTTGCCATTTGGGCCAAAGCTTTATTGATGTATATCAAGTATGGAAATTGTTATGTCTCATTTATTGTATATCTTTCAATTAAATCAATGAATGATATGAAAAGTTTGTCACATGATTCACATATGTCTTTGTTGTTCCTTGTTCCCCTTTGCTTCTGCCATATTGAAGTGTGTGTGTGTATATATATATATATATATATATATATATATATATATATATATATATATATATATATATATATATATATGGCATAACGTTATATTGTATCTATTATTGAACTCACTAAGCGTCACCGCTTACCCTCTTAATGTTTAACAAATTGCAGGAGATAAGCATCCAATATAGTTATATACTAATAGAAGATTTTTGAATAGTTTGAAACTATTGTAATGATAGAATATTTTTGAATAGTTTGAAACTATTGTATTTTGTACTCCCAAATGTATAAAAATAATTGAATCCTGGGAAGTTATGTAATATATAACACTTTGAAATAGTCGGTTTGTATCCAGTAGTTTGTAATCACTTTCTCGGTATGGATTGGTTTTCAAAGAACCACGCAGAACTCTTGTGCTATGAAAAGATAGTACGCATTCCTATAGAAGGGGAGAATAATATCTATGTCTACAGAGACCAAAGAATCTTAAAACTAATCTCTTTCCTCAAAGCTCGTAAATTCATATCAAAGGTATGTTCTATCTATCTGTCCTACACAGTTGATGTCTCAAAAGAGGAGAAGAAAACGGTAAATGATGTTCCCGTTGTTAATGAATATCCTAACCCGATAACTTGCCTCGACTTCCTCTAGACAGGCAAGTAGAATTCCGAATTGACCTTGTGCCTGGTGCTGCTTCGATTGCAAAGACTCCTTATCGTATCGCACCAGCAGAGATGAAAGAAATGATGATCCAACTACAAGAATTACTTGACAAAGGCTTTATCCGACCGATTACCTCTCCCTGGGGTGCTCCGGTATTGTTTTTCAAGAAGAAGGACGGATCGATGCAGATGTGCATTGATTATCATGAGCTGAATAAGGTGACTATCAAGAACAAGTACCCACTACCTTGCATTCTTGATTTATTTGATCAACATCAGGGTGTAGCTATTTCTCAAAGATTGATTTAAGATCTGGCTATCATTAGTTGAAAGTTCACGAGCAGGATGTACCGAAGACTACTTTTCGTACTCGATACGGACATTATGAATTCCTTGTTATATCGTTTGGTTTAACAAATGCTCCTGCTGTATTCATGGATTTGATGAATCGGGTATGCCGCCCAATGCTCGATAAATCTGTCATCGTATTCATTGACGATATTCTAATCTATTCCAAGTCTGAAGCTGATCATGCCATTCATATTCGCGCGGTATTAGAACTTCTTCGAAAGGAGAAACTATATGCTAAATTCTCGAAATGTGAATTTTGGCTTCGCCAAGTTCAATTACTCGGCCATGTTATTTCTAGTGATGTTGTATCCATAGATCCTATCAAAATCGAAGCTATTCAAAATTGGGAAGTCCCCCGTAATGCTTCTGAAATTCACAGTTTCTTGGGTCTCATGGGATAATACTGGAGATGCATTAAATACTTTTCTAGTATATTCGTACCTCTCACGAGTCTTACACGGAAAAAAGTAAAGTTCGAATGGGGTGAAGCCTAAGAAAAAGCTTTTTCAACTCTAAAAGATCTTTTTAATCATGCTCCAATCTTATCACTCCTAGAAGGTGATGATGATTTCTCCGTATATAGAGATGCTTCAAGATTAAGAATCGGTTGTGTGTTGACGCAATGTGGTAAAGTGATAGCCTATGCCTCAAGACAACTGAAAGATAATGAAAAGAATTATCCCACTCATGATCTCGAACTCGCTGCAGTGGTATTTGGCGTAAAACTTTGGAGGCATTATCTTTTTGGTACAAAATGCCAATTATTTACCGACCACAAACTTTCAAGTACATATTCAGTCAGCAAACTTTGAATATGAGACAACAACGAGCTATAGAGCCAGTGTTCTAAAAGGCGCGCCATGGCGTGAGGCGTGGCTTCGCCGTTACGAAAAACCTTATAACGTTGGTGTTAGGCGTGGCGTGTGGCAAGGCATGATATGGCGTGCCATGGCGCGTTATGGCGTGTTATGGCGCATGTTTTTTCGTTTGAGATACAGTTTTTTGCTATTTGTTATGTGTTTTCTAATCGGAGATACAAGTATTTTGGTTTTTGTTAACTTTTTGTTATTAGTTATTGAACTAATATTGCTAAAAGTAGTTATATTTAATATAAATTTATATTTATTTGGTAATATAATTTTAAATTAATACAAAATTTCCGCCTTACATCACGCCTTGAAAAAACGCCATGGCTCGCCATGGATCGTTAAGCTTGAGGCTTGGCCTGGCCACCACGCCACGCCTCACACCATTTAGAACCTTGCATAGAGCTGATCAAAGATTATGACTATGAAATCCTATATCATCCTGGAAAAGCCTACGTAGTTGCCGATGCACTTAGCAGAAAAGTTTATCGTAATAGTATTTGTTATGCTATTACTCATACCACAGTAAAATTCACTATTCTAGATGAATTAGAGAAATGGCAAGAAGAGGCCCTAAAGCCAGGAAATGTGAAGAAAGAAGGGATGATACATTATGATGATGATTTACTTGATGATCCATGAGGATTAAAGGTATTCAAGAATCAACTATAGATTCCAAAGATTGGTGGATTAAGACAAAAGATTTTAGATGAAGCCCATAAATCTAAACTGTCAATACATCCTGGTACAAGTAAAATGTACTATGATGTAAGAGCTGATTATTGGTGTCCTGGATTAAAGAGAGATTGGAAGATATGTATAGGAATGCTTAGTATGCTTGCAAGTCAAGGTAGAGCACCAAAAGCCTTATGGAACCCCAGAAAGTCTTAGTGTTCCTGTATGGAAATGAGAAGAACAGTCCATGGATTTTATTACCAAATTGCTAAAGAATGCTAGACAACGTGATAGCATTTGGGTAATCATCGACCACCTGACTAAAAGCGCTTATTTTCTTGCCATGAGTGAAACGGATCCAACGGGGAAATACGCACAAGTATACCTGGATGAAATTATTGCAAGACATGGTGTGCCGCTAAAGATCATTTCCGATAGTGATACTCGCTTAACTTCTCACTTTTGGGCAAGTATGCAACATGAATTGGGATCTCGAGTTGCTCTCACAACTTATCATCCCTAGACAGATGGTCAAAAGGAGAGAACAATCCAAACAATAGAAGATATGCTTTGTGCATGCGTCTTGGAGTTCAGTGGTAACTGGGATAAATACTTACCTCTTCTCGAATTTTCGTATAATAAAAGGTACCACGCTTCAATCAAAATGCCACCATATGAAGCATTATATGATTGCAAATGTTGTACGTCATTATGTTGGCGAGACATAGGACAAAAGATCCTTGGAGGCCCTGAAATGATTCAAGACACCACCGACAAGATTCAAATTGTACGAGAAACAATGAAAGTGGCCCAAGATCGACATAAGTCCTATACAGAAAAGAGGAGACAACCCATAGAATTCCAGGTGGGTGATTTTGTAATGCTAAACGTATCCCCATGGAAAGGCATTATGCGATTTGGGAAGAAAGGAAAACTAAGCCCTAGATTTGTTGGTCCTTTCAAAATCATCCATAGAGTTGGTAAACAAGCATACCGCTTGGAATTGCCGGAAGATTTGGCAGGTATTCATGATGTGTTTCATGTGAGCTATCTGCGCAAATGCTTGAGCATCAATGATGAGACAGTTCCATTATCCAATGTGAAATGGGATAATAAGTTAAGATATGTAGAAGAGCCTGAAGAAATCGTGAATGAAAGAACAACTAATTTACATAATAAAGAAGTAGAGTTGGTGCTTGTCAAGTGGAAACACCATCAAGGACGAAACTATACTTGGGTAAATAAGAATGAGATAAGATCGAAATATCCCCATTTATTTTAATCGATGTAATTTTGGGGATGAAATCCTCAAAAAGAGGAGGTATTTGTAACATACACGTTCAGTTATCATGTATTGTAAATTATAAAAGTGAATAATATTACGAAATATTATGTAAATTTGAATGTTGAGTTCTACCAAATGGTTTTTACTAGAAATGAAGTAAAACTATGCTTAGAATCATTCAGAAAGTATTGGAAGTCTTATGAGATTCCAATCAAATGTCAAACGGTGAAATTTAAGGAAAATATAAAATTTGAAATAAGTAACATTTTATTATTGAAAGTTGTACATAATCTCGTTAGAAACATTTAGGCGAAAACCTCATTGAAATCCAAGTTATAACGAAGAAATTATGACCAATCGAAGATCCGAGACAAAACCAACACGGCGCCGAATGACGTAAAAAGTGAGTATTTGATAAACTACTTTTTAGCCTTAGTGATCTAAATGAAAGTCGTAGTATTCGTTAAGCTGATAAGTTCGATAAAAAAGAATGCTAAAATCTGACTTCTTATGAGGAAGTTATGACTTTTCTAAGTTTCAGCTTAGTAGTAGACAACTAAAAACTCGAATTTTAGATCAAGTAATTTTTAGTCGACACAACCTAAACGAGAATCAAAGGTCTCATCAATAGTAGTACAACGGTAAAAAGTCTGATGAAAACGGACGTCAAATGAAGAAATTGTGAATTTTTAACGGATTTTTCTGTCTCGGTCTGTTAAAAATAATAATATTAAAATTAAAGTCAAAATTAGCCGACAAAATCTAAACAAAAGTTGTAGATCATAATTTTACCTACGCGTGCATATAAAGAACGTCAAAAACGGATCCCGTATGCGAAAATTATGGATTTTAGAAGATTTAGGGACAATTTCCGAGCAATCTCGCAAGGATAAGGCCAATCTCGGTGAATAACCCGCTGAGTCCAATACGTGTTGTTGGCTGATTTGACTGAGGATGTGGTCCATTGGCCTTCGGATGCACCTCGAATCTGACTCCACCCTGTGTCCGAAGTGTTGGACCAATCAGAAGCATACACCTGTTCCGACCCTCGCATCCAAACCTCGCCCTTCTACTGCGTATACCGAGCCTCGCAGCTTCGTAGCCACCTGCCCCTTTCCTCTTGCTTCGGATCTGAGGCTCGCACCTATATAAAAGGTGCGATACCTCCCTGGTAAAATGTTAGAAAGTGCTCCTTTTCACCCCTAAACTCAAATTTCTACTATTTCAACTTCCCCCGAAGCCGCGATATTATTTTCAACACCCGAAACATGCCCCGAAGTTCCCGAAGACCCTGAAAAATTTATCTTTTCGGTTTTGAAGCTCAACGCTAGCAAGGCCTGGTTATCAAAAAACTTCCCGGTTTTCAACGAAGAAAGTCAATTATAGTAACGAAGTGCTGCCCAAATAACTACTTTAACCACCAGTTATTTCACAGTGAGTTTAATATATATGAACAATTGTATGCTATGTGTTATATGTGTTATGTGATTTTCAGTGTTATTATTCCTGGTTATTTTCCCATGTTAGTTTTTTATTCGCTATTTTTAATAGTAACGAAATACCTTTGACCATGTGATCGGTGAAAGGACTAGATTCACATTGGTAATGGTATGTAGCCTCTCACCATGTAGAACATGTCTCCGTAAGAGAATGATTTCTATTCCATGGTATTGGTAGAAGGTTAGACAGGGCTATAAGCCTGAAATCTTCCAAAATGTTAATTCGAAGTTGTATGTCTTCTATGCCATTTGGTCCAAAGCTTTATTGATGTATATCATTTATGGAAATTGTTATATCGCAGTGATTGTATATTTTGAATCAAATCAATGAATGATATGAAAAGTTTGTCACATGATTCACATATGTCTTTGTTGTTCCTTGTTCCACTTTGCTTCTGCCATATTGAAGTATATATATATATATGACATAACGTTAGATTGTATGTACTATTGAACTCACTAAGCGTCACCGCTTACCCTCTCAATATTTAACAAATTGAAAGAGATAAGTATCCAGTATAGTTATATACTAATAGAAGATTTTTTAATAGTTTTAAACTATTGTAATGATAGAATATTTTTGAATAATTTGAAACTATTGTATTGTGTACTCCCAAATGTATAAAAACAATAGAATCATGGGAAGTTATGTAAGATATAACACTTTGAAATAGTCGGTTTGTATATAGTAGTTTTTAATCACTTTATCAATATAAAATATTGTTTTTATTAATATGCATGTAGCATGTTTTGGAGTAACAATTGTCATATACGAAAGTGTGGGTCTTTCAATCATGGTATCAGAGCAGTAGTATAAGTAAACTAAATTCCATGGATTGGTATTTAGACTTAAATTATTGGAAGTTCAATATATGAACGGATTCATTGTAAGTATATGGATACAAACCATAGGAAATATTTAAGTAAAAGTATTAGGTAATGATAAACCCTAATGTTTTAAAATACAATGTTACTCCATATGGCAGAGCAATGCCTGAACAGGTTAGTAGCGATACACCCGAGGTTGGTGGAGGTCCTCAACCTGAGGAAGTGAATACTCCAGTATCTCCTCGTGAGCAGCGACTCTTGGGTAAACTTACCGGTGTTATTCGACAAACTCTCGAAGAACACAAAAAGAATGGTGATAAAGGAAAAGAGAGAGCCACTAGAGAATCTTCAAAATGAGAGGGGAAGCGTCCCTCGTTCAAAGATTTCAAGAGTAGTGGTGCTACAGAGTTTTTCGGTGTTCTTAATCCCATTGTTGTTCTTAGCCGGATCCAGAACACAGAGAAAGTGTTTCGTATTGCTCATGTGGATAATGAAGACAAGGCTAATTATGCTTCAGCAATGCTCATCGGAGAAGCCTTGGTCTAGTGGGAAGCCACATATGAAGCTCTCAACGGGTATTACCAAGACAATTTATCCTGGGAGATGTTTAAAACTCATTTGCTAGAGAAGTATTGTCCTCTAGACATGAGGAGGAAATTGGAGAAGGAATTCCTCGAGCTTAAACGGGGAGGAATGACTGTTAATGAGTATGAAACTCAATTTAATCAAAGATCAAGGTTTTCTACAAAGTATATTCCAATTGAAGACGAGAAGATTCAGTTATTCATGGAGGGACTACGACACGAAATCCACGATTTCTTTGCCAATCAAGAAGTTTTGTCATTCGATAAATCCGTTGAGTATGCTAGAAGACGCGATCATGACTTAGAAATACATGGTGAAACTTTTACTGTTCTGAAGCATCCACGTACTGAAAGAATTGTTCTTGTTCCTTCTTTTCTACCAGCTCAATCTGTTCGGACTGAACCTGGTAATCAAGTGCAAACTCAAAATGCCTCTCGTGGACGTGTTAGATCACAATCTTTTTCTATTCAATCGCCTTCATGTCGTGTTTGTGGAAGGAATCATCTGGGCCAATGCAAAATAGACAAGGAATCTGTTGTCTGTTATGGATGTGGAGAAAAGGGTCATATAAAGCCATCTTTTCCGAGAAAGGATGTTACTTGCTATGCATGTGGTATTACTGACCATAAGAAGCGTTTTTGCCCCACTCTTACTAGTCAGATGACGGGAAGTCAATCTTCTGTTCAACAAATGGAGAGAAGCCAAGCCCCTGTTTAACAATCAAAGGGTACTCCAACTAAAAAACAGGAGGTGCCAAAAGCTAAGGGTCATACATTATAGATTACCTCAGAGGAAGCGCGGGAGGACCTAAATGTTGTGACGGGTACATTTCTTGTCAAGTTTAGACCTGCTCACATCTTATTTGATTCTGGTGCCTCAGATTCTTTTGTGTCTTATGAATTTGCGCATTCCTTTCAAATTTCTTGCTATGTACTTGCGCAACCATTTCACGTAGATACCGCGGGAAGTATATCATTACTTGCTGATAAAGTCTATAAGGATTGTGTTATAGAAATTGAAGGATGTAATTTTCTTGCTAACCTGATCCCTATCTCCTTGCCCAACTTAGACATTATTCTCGATATGGATTGGTTATCAAAGAACCACGTAGAACTCTTGTGATATGAAAATATAGTACGTATTCCTATTGAAGGGGAGAATCCTATCTATGTCTACGGTGAGCAAAGAATCTTAAAAATAATCTATTTCCTCAAAGCTCGTAAATTCCTATCGAATAGATGTTCTATGTATCTGGCCTATAGAGTTGATGTCTCAAAAGAGGAGAAGAAAACGGTAAATGATGTTCCCATTGTTAATGAATATCCTGATGTTTTCCTCGATGACTTGCCTGGACTTCCTCCAGACGGGCAAGTAGAATTCCGAATTGACCTTGTGCCTGGTGTTGCTCTGATTGCAAAGACTCCTTATCGTCTCGTGCCAACAGAGATGAAAGAAATGATGATCCAACTGCAGGAATTACTTGAAAAAAGCTTTATCCGACCGAGTACCTCTCCCTGGTGTGCTCCGGTATTGTTTGTCAAGAAAAAAGACGGATCGATGCGAATGTACATTGATTATCGTGAGCTGAATAAGGTGACCATCAAGAACAAGTACCCACTACCTCGCATTCTTGATTTATTTGATCAACATCAGGGTGTAGCTATTTCTCGAAGATTGATTTAAGATCTGGCTATCATTAGTTGAAAGTTCACGAGCAGGATGTACCGAAGACTACTTTTCGTACTCGATACGGGCATTATGAATTCCTTGTTATATCGTTTGGTTTAACAAATGCTCCTGCTGTATTCATGGATTTGATGAATCGGGTATGCCGCCCAATGCTCGATAAATCTGTCATCGTATTCATTGACAATATTCTAATCTACTCCAAGTTTGAAGCTGATCATGCCATTCATATTCGCGCGGTATTAGAACTTCTTCGAAAGGAGAAACTATATGCTAAATTCTCGAAATGTGAATTTTGGCTTCGCCAAGTTCAATTTCTCGGCCATGTTATTTCTAGTGATGGATCCGTAAAGCCTAATAAAGCATCGAGAAGCCCACTAAGCCCAAATCCTATCAAACCGCAACCGTAATGAGCTCCAAAACCCTGCAAAATATCTCATGCAAAATAGAAAGTACCCGACATGATCCATGATAAAGAAAATAAAGAATATACAATGCAAAACTAATAAAAAGAGCTAAAAATACTAAAACAAACTAATAAAAATAAGGAAATAAAATAAGCTATCACCCCCACCATTCCTTTACCACTCCAAAAGTTTACGTTTTAAACTTCATATTTTGAAAATTTGGTGAGTTACAACCCTAAAAGTTTACGTTTTAAACTTCATATTTTGATACTAGATAAGAATACACATACATATTTATATAAAGAACTCTATGAATATTTTCAAACAAACCAAGTAAACTATAAACAGTATATTTTGACAGCTACACAACCATACGATAATTTTCAGAGGACACATATAATTACTCAAAAGTAAAATTTTTAATATTACGAGAAAAAGGGAATCATAGTTTACGTAAATCTGTTAATGCTCTTGTGAGGCGTTCCTTCACCATACCTACCTAGCGTACACCTTAAGTCCTGCATTATAACCAGAGTCTCCTTAAGGGGGAGCAAGATCGTTGTGTATAGATCTATACTGGATTGACAACCCCACACCTCAATTGTTCACTACAGTTAGACTGACAAGTCTAGGGTGACAAAAGTCTACCAATTCTGACGCCTGAAGAACGTCGTTCAGGCATATCCATCATATCAAGCATGGTTATAATAACTCATATAGGGATTAGCGAAACTACTTGGTTTACGTGAAGCATACACTTCATTAGTTTTATAAAAAGAAATAAAACTACATATTATATGCAGTACAACATTTAATTACATTTTGGTCTTAAGGTTTAAGACTACAATTCACCTTTAAGAAAATATTGGATTTTATGGAAACATACATTATTACTTTACAAGGAAAATATACAAAGGAATTACATACAATTACAATTCATAATTAAGAAAATATTGGATTTTCTTGAAATGTACATTATTACTTTACAAGGAAAAGATACAAAGGAATTACATACGATTACAATTCACCTTTAAGAAAATATTGGATTTTTTGGAAAATACATTATTACTTTACAAGAAAAAGATACAAAGGAATTACATACAATTACAGTTCCTATTAAATAAAATATCGGATTTTCTGGAAGTATACAAAACCATTTTTCGCAAAACAGTTACAAACACTTTTCATAAAAAACGCTTATGAACTCACCCACTTTATAGTTGATGCTTTTTAAAATGACTTGTATTCTCAGGGAACCAGTAAGTAGGTACTTAAGTCTTTGAGAACCGGATTGCTGCATTATGGAGATTATTACTTTTCAGTCACTTGTGTTGAACTTATGAATAAATACAGTATGTAAACAATGTAAGTTTGTATTCTCAATGTATGCTACTTGGGTTGTTATGTTTCATTTATATTCAACTTTTATGATACTGTATATATGAAGTCACTCCGTCCGCCCCAAGATGTTTCTGCCGTTTTGGTTTAGGGGTGTGACTCCACCACCCCATGTGATTAAATTCATATAATTACAAAATTCATATGTGATTATATGTATTTAGTCACATAAATTACATGTGATTAAATACATATAATCACATATGATTATATCTATCTACTCACATATGATTTATATAGATAAGATTCGTTATCATGTTCGTCATTCAATAATTTTTCTCATGGATTTAATCATATATGATTATATAATATATAATCACATATGATTAATGCAGACAAATATTTGTTTTTGCGTTTTTGATTCAATCGTTGTTATAGTGTATATAAATATCTAATCATATATGATTCATATAGAAAATATTCAATTTTGTCCTTATAAAACATATATTTTTAGATACATATAATCACATATGATAAAATGTATTTAATCACATATGATTAAAGTTGCTAAAGAACAACTAGTGAGTCAAGAACATGAAAATGAATCTTGTCGTCATAAATCATATGTGAATAGAATCATATAATCACATGTGATTATATGTATCCAATCACATATGATTTATGTGGAAAATATTAATTTTTGCATTTTTATTCAATAGTTATTCTCACATATTTAATCAAATGTGATTGTGAGTATTTAATCGTATATGATTATTGCAAACAAAGATTCATTTTCACATTCTTGATTAAATAGTTCTTGTGTATATAGTTAACATGTGACTAGATGTATTTAATAATATATGATTTATATAGACAACATTCATTTCTATGTTTTGCATTCAATAATTTTTCTCATCTATATAATCATATATGATTATATGTATTTAATCACATATGATTAATGTGGACAATTTTTTTTTGTGTGTTTTTGATTCAATAGTTGTTCTTGTGTGTATAACCATATATGAATATATGTATGTAATCAATTATGATTTATATAGACAATATTTTTTGTCCATATAAATCATTTGTGACTAGATACATATAATCACATGTGATTAAATGTATTTAATCACATATGATTAAAGTCGACAAAGATCATTTATTGAATCGAGAACGCAATAATGAATCTTAGCCACATAAATCATATGCGATTAGATACATATAATCACATGTAATTATTTAATCATATATGATTTATTTGGACAATATTTATTTTTGTGGTTTCGATTCAATAATTTGTTTTATGTATTTAATTACATGTGATTATATGTAGTTAGTCACATATGATTTATATGGACAAGATTTGTTTTCACATCCTTGGTTTAATAGTTGTTCCCGTGTATATAATTACATGTGGTTATATGTATCTAATCATACATGATTTCTATAGATAAAATTCATTTTTTCCAAAAAAAATCATATGTAATTAGATACATATAATCACAAGTGATTAAATGTATCTAACCTCATATGATTAAAGTGGACAAAGAAAAATTATTGAATCGTGGATGCAAAAATGAATATTGTCCAGATAAACTATAAGCGATAGGATACACATAATCACATATGATTATATATATTTAATCACATATGATTTTATATGGACAATGTTTATTTTCACGTTTTTGATTCAGTAATTGGTCTCGTGTATTTAACCATATGTGATGATATGTATTTAATCCCATATGATTTATGTACAAAAGATTGCGTTCTTGATTCAATAGTTGTTATTGTGTATATAATCACATATTATTATATGTATCTAATCACATATTATTTATATGTATAAGACTCGTTTTTGTCCATATAAATCAAATGTGATTAGATACATATAATCAAATGTGACTAAATATATGAGAAAATTTATTGAATTGAATATGTGAAAATAAATCTTGTACGTATAAATCATATATGTTTAGATAAATATAATAGCATGCGATTATATGTATTTTATCACATATAATATGATTTATGTGGATAATAAAATGATGAGATTTTTTACCGATGAGATTTTTTCAACCTAGTCAATATTTTTTCAATTCACTTTAGTTATCGCAGTTAGCCTACCCCAAAACTACGCAACTTTACATGTTTAAAAAAATTCATAGACTATCTAGATTTTTAAAGTTGTAAAAATTGTGGTTAATTATGGTATTTTTGAAATCTAGAGCTATTTAAAAATTTGATTATTAGATTAATTCTAATTAGTTATATTTCTTAAAATTAAGTTGTTAAGAATTATTTGAAAACTTTTAAATGTATCTTTTTTTAGTCTTGCTTTTAGTCGTAGAATAAAGGTTAAAGAATTGTTGCTTTTACTCTTGGTGTTGATATCACCTTACACGCCAACCTATAATCAGATATTTTAATCGTTCCAGAAACCAAAGAACATATATTTTTCTTTATGAATATAAAATAAAAACAAAAATCACTTGCCAAAATTTTTGCAAGTTTAGCTCCAAGAAAAATGAAACCGCCTACTTTTCTGAATTTCCCTTAGAAGCCACCACTGAGCTTGATCTAACTCTTGATCTCTTAAACACTACTCTCCATTCACATCTCCATTTGATGACATCGACACCATTACCAATTGGATTCACATCGAGAGGAGGACGTCATTCGACACCTCCACAACTCAGAAGCTCATCACTAGGCACCGATCCACAACAATGAAATCGTACCTTCAGTCACTTTCCGACTGCGTCTCTAATATCATTCGAGGATTTGATCTGGTGAACTACGAGAAGGTCAGGTGGATTAGAAGTACACTTGGATCGATGACATAGATCAAAAACTATGAGTAAGATCTTTTAAATCGGAAGTACAACTTGACAACGATGATTATAGGTGCGAAGAAAAAGGATAAGACCAATAAATAGGCGGCAAAGTCAGATTTGATGACTAGTGAAACGACGATGATTCTTTGATTTCTGGTAAAAGCTTAAATCTAATAGTGTTGTCGGCAGATTTGATGGCAGTGCCGGCGAACGCCTGTGAAATTATATCTTTTTGCCTTCTTTAGATCCGGTGAAAGGAGATCGGGAAAACCTTCTGCCTTAGATCTGGTAGAATCTAGCTCAAGTGGGAAAGCTTTTCACTAGAAAGAGAGTCTGATTGAATTGGTTTAGGGAGATGAGATACGGGAGAGAGGTTGTTTCCGACGGGGAGGAGTAGAGGTAGAGATACTAGATCTAGAGAGTGAAAAGGCAATTGTTCAGTGGTTTCAATGTTTCCAGCTTCCTGACGATGATACGATGGTGATCGACGACAATACGACAGTTATCTGGTGGTTTCAACAATGTTCCCTTAAAAAAGAAAGTGTACTAGTTGGAATAGTCGTGTAGTGTTGGGGGTAGATGGGATACAATATTTTTATTTGTTTGAAATTTATGGTCCAAATTTGTTTTAAATGTTCACTCAATAAAAAATGTTCTCATTTGAACACACACACACATATATGTGTGTGTGTGTGTGTGTGTATATATATATATATATATATATATATATATATATATATATACTTCAATTATTTTATTATAACTAATTATTGTGTGAATATATGAATGATTGTGGGGCAATCATTTTACTTATTTTAAGAAAATGATTTACCTATATTATCAAATAAAAGAAAAATAGAATAATACCATTTAATTAAAAGAAGGGTAATATTGTACATTTACTTTGCCTTAAAATTAGGAAACCCAAATTTAAAAAAACAAATTTTCAGATTTTAATGGATCTTTGATTATCTTAATTTTTGAATTTTGATTTTTTTTAATTAATTTAGTTTAAATAATTCTAACATAATTTTTAATCATACTCAGTTTTATTCTGTCAGAATGACATTCTTTTTATAATTATATTTTATGAAAATGCAAGTCATAAACTAATAAAGAGATTTACTTCTCGCAGAATAAACAAATTTTTAGATACAAGTTAAATTTTTTCTATTACATCCTTGAAAAAATAAAAAACTTTATATTTTATTCTATAATAACGAAACACTCCCTAATAACAAAGAAATATAATATGTAGATTATTCTATTGGAATATACTATCATATATACTCTTATCATTCTATTATAAATTAATCTAACAAAATAAGACAATGGGTAGTGCATTTTTATGGAAGATCGGTGACCATTGAGGATTGTTCATGTCTATCCCACACACATTCATCCAACCTTCGGGTCATTGATCATCATGTACTTCATTCATTCTATGAGAATAACTGTCATGAAATTGAATTATGTAAGAATAAAACTATGTGAGAATACTTTCATACGACAAAAATAAAACAAAATTTAGTAATTCTAAGAGAACTCATACTCATGTTAAAATCAAGTAACACAAATAACGAACTCATAAATTATTTTTGTGTTCTTCAAGAATTTAAACATCAAGTTCTCTTTCAGGCATTTCTACAAACACCTGGTGTGCAATATTCTCATAGAATTAGTTTTGTGTTTTTTAAGATTTTTGAACCGCCATGACTTGTTAGAATCACATAATTACTGTTCATGAGAAATATTTCCACGAAAAAATAAAAAAAAAGAAGATGAAAATACTTGCAAAATCAGAACATGAAAATACGAGAAATCTTACCATGTATTTCGATCCAGGGAGAAATTCAAGAGGTAGAATGGAAGTGATTTGGAAGAATCAGAATCGGAAAGGTGATTCAGATAAAAGGCAGGTAAAATTGAAGGGCAACGAGATAAAAAAAAACCCCGACTTTTTAAGCTTATTTAATGATCTGAATCAGAAGCATGATGATCTAATGCCATGTACAAATGAACTAAAAATGATTTCATAAAAAAAAAGGAGAAACACGATCTCTATTAAGAAAAGTCGATTACCTGAATCTGCCGGAGTCGATGGTAGAGGAGTGTGTACGAGAGGGAGATGAGAGAGAAAAGGTTGGGGGCGACCATGAATAGAAGAGAAGAAGAAAGAGTCGGACGTGACGATATATATATTAGAAACTTGGTTTTAAAACTGATATTCCTAAATTAAAGGGACATTAATTGATTTATATATTTACCGTAATTAATTAAATGTAAGATTATATATTTATCCTTTTGAAATGACTGACCTATATTGATTTATACATTCACACATTAAATAATACATGAACCTAGCTCTCTCTCTTTCTATCTCTCTCTCTCTCTCTCTCTCTCTATATATATATATATATATATATATATATATATATATATATATTCAATATTTGACATCATACTACTACGTCATAGTATAAACGTCATACTTTTCCTTCACACGACTCACCCTTTAGCGCGTGTACTGCCCTCTCACTGACCAATAGGAGGACAATCAGTGAGGTGCGTGATTGTCAAATTCCCGTTCTAAGAAGCTTCAAGAGTTGTTTACACTTTACACCTTTCATGTCTTTATCTTATAGTTTTTTTTTTTTCATAGATATTATAAAATCCCCATTTTCCCGTAGATAAATATCGAAAGATGTGTTGTTATAGGGTCTACTTCTCGCAAGAACATCAGAATACAAAAAATCGTATGGATTCTTGCTCTTGGCCGGAGGGTTCACCAAGTTGTCGGAGCAAAGCCATTAAAGAGCTTATACAGTTGCCAGAAAGCTCCTATTGTGTAGAAGATCAAGCCTTGGAAATGTTCGGCAACACCCTTTCATTCATGAGTAGTTACAGCGTCAACAAGGTCTCTAAGATCCCGATAAATAATATACGTTCTTCTAATTGTTTGGATGATCGGAAAGCAATAGCCAAGGACAAAATGGTTAAAACAGTGAAAAATAGTAGAGGCTGCTATATCAGGTATGTTTAAAGTTTAACCATGATGTCTAAAAATGGTTTTGAATATGATACGTTTGCTTTCTTTATTCTCATGTTTACATTTTAATAATTCATATTTTGCAAGTTGGAGTATATGGAAGTGACAAGTTGTCAAGCATACCGTCCACTTTTGTCGTTAGCATACATGTATCATCAATACTAATATATTCATTGTTGTTTGGCCATATGTAGAAAGCGATCATGGACATCCACAAAAGTAACTTCTTTGATTGATGATGGACATGTATGGAGAAAATATGGTCAAAAGGAGATCATCAATGCAAAACACAAAAGGTTCGGTTTTTGCTTTTTTTTTTTTTTTTTTTTTTTTTTTTTTTTTTTTTTTGAAGTAGAAAACTTTAAATAGAAAACGGAAAAAGACATTGCGCATCTATATTTGAAGAGCATATATAGATAACTCACTAAAATTCAAATATTTACATCTCAATAAAACACTATATATTATTGTGATTAAGTTAACCGATAACAACAAAGTTATTTTAGTTATTATATTACAACTAGGATGCATGTATTTGCACATATAACAAAACTATTGATAATAATTTTCTTTTACAATTGGGGTAAAGAAAACAATGCATCCTTTTTTGAAGGAAAATACATACATAATTTGTTTAAAGTCAAATACATACATGTCAACAAAATATTATTATGCATATTAAGTTAACTGAGAACAACAAAATTTGATTATTATATTTCAATTGGGGCGCCGAATTCGTATATATAATGAAACTATTTATAATAAATTTCTTTTACAATTGGGATTTAGAAAACGTTGCATTTTTATTTATTTATTTAATTTTTTTTAAACACATACATAACTAATTAGTTTAAAATCAAATATATACATCTCAACAAAATACTATATACATACTGATTAAGTTAAAGCTAATTGAAAACAACAAGATTGTATTTAATATAATTACAACTAGGACGTATACCTTGATATAACTAAACTATTGGTAAGAAATTTCTTTTATAACTGGGGTTTTCGAAATTGCATCTTTTTTTTTATGAAGAACATAGATAGCTAATTCGTTTAAAGTTAAATATACACCTCTCAACAAAATACTATCATACTGATTAAGTTAACTGAAAACAAGAAGATTTTATTTATTATATTACAACGGAGGCGTGTTTGTATATATGACAAAACTATTGATAATAAATTTCTTTTACATCTGGGGTTTAGATAACGTTGTATCTTTTTTTTTCGAAGTGTATGCATAGCTAATCCGTTATAAAGTTAAATATATAGATCTTAACAAAATACTATTATACTGATTAAGTTAATTGAATACAAGAAGATTTGACTATTATATTTTAACTGTGAGTCGTTTATTCTATATAGAATAAAACTATCGATGATAAATTTCTTTTATGTTTCTAGGACCACACATACGTAAAAGATCAATCTTTTGCCAATTAAATTTATTACAAGAACTCATTTCTACATGTTTCTTGGTGTATGTAGAAACTATTATAGGTGTACACACAAATTTGACCAAGGATGTCAAGCAACCAAACAAGTTCAGCAGACCGAACATGAGCCTACAAAGTATAAGATAACTTACAACCGACACCACACTTGCAATAATTTCCTAAGTACCCCTCAAATGATTTATGATTCCATAAACCTTGAGGATACATCAATCCTTCTTAGTTTCGAATCAAATGGGCTTGTTGACAAGGAGCAAGTAGGCTCCCATTTTCCATCATATATGCACGATAAGTCAAAGGAGGCTTTGTCATTTTCTGAATTGACAGATAACCAACCATTGTTATTTGATTTTAGTCTACCATCTAACCTTATCGTGTCTGATCACTCAGCACATTCTTTAATGTCGACAAGGCTAGCACATGGAGATGTGATCTCAAAAGAGGTGTATTCACCAATTTTTGAGATGGACCAGATATTTGAAACTATTGATTATAGTGAAAATCCATTTGATTTGGCTCATTGTGAGCTCATTAGTTTAAATTATTCATATAACGTATAGCCTCTTTACATAGAACATAAAAAATGTAAATTTGTTGTATGAAATGATCAGTTATTTTGTGAGTTAGTTTGAGTTTGATTAATCCATGTACAATCGATTGCATGTTTAAATACGACCCACTAAAAATATACAGAAATATCTATTAAAAGTTATTGGGTTTATCAAACATCACCCACGAATCCTCATTAATGTTGGAGAAATTGTGTTAATTAAGCTTTTCTAAGAATTATCCTATTTGTCCGCACATTAACAGATCATAGATCCCGATTATATATTGTCACTTAGAAAATTCAAGTAACCAAATAATTCACATCGCAAAATATGCTTCGTAGAAGTTATGTTAATCCAATCACGATCACACATACGACTCTCCTTAAAGGTAGTCATTTTGGGTTTTTTGGTTTTTATAACAACAGTTTGGGTTTTGTGGTCTTATAAGAGTCTTATCGAAACACTATTATTTTCGTAATGTTATCGTTTGTCTTTAAATGGTTTAATTATAGAAATGTTAAGGCCATTTACTGTTGAACTGTATGGGTTAAAAACCGGATTGTAATTTTGTAATGTTCCTTTTGCTAGCATAAAGCTACCTTTTTTTTTTTTTTTTTTTTTTTTTTTAATAATAATTATAATCTTTTCTTTTTCCAAAAAAAAGGCTGTCATTTTGGTGCATTCATAAAAACCAAATATGTCAAACTTTTTGCACAAACCTGTAAATCTGATCGAATTTGGCCATCCAATGAAAGTAACCAAACGAAGGAAGAAAACTGCAATTTCCCACTAGTGTTTGACCTTCAACCACAATCTTTTATTCGTATTACAATTGCAGAAATATGGGTACCCGTTTCAGTACGTTGTTGACTCATCAAAACAGGTCTAAAAGCAAATACAGATTCATTCCATGTGGGTAGGGCCAAGGCAAAGGGAGTTCAAACTCTGTGGTCGAATAGGGCTACCAAAACATAGGGACATTTTAATATGTTTACCTAGTGTGTTAATAATATATATAATAAGTGTAAATGAAACCAACAGATGTGCCGTAGTTTAAGTGGTTATACTCCATGCCTCATCACTATATTTACCAGAGTTTGAATCCTTCTTAATCTTTTTAGAGCACCCACGGCAGCGGGACTTTCAAATGCATTTCAAACTATTTAGAGTTGACACATCACTCTAACCCTTTCATTCTTTCAATACATGAAGTCTAACCCTTACCCTTTCAATACATGAAGTCTAACATGCAGCTAAGCAATTATGTGGACCCATTATTAAGTAACATATTTTGTTTCAAAATCTATCTATTTATATTAGACCATGGGCTATGCTGGTCATATAAAACTCTCACCTTATCACCATACCAACACTTAGTGCGGATCTAGAACAAAACTTAACCGGGGTCCAGTTTACATAAAAAATGTATAAAAGTGAAAACTTCTGAAAATGTAAAGTATTTTTGAGGTTTTTTCAACAAAAAAAATAAAATCATGAGGGTATTTTTTGTATATGTGGGTGCCAAGAAGGAGATTTTAATAAAAAAAAATGAAATTTTTGGAGGATTGTTTAATACAAAATAAGATGGAACCCATAGACATACACCACATTTGAAAGGTCTCTTTACACTTTCATTTTGATATACATACCATTCCATGTCATCAATTTAATTTTTTTGTTATTTTTTTTAGTAAATAAAATAATAAAATGAAACAAATAAAAACATTATACTTAATCAAAAAACATTACATTAATTTAAATAATTTTACATATTAGGAAAAAAGAAAATAACATACCAGGGAAAAAGATTACATTCATTCAAATAAAAAAAATTATCAATTTCATTTTCATCTTTAGGATTTGGATGCACCTCTCTCTCTCTCTCTCTCTCTCTCTCTCTCTCTCTCTCTCTCTCTCTCTCTCTCTGTGTGTGTGTGTGTGTAGAAAATGATTTTGAAGAATTATACAATTTAGACCGAGTGTTGAGATACCCGAAAAAGGTTTCTGGTTACGTTGAGAATCTTGGTATTGTTGGAGGGCCGCATCGATCAACTCAGAGTCATTACTCCTATTTGGATGTTTGTTTTTTAGGTGATTGCAGCTGTCTTTGAGTTCAATTATTTTTAATCTCATATCATGCTTCCTACTTTCTCATTTAGTTTGTGCTCGACCAATTGTCTGGGCATGCCTGTCAAGTCTGCAACCTCCCATGCGAATATATCGATGTTTTCCTTTAAAAGTTTCATTAATCCATATTTTATTTCACATGGTAACCCTACTCCTGTTCGCACTCCTTGGTATGCATATTGGCTATTGATTGTGATTTCCTTTAACTTGTTATTTTCTTGCGCTATGTCCAACATCTTCATTCTCGCCCCTCTTTACACCATTGCAATGGGTTCCATTGGTGGTTTACTATAGATCATTCCAAATCCGCTTTTCGTTCGAAATCGGACGATGTCATGGATCGTCAATATGCTCCCCCTGAACTTTCTTATTGCACATCTTCCGAATAGGATGTTGTATGGTGATGTTGTGTGTACGATTGTGAAGACTATTCTCCGTGATTTTTTGGCTTGTGTTGTCTGGGCCATTAAAGTTAATGGAACATACAATATCCCTTTCAGCCAAAAAAAATGTCCCACGAAGATTGTTAGATGGCCTGCTGGTTGTTGCATCATTTTTCTTATTTTTTTCAGTAATTATGAGAAGCAATATTCATACATCATTTCAGTCGAACTCCCACTCTCACAATATATTCTACGAATGCCTATGTCGCATATTTGCCCATATATAAGTACTGGCCCATCTTCTTGGTGGTGGAGAATATGGTATGTTTCTTTATCAAATAGATTATCGTAACACCGTAAATTTCAAACAAAATTTTCATTTAAAATCACACAATTCTCATAACACATTTCACAAAAATCTTATTTATTTAGTTTACAACTCGAAACTCCATAATTGCTTGATTAAAATCCACAATCCTCAAAACATAATTCTTTCACTGGTGTGTACAATCAAGTTGGTGCCTTCCTACGATCCTGAAAAAAACTTGAAACACATATCACATAACACGGTAAGCACGAAGCTTAGTGAGTTCCCCAAAATATCACACACAACTCATTAGCCACTTAAGGCTATAACACAGTAAGACCCTCCGGTCAATGTATCTTAATGTGACCCTCCGGTGGCATAACTCGGGTGGACCTTCCGGTCTTAACTCAGTAAGCACAGAATAATACACAACATAAATCATATAAACATAATGCAGGATATCTCAGTACTCTATAAACCAATAAGACATCTCATTTACAAAAAGATACCATTCATGGTAAGTATAGTGAGAAGACTTACCTCGAATGATAAACAACCCCCTATAAACACTGCTGCTACACACCGGTCTCTAACTCTGAGCCAAAACCACAATTTACCCAATTACAAACTAAGTCCAAACTCTTACTCATTAGGTCTAATGGTAATCCACTAACCATCCCATCCATAACCTAAAACCCATTGGGCCCACTAAGGCCTAATAATAAATGGACTTGTGAGGCCCAACTCTCAAATTTAAGTGGCAAGCCCAACTCAAGGGCCCAAAGCACATATATATGTAATCCTCTAGTCCAAAACTCTATTGCAACAAGCCCAAACTCTAGGACCAACACTCAAGGCCCAAAAATGAGACTTAGCCTAAAATACTCTAATTTGAAGCTTAAAACAAAAGAGTGAGAAAGCTTGGAGCTTTATACCTCATGATGAAGCTCCCAACTCAGATATTCTCAGATCCAAGGCCTGGAATTTCACTCCTTCTTTACTCCAAGAACACACAAAATCAGTTAAGGTTCTCAAATGGACACACACAAGCTCAAGAACGAGGATTAGGTTTTAATAGGCTTTATTGACTGAGGATGGTGGCCAAGAATGAGGCCATCTCATTATTTATATAGGGACACCCCTCAAATAGGGTTTCTCATAATGAGCCTAGTACACCCAACGTACTAGGAGGCTCCGCGTAAAAGTCATGCACATGAGTATGCTAAGCGTACACACACGTACGCCCAACGTACTCAGCTGCCACCTTTCTCAAATTAGGGACTTATCCTACCAAAACTTCAAACTTCCATAGCTTCCTCGATATAACTCTGATTCCAATAAACCTCACACTCACGGAAAGGTGTCAAGATGCCCTACGGTTCTAGCAACTCGTCGTATCCCCGAGACTTCCTCATGTACGGGTTGCAGCACACAAACCCTTATGTCATACGATCCAAAACAGGATGTTACAATTCTCCCCCACTTGAATTAGATTTTGTCCTCGAAATCTCTCTTTATCAACACATAGATCGAACCTAAAAACCCAAGAAGCACCACCGAAAGGACCTCATATCATACAACAATCTCTTCAAAAGACACATGATCCCAAAAGGAACTCCCGACCCCGAAGAAGGACAGACCCATCTGTCGCTATGGTACTCGATCTGACTCTCCCGACTTGAAAACTCTAGTGGTATGTCTCCGTGCCAGACCACCCTCGCAAAATATCATGCTAATCGCTCATCGATTAACAGACTCTAAGAACACTCTACCAACTCTAGTTCTCTAATCGATCTTGGTCGAACTCAAGAGGAATGGAAAGGTCATAACCCACTAAGACCCACTTCTTGAACAACTATTAGAACTCATCATAAAGAATGAACCCCAAAAATCTGACCTCAAACACAAGAAAAATACCATGCTCGCTTGGAAGTATCCTCTGAAATCTATAGACATAAGCCTCAACTTCCTCTCAAATTTCCTTTTCAACACTGACTCACTAAGTACTAGGTCAGCTCCTGACCCAATAGATGAACCTCCAAAGGTTACTCATTGCATACCAAAAACATCTCACCGACTTCCTTCTCACAATAACCATCTCGGCTCATCGTGACACATAAGTCACGAAGTTCACTTTACCCCAAGCGAATACTACAACCCTATCTGAAATCGTTTCACATTCGACCTCTGTCATCTGCCACTTACTAGTTCCACATGTCTCGCGAGTATTCCCATACCAACGAAACTGACCCACTCCGGTCTAAGACATTAGATGAAGATCAATACTCATCAAAATGAAACCCATCTACAAATTTGGAACCTCACCTTGCTTACTCAATACACGAGTTGACCCAAACTCAACTCGAGAGTCCGATTCAACGGCAAAATGGGAGCCACTTCTTTCCAATATGGTACTTAACCCGAACCCACAATTCGTGAATTAATGCACACACCATCTCTCCAATTCCTTCCAATTACAATAATCTTTCCTCTATCTAGGATACAACAATCCTCGACCGACACAGAGACCCTAGTCTCGCCCTTGGTCCGACAACCAGGTTCCCGAAGACTCAAGTAGTTAGGCTACCCCCTCCTAAGAACTCCCTTGCATCATACTCTGACTAGTGAAGCCTACAGCTCCCCGCAGAATAGTATTCACTCTTATCGACTGCTGAGTGCTTCGGTTTCCCCCTTTGGCTTACGAAACCCTCTCACTAACCAATGAGTACTACGGCTCCCCGCAGTATCATAACACTCTCCCACTAACGAGTGAATACTATGGCTCCCTGCAGTATCACGACACTCTCTCACTGACTAGTGTGTACTACGGCTCCCCGCAGTATTACGACACTCTCTCAATAACTAGCGAATACTACGACTCCCCATAGTACCATGATACTCTTTCTCACTGATTCATGAATGATACAACTCCCTATAGTTTTACAACACTCTCTCGTTCACTGACTCACCATGGGCTCACTCAATGGTTTCTCCTGATAATCCCAAGCGATTTCTCCCACTCGGATCCACTTGCTCTCTTATCACCCCATAATCTCATCATCAAGACATCACTACACTGAGTTCACCAACTAATGCTCCGCACTCAACCTAGATGGGTGCTTACACCCACCCAACTTATGCACCACCACTTTATGATGTAAATTCTCCAAGCGACTCATCATGTTACCTGCCCTATCCGCACGAGTAAAATGACCCCCCCCCCCCCAATAAGAAGATCCATCAAACCCAATTCAAAGATAAAGTAATTAAAATTCGTAGCTTGCGAAGCACATAACACCAAAACAAATCTCTCTGATGCCTTCCTCACAACACTAAATTCACTAAAAATATAATACCTTGTGAGTCTATCCACAGCTGATCTCAGATAATTTCACATAGCCCGCTTTTTAACTACATCATGAGACATGTAGAAATCGAATATAATGAATTTAATATTTTTCGTAACCCACCTCCCTTCAACCATGACTACATTCTTGTTGGATTAGGCATATAAATTAATAACTAAGTTGGTATATCTTTATGACATAAAAGCAAAGTTGTTTTTGGATAGCCCTTAATAACTAAAATAGTTGGAAACGATTCTAAGAGAGAGTGGGGAAATGATTTAATAAGTTATTATATGATTAATAAATTGATTAGAAATGGTTAAATGCTACTTTAAAATTAATCAGAATTAATTGGAAATTTATAACATATGGTTTTTGAGGTATATTTTTTTAATTAAAGTTTGATTTTGGGAGTCGCCACAACGTGGGGAAGGATCTCCACAACATGGCGATATATTTTTGTCGCAGGTCTCTTTTGACTCGCCATGATATGGAAACTAAAGGCGATGGCATGGTCGCCGCTGACGTCTTAAACCCCAATTATTCGGGTTTTGCACCCTATTTAAAAGAATGAGGAAGATAGTGTTTGCTCACCTTCAGCATCCACCACCCTCTTTAGCTCAAAAGAAACCCTAATTACATTTTCCTCTATTGTTGAAGCTTTCTTGAGTGCTTTTGAGAGATTTTGAAGGAAGAAGCAAGAAGGAGTAAGCCAAGGATCAACATGAACGTTACCATTTCTCTTCCTAGCTCGATTTTAGACCCTTGTAACTGTTCAAGGCTCCACCTTTATATTACTAGCTTGCTAGATCTTGAGTTTTGTCCCATTTTCTTCTTGATATTGTTGGTTGGGATGGTGAGATTTCATCAAGGTTTGGATCGTTTGGAGTAACTCGTGGTTTGGATCTGAAGTATGGTTGATTGACTGAACCATGCATGAGACTTTAGTCATAAACCTCATTTTTGACCTTATATGAGTACATGACATGCATTGGAAATGCATGTCTAAAACGCACCAACCTTAGATGATTTTAATGTTAGAAGATCTTCTAGAGTAATTCGGCTAAGGACTTTAGGGATTAAGTGCTTATCGGATGAGCCCATGTCATGTTTTTGCCTCTTTGGACTTAAGACTTGAGATCTTGACTCTTGGAGAGTCTTAAGGGATAAAGTTGGAGACATTGTTAGAGACTTGAGATAAGAACAAGAAGCTTCAACTTCTCTACAAGTATCCACCACCAAGAATTAGGTACAAAAATTGCTAGATTTCTTCTTGTATGAAATTGTTCTTTAAGCCTTAACTGCTTAAACAATTAACCACTAAAAGGAAAACACAAAGCAAACACCAAAAGCAAGTAACAACTTCAAAAGTAGAGAGAGCTCCAAGCTCTTATGTGCTTACGATTTTGAGAGAGAAAGAGTAGAAGTCTAAGACCAAAAAACTAGCATCTCTTCTGTTCATAAGACCCTTTTTATATATCCCATGAAAAGTAAGCCCTTTTAAATATAATATTCTAAAGTATCATAAAGCAAAAACGTATGGGAGACAAGGCATGGATGCAAGACATGGAGGTTGATAAGAAATCTCCATAACCTCCTCACATATTCGACTATAGCGTCAAAAGAAGAGGAAAAAAAAATGCTTGACTAGCTATTTGAACCTAATATTTGTTAATAAACTAAACCATGGTAACCAAAGTCACCAAAAGTATTGTACATGACTTGTTATATGATACCATATCATATAATTACTAGTTTTTTACTCCTTATAGTATTGTTTTCATAAAGCAATAAATTTTCTCTAATTAAATACAAGATTTCAATTTATTTATTTATAATAAATAAATTAATAAATATTCAATAACTACCAAGTTGATTAAGGTATGCCCCTATACAATCATATTTCATCAACAATGTCACTCTATAATGATTCTTGAGCATACAGATCCAACAATCTCCCACTTGTACAAGATTCATTAAAGACTGACATAGATTGTAGTTGGTGTCTAGTAATGAGCTACTGCCCTTAATAACACACGAAGGGGTACCATCAATCAACATCCAATTCTAGGAGTTCACAAGCTACAATTAAAGTATGAGGTAAGTGTATCAATATTCTCTTTGTTACAGACATCATGTTGGATGTGAGACATCGAACGTGATCAATCTCATTTGACATCCAACTTTTAAGTAAGGTGCCTTAGATGTCTAACTCTCAACACATAAGAGGAACAAATCTCATCTTGACTACATACACACTCCCATACATTTCATGTTGTACCCGATAAAGGCCCTTTATAACCGCACAGTTACAAACAACGTTTGACAATGTCAAAGTGTAACAATATACCTGAGTTCTCCAAAATGTATCTCAGTTCGAAAGACATAAAGATATTTAAATGTGTTCAAGATTCACTAATGATAACGATCCATGAAGCGACTTTTGATGCAGATCATATCCAATAGTTGTTCTCTAACAAGTACATATGAATTTGGATGCAACACTTGGCCATTTTACTGCTTGAAATCAACCAAGCTTATTCATATTGGTCTTAATTCATAGTTGCTCCCATAACATTGACTGACCATGGACAATTTTGAATAATTAGATTATTCAAGGATCAACTTAACATGCTAACTGAGAACACAATAATGTTTAACACAAAAGAGATATCTCATATATTAAAAGAGATTACATATCATTGCTACATAGTTCTGAATATCCAGATATTAAGTACATATTTAAATCCAATCACTAGATAATCGAAGACTGATCCTTTTGCATGACTCTCAAACTTTTTTTTTGAGGAAGAGCCTTTGTGAATGGATTTGCTAGATTATCATCTGTATGAACATTCTAAATGGAACTAATGTTGTCATAAAGTATCTCAATTGCATTTTTTGATGTTTGGAACAACATCCAGATTACAAATGAATTTCTTTATCCAATCAAGTTCCTCAGCTTCCTCACACGCAACTATATAGTTTGATTCTATAATACAAAGTGAGACCATTTCTTGCTTTGAACTTTTTCAGGAAATGGCTCCTTGTAACAGCCCAAAAATGCAACTCGGAAATTTTTGTTTTAATATTACTAAAAACCCACAATATCAAATGTCATACAATAAAACCATGAATCGTATGTCTCAAAACGCCATAGTAAATGTATCAATCCAAACTGAAGCAATATATCATATCAAAATATCTGAGTAAAAACTTCCAGGATAAACTGAAGCTGTGGTGCGCGCCATGACATCATCCCGAGCTCTTCCCTTACTTGTGGAAGTACCTAAAAGCAAGAACTAAAACTGTAAGCACAAAGATTAGTGATTTTCCCCCAAACTACCACATACCATACAATAACATATAAAGAAACTACTGGGCCTTGCCCACTGCATCAGACCGAAGTTCGGGACTAACCAGGACCATGCCCTCTGCATCATAACGAAGTCCGGAAACTGCATCGGACCGACGTCCAGAACTAACCAGGGCCTTGCCCTCTGCATCGGACCGAAGTTTGGAAACTGCATCGGACCGAAGTCCGGAACTAACCAGGGCCTTACCCTCTGCATCGGACTAAAGTCCAGAAACTGCATCGGACCGAAATCCGGAACTAATTGAACATAGCAGAACATAATCATAACTACTAACATAAACGTATATACTGCATACTACATCGGACCGAAGTCTGGAACACATAACACAAATACATACTTGAGTTATCAAGACATTAAGCACACTGAACTACTACATCAGACCGAAATCTGGGACTATTGCTAACTAGACGGACTGACATTGTGGCCATAGACTTGTTCCTACTGGAAGGAAAACTCACCTCGTAACGCTGGCTGCTGATATGCTAAATATGAAACTGGCTGATTGCTGCTCCAGAACTCCCCGGCTACAAATTCCATAGACACTAAATCAAATACTAATAGCTGTTCTTAGGGTAAAATGACAAATGTACCCATGGTCAATGCCAACTTTTAGTTGATCGGACTCGCCGAGTTGGGCCGCCAACTCTCTGAGTCCCTAACACCTTTTCTAATCCTCTACTCGTTTCAACTCGTCGAGTTTGGCAACAACTCGACAAGTTCTTCTTTCGTACTAACTTCAAATCTAATTTCATCCGACTCGCCGAGTTGTATGAACAACTCATCGAGTTCTCTTTCATCATATGAACACATCCAGACTGTGACTCGCCGAGTTGTATGAACAACTCGTCGAGTCTGTTCTTGAGGCAAGAACATGCCATTACTATAAAGTCGATTCTAGTCGATTTCAGTGCATCTAATTCATAGATCTGGGCTACTAGGGTTGGTTTTGCATGTAAAGTTTCCAACTATACGTGCATGCACACGAGAATGGGGCTAAAACACCAAAATCATCCAACACTAAGCACTTAGGGTTTGGATCAAGGCTACATTTGCATAAAGGTAGCTATATTGAGTTCCTAGAGCTCAATAACATCCAGATCTATGGTCTCCATCCTGAGAGCTCAAATCTAGAGTTTGAATCATATAAAGCTCCAAAAGAGACATAAACAAGCATAAAAGAGGGTTTAATGGAAGAATAAGTAAGGTAGTAACTTTATTACCAGAATATGAAGCAGATGGAAGCTAGCTCTTGGATCTCCTTTCTCTTCTATTGATCTTCTTTCCTTCCTTCTCTTCTACAACTCCCAAGCTATCACATAACACTCAAGCTCAACAATGGGGACTAGGGTTTTACAGAGAAATGCTTTAAAGGTGCTGGAGGCTGGTGTGGGAGGCTAGAATGACATTTAAATAGGGTACCAACCCTGGGATTTAGGGTTTCATCCAGACTAGCGGAATCGTCGAGTTCGGGATACAGACTCGTCGAGTCGCCTACTAAAGACCTGTGCAAAGCCCATCTCTACTCGACGAGTCGGGCTACTGACTCGTCGAGTTCCTTTTAAGGAAGGAAAAATACTATATTTAAATTACATACCAGAAATGGGGCGTTATAATTCTCCCCCACTTATCTTAGACTTCGTCCTTGAAGTCTGCTACTACTGATCCTGAAAAATAACTTCAGATAGTGCTCCCTCATCTCCTCCTTAGTCTCCCACATCCACTCATAACCCTTCTGGTGCTGCTACTGGACCTTCACTAACTGGACCACCTTGTTTCTCAAGCTCTTCATCTTCCAATCTAAGATCGCAAATGGTCTCTCGATATAATTCAAGCTTCTATCAACCTGAATATCCTCCAATGGTACCACCGCCGACTCATCCACCAAACACTTCTGCAACTGAGTGACATGGAAAGTGTTGTGGATCTGGCTAAGCTCTGTTGGAAGATCCAAACGGTAAGCAACCCGACCCACCCGGGCCAAACCCCGAAAGGGACCAATGAACCTGGGGCCCAGCTTGCCCATATTCCGGAACCCGATGACACCCTTCCAAGGTGAAACTTTCAGGAGGACCATATCACCCACCTGAAACTCTAAGTCCGAACGCCTCCTGTTGGCGTAACTCTTCTGCCGACTCTACGCAGTCTGCAGTCTGCTACGGACTTGCTGGATCAACTCTGTGGTCTTGAGCACCACCTCAGTGCTCCCGATGACCCTCTGACTGACCTCACCCCAACAAATTGGGGTCCTACACTTCCTACCGTGAGTCATCTTGAAAGGACGGTGGTCAATACTGACACGGTAACTATTGTTATATGAAAATTCCGCTAATGGAAGATACGTATCCCAACTACCACCAAAATCTAGAACACATGCCCGAAGCATGTCCTCGAGAGTCTGAATCGTTCTCTCACTCTTCCCGTCCATCTGGGGGTAGAAAGCGGTGCTGAAGTGAAGACGAGTCCCCATCTTGTCATGAAACCACTTCCAAAACCTGGAAGTGAACCAGACGTTTCGATCTGATACTACCGATACAGGCACTCCATGCCGTGCCACTACCTCGTGCACATAAATATCGGCTAGCTTCTCAGCCGATATACTCTCCTGAATCGGTATGAAATGTACGCTCTTCGTCAGTTGATCCACTATGACCCAAATCGAATCAACTCCACATGCGGTCCTGGGAAGCTTAGTGATGAAATCCATAGTGATATCCTCCCATTTCCACACGGGAATGTCTAATGGTTGCATCTTACAGTGGGGTCTCTGGTGTTCTTCCTTGACCTTCCTGCAGGTCAGGCATCTCTCCACATACCAAGCTACATCCCGCTTCGTGCAGGGCCACCAATAATCGTGTCGAAGATCTCTATACATCTTCATCGCCCCTTGGTGGATGGAGAACCGAGACTTGTAGGCCTCATCCATCAGCACTTGTTGTACTCCTCCCCAGTACGGTACCCAAACTCTCCCATGAAGGGTCAATAATCCTCGACTGTCATAGTCAAAGGAAGCTACTCGTCCAACAATCCTCTCACACTTCTGCCTCTCCTCCTTCAGGCCCTCAACGTGTTCCTTTGTAATCTGCTCCAACAATGGAGTAATCATTGTCATTCTCAGACATATATCCTTGATCAGGGCTGCTACCGCCTTGCGGCTCAGGGCATCGAGCACTACGTTGGCTTTGCCCGGATGATAAAGGATCTCATAGTCATAATCCTTTTCCACGTCTAACCATCGGCGCTGCCTCATGTTCAAATTCGAATGATCCATGAGGTACCTCAAACTCTTATGATCCATGTAAATGGTACAGCGGACCCCATAGAGGTAATGTCGCCAAATCTTGAGGGAAAACACTACTGCCCCCAACTCCAAGTCGTATGTAGGATAGTTAGCCTTGTGAGGCTTCAAATGTCTAGAGGCGTAAGCTATCACATCGCCTCGTTGCATCAAAATCTCTCCCATACCTATTATCAAAGCGTCACAGTAGAATACAAAATCCTCTACTCCCTCTGGCAGGGTAAGAATCGACGCCTCGCACAATCTCTATCTGAGGGTCTCAAATGCCGCCTGCTGCTCAGGCCCCTAGCGAAACACCACTGACTTCTTGGTCAGTCGGGTGAATGGAACTCCTATCTTGGAGAAATCCTGGATAAACCTCCTGTAGTACCCTACCAGTCCTAGGAAGCTCCAAATCTCAGATGGAGATCCCGGGACTTCCCACTGCATCACGGCCTCTATCTTGGCCGAATCCACTAGTATACCCTTCTGGTTGATGAGGTGTCTAAGGAACTGCACCTCACGTAACCAGAACTCGCACTTGGAGAACTTCGTGAATCGTCTCTCCCTCCTCAACGTCTCTAGCACCTCTCTTAAGTGCTCTTCATGCTGCTCCTGAGTCTTGGAATAAACCAAGATGTCATCCATGAACACTATTACTGTCTGATCCAGCATCGGCCTACATACGTGGTTCATGAGATCCATGAATGCGGCTGGAGCGTTGGTGAGCCTGAACGGCATCACCACAAACTCATAATGACCATAGCGGGTCCTAAAAGCAGTCTTCTGCACATCCTCATTCCTGACCCGCATCTGGTGATATCCTAACCATAGATGAATCTTGGAGAACCAAGATGCTCCATGAAGCTGGTCAAACAAATTGTCTATCCTCGGGAGTGGGTAACAGTTCTTCACCATTACCTTCTATAGTTCTCGGTAATCTATGCGCATACAGTGCGACCCATCCTTCTTTCTCACGAAGAGGATTGGGGCTCTCCATGGTGAACTACTCGGCTTGATGAAACCCTTGTCTAGCAGATCATGTAGCTGCGTATACAACTCCTGCATCTCTGGAGGAGCCAGCCGATATGGTGCCTTGTCTATCGGAGCCACACCCGGAACCAGGTCAATCCGAAACTCGACCTGTCTTTTCGGAGGTATCCCATGAAAGTCCTCCGGGAATACGTCCGGATACTCTCGTGCTACTGGTACATCGTCAACTGTCGCCTTACCCTTCTCCCGGGTATCTATAACATAGGCGATGTACCCTACGCAACCCAGATGAACGTAGCGCCTCGCTCTCGCTGCTGAACAAATAACTGGTCCGCGATGTGGCCTCTCGCCCTGAATCACTAACTCTCCCCCACTGGGAGTGCGAACCTTCACTAACTGCAGCTCACAATCAATCATTGCCCCATTGGGGCTTAGCCAATCCATACCTACTATAACCTTATTCCCTCTCAGGGGAATATGAACCAAGTCCACTGAAAACTGCTCATCAAATATATACAACGAACAACCCCTATGCACTCTCGCGACCCTGACGGTCCTGTCATCAGCTATCTAAACCTTGAGTGGACAATCCAGCTCCCCCGGAGTTCTACTAAACCTCATGCTAAGCACAAGTGAAACAAATGATCGGGTGGCCCCCAAATCAAACAATACATTAATTGAAATGACATTCACTAAGAACGACCCTATACGAAAACATATAACTATGAGAAACAATTAATATCAAATAAGAGACAAGAAGAAAATACATACCCGTCACCACATCAGGAGTCGATTGCGCCTCCTCTGCTGTCATCTGGAAAGCTCTACTTTTCGTCACTGACGCCTCACCCCGGCCCTGACGGCCATCTGTAATCCTCAATGTAGCAGGGGCAGGTGCCACCACCTTCCCTGCTGTTGCCAAACTCGGACATTGGGACTTTCTATGTCCCCTCTGATTGCAATGGAAGTAAATCAGATCCGATGTTGCGGTAATGGTGGGAGTAGTTGTACAATCTCTGCTCATATGCCCGGTCCAGCCGCACTTGTAGCAACTGGGACTCCCTGCCTTACATTCCCCATCGTGCAATCTCCCACAATTTCCACACCAACTGTGGCTCTGCTATCCTCTAGATCTGTGATCTGATACCTTGGGCTATTTTCCCGAACTCCGTATGCCAGATGCCACCTCTAGCTTTCTCTTCTTCTCCATCTCTAAATCTATCTCCCTCTCACGATCCCTCGCAATCATATCATCCAACATTTTACAGCTGGACCGGCTCACAAACTGATGCATATCACTCCGCAACATCTCATGATAACGGGCCTTCTTCCTTTCCTCATCAGCTGCGTATTGAGGAACGAGAAGAGCCCTCTCCCTAAACTTGGCGGTAATTTTCACCACTGTTTATGTAGTCTGGGTAAGATCCTGAAACTCCTTAGCTAACTGTTTCACCTCAATAACCGGTGCAAACTCGGCTCTGAACCTGTTAGTAAAATCAGCTCAGGTCATCGAATCAAGAGTTGTGTCGTCTCCGATAACATGCCCGATCTCCTCCCACAAATCTCGTGCCCTGTCCTTTAAAAGAAAGGATGCTAGTCTGATCATGTCCCCCTCGGGACATCTATAGGTGCAGAATGCATTGGCGACATCCGCCAACCACCTGGTACTCGCAATGGGATCCCGTGCCCCATGGTAGTCTGGAGCTCCACAATCCCGGAACTCTATGAAGGTGAGTGTGCGCGACCCCATGATGCCCGCCACCTCAGCACGTAATGTGCTCAACCTCTCATCCATCAGCTCTAAAATACCCTCCTTGATCGAACTGAAGATCACAGGAGTTTGCTGAAGTATGGTGCGAGTAACCTCTGAATAGAGGAACTCCCTGGTCTGCTCATCTAGATGCTTGGCCCTGAGCCTGATTCTGATCCCTCACCGGCTCCTGACCTGCCGACTGCTGGCCTAGGGCACAAAACCACCATTCTGAAATCACATCATGATACACGTCAGAAACACTAATATATCTCGAGGAATCGCTACTACTTACAAGTTCCCTGGTCTCATCTCAGCCTTCCTTGGTTGAAGTATGGATCCTTTGCTTTCAGTAGTATAGACCAATACTACCTTCAACATCTATCCGCACTTTCCTCAAGAACTGCATTGACTTCACCAAGTCACTTCTACTGTTACTGATCTCTGCTATTCTCATCCTAGGCTTGCCCTAGGGAAATCTCTGACTCCACCCAACCCATTACTCAGTTGCTGAAGGCCTCCTTGTAATGCCAATTATCCATCACCTGAATACCATCACATGTGACAAGGCTCAGATAATCCTTTGAGTAAAAGACTCGTCCCCAGCACGGTTAGACTCAAACAAGAGTTGCGCAATAGGGCCAAATCCAACACTCTAAGATTATTCAACCCTGATCACATGTGACGTGACACATTCACCTAATGGCTAACTCCCATCACTCAGAGTCCCACAAAGCACAAAGCAAGCAACATTCAGAAACAGGAAAATACTCCGGCAATATCTATTCTTATAACAAGAAACTGTACGAGCATACAATGCTAAGCTCATACTATCAGGCATTACTTAAACAGGCTATCCTACTACTGTCTACTCAATACTAGCATACAATTCTCATAAAGCTGAAACACATATAGCAGGAACATAAGGCATCCTCCTAGATCCTTGGTCCTATTCTAGCATGCTGTTCTACTGAAACTGAAACTGATAATAATAACTTAAACTTGTATGGGTAATTTGGGAGTACTTACTTGAGCTCGGCTGATCGCATGCACCACACCCCTTTTTCTTTTTAAAAAATTCTTTCGAAAACATTTTTCTTTTGAAAATATTTTTACCATTTCCTTAGTTTAAGTTCAGTCACACCCGAGAGTGTGCCTGAATACCTCAAACCAAAGATCTGATACCAACTTGTAACATCCCAAAAATGCAACCCGAAATTTTTTGTTTTAATATTACTAAAAACCCACAAGATCAAATGTCATGCAATAAAACCATGAATCGTATGTCTCAAAACGCCATAGTAAATGTATCAATCCAAACTGAAGCAAATATCATATGAAAATATCCGAGTAAAAAATCCCAGGATAAACTGAAGTTGTGGTGGGTGCCTTGACATCATCCCGAGCTCTTCCCCTTACTTGCGGAAGTAACTGAAACCAAGAACTAAAACCGTAAGCACAAAGCTTAGTGAGTTTCCCCCAAACTACCACATACCATACAATAACATATAAAAGAACTATTGGGCCTTGCCTACTACATCAGACCAAAGTCCAGAAATTGCAGTGGACCAAAGTCCACGACTAACCAGGTCCATGCCCTCTGCATCGGAACGAAGTCTGGAAACTACATCAGACCGAAGTCCAGAACTAACCAGGGCCTTTCCTTCTGCATCGGACCGAAGTCCGGAACTAACCAGGGCCTTGCCCTCTACATCAGACCGAAGTTCGGAAATTGCATCGGACCGAAATCCGGAACTAACTGAACATGGCATAGCATAATCATAACTACTAGCATAAACACATATACTGCATCGGACCGAAGCCCAGAACACATAACACAAATACATGCTTGAGTCACGAAAACATCAAGCACACTGAACTACTACATCATACCAAAATCCACGACTACTGCTAACTAAACGTGCCGGAATTGTGGCCATAGACTCGTTCCTACTGGAAGGAAAACTCACCTCGTAATGATGGTTGCTGAGATGTTAAATCTAAAACTGGCTGACTGCTGCTCTGGAACTCCCTGGCTACAAAATCCATAGACACTAAATTAGATACTGATAACTGTTCTCAGGGTAAAATGAGTAATTTACCCCTGGTCAAAGTCAACATCCTGGTCAAAGTCAACTTTTAGTTGACCGGACTCGCCAAGTTGGGCCGCCAACTCACCGAGTCCCTAAAACCTTTTCAAATCCTCTACTCGCTTCAACTCGTCGAGTTTGGCAACAACTCGACGAGTTCTTCTTTTGTACTAACGTCGAATCCAACTTTTTCTAACTCGCCGAGTTGTTTGAACAACTCGTCGAGTTCTCCTTCATCATATGAACACATCCAGACTGTGACTCGTTGAGTTGTATGAACAACTCTCCGAGTCTGTTATTGAGGTAAGAACATGCCGTTACTATAAAGTCGATTCTAGTCGATTTCAGTGCATCCAATTCATAGATCTGGGCTTCTAGGGTTGGTTTTGCATGTAAAGTTTCCACCTATACGTGCATGCACACGAGAATGGGGCTAAAACACCAAAATCATCCAACACTAAGCACTTAGGGTTTGGATCAAGGCTACATTTGCATAAAGGCAGCTATATTGAGTTCCTAGAGCTCAATAACATCCAGATCTATGGTCTCCATCCTAAGGAGAGCTCAAATATAGAGTTTGAATCATATAAAACTCCAAAAGAGACATAAACAAGCATAAAATAGGGTTTGATGGAAGAATAAGCAAGGTAATAACTTTATTACCAGAATATGAAGTAGATGGAAGCTAGCTCCTCTCTCTTCTGTTGATCTTCTTTCCTTCCTTCTCTTCTACAACTCCCAAGATATCACAAGCCACTCAAGCTCAACAATGGGGACTAGGGTTTTACAGAGAAATGCTTTAAAGGTGCTTGAGGCTGGGGTGGGAGGCTATAATGATGTTTAAATAGGGTACAAACCCTGAGATTTAGGGTTTCATCCAGACTAGCAGACTCGCCGAGTTCGGGATACAGACTCGTTGAGTCGCCTACTAAAGACCTGTGCAAATACCATCTCTACTCGACGAGTCAGGCTACTGACTCTTCGAGTTCCTCTTAAGGAACGAAAAATACTATATTTAAATTACATACCAGAAATGGGGCGTTACAGTCCTCCATTAAGTGTAAATATGTATCTCGATTACGATCATGAGTAATCTCCAATGGTGTTTAAACCATCATCAATGTAACATCTTACAATAAGCTCTTTTTTAACTCCTCCATAAACCAAAAACATATCTTTAGTCCTTATTAAGTACTTAATTATGTTCTTACATCCATCCAATGTTTTTCACCATGATTAGCTTGATACCTAAAAGTTAGACAAATAACATAAGCTACATCCGGCCTTGTACATGTCATAGCATATATAATTGAACTTACTGCTGAAGCATATGGTATACAGCTCATTATTTTGATATCATTTTCAGTACTAGGGTTGTAATCCTTAGAAAGAATGGTTCCAGGTAGTATTGGTACAATTCCTTGTTTTAAGTTATCCATTGAAAAGCATTTTAAGACTTTGTCAATGCATGTGATCTAACTCAAACCAATGAGTCTGTGGGATCTATCTATGTAGATCCTAATGTCGAGTATGTATGTAGCATCCACTAGATATTTCATTTGAAAACACTTTCTTACATAGGCCTTAGTCTCTTTCAATGTTGGGAAATCTTTCCTGATGAGTAATATGTAATCAACATATAGAATTAGAAAAAACATGGTTCCCACTCATAGGGAGTCTTACTAACCTTTTTAGTTGGGACCTTATTTGTAATTCGAGCTGCGATTTCAAGGGCATAACCACAAAATGAATGAGGAAGGGAAGTATGAATCACCATCGATCGTACCGTATCAAATAGAGTATGATTCCTCTTTTCCGAGACACCATTATGATGACCTGTTCCTAGTGGAGTGAGTTGTGACAGTATGCCACAATTCTTGAGATATTCATCAAACTCATAGCTTAGATATTCACTAGTACGCTTTGATCGTATGGTTTTAATCTTTTTACCAAGTTTATTTTGTGCTTCATTTTGGAAATCTTGAAGACATCGAATGATTCATGTTTGTGTTTCATGAGATACATACATCCAGATCTACTACAATCATCAGTAAATGTAATGAAGTATCTTTCACTGGTTCTGGTCATTGTTCTAAAAGGTCCACATACATAAGTATGTATGAGTCCTAAAAGATCCGAAGCTCTTTCACGAACACCGGTAAAAGGAGCTTTAATCATCCTGTTACATAGACATGATTTGCATTCATCAAAAGACTCGGAGCTTGTCTATTCTAAGATTTCATCCTTTTCGAGCTTAGCAATGCGAGTTTTGTTTATGTGCCCAAATTGACAATGCCATAAATACGTTTTATTTGAGTCCAAATTTTTTTTCTTATTTAAGTTGTACATTGAATTATTCTTTTGATATGAACCATTTAAATCAATTTCATGTATTCCATTATTGGGATTAGTCTAAAAATAGAACACATTATCTTTAAACATAGATATGATTTCATAATCAAAGTCAAACTTATAACGAAAACCTTGTTCATACAAATAAGAAGTATTGAGAATTTCTCTAGGGTCACAATCTCAAAATAGAACACATTACTTTTAAACATAGCTAGCTATTATTGGAGAGTTATTGAGAATTTCTCCAAGGTTGCAATTCCGTTGACCAGGTTGACAAAGAAGTCTGCTACTTTCCGTTGGGAGTTGAGCAGTTGGCGACGTTTGAGACTTTAAGAAATAAGTTATGTTAGGCTACTGTTTTGACCATGCCAAAGGGTGTGAATGATTTCATGGTGTACTGTGATGTGTTGATTATATGATTGGGTATGGTGTTGATGTAGAGGGGTCATGTTCGAGGCAGCTGAAGCCTCATGAGGCAAACTATCCCACTCATGATTTGGAGCCGGGGGTGGTGATTTTTTACATCAAGATTTGGCTTCATTACTCGTATGTGGTTCATTGTACCATTTGCACGGACCATAAGAGTTTGAGTTATTTGATGGATCTGCCAAATCTGAACATGAGGCAGCGCAGGTGGATCGATATGGTGAAGAATTATGATTGTGAGATCCTTTATCACCCCAGGAATGCCAACGTGATGGCCGATGCTCTTAGCCTCAAGACAGCTAGTACTCTGATCTGGGGTATATGTCTAAGGATAACGGTGATTACCCCACTCTTGAAGCAGATTCATGAGGCTTAGATTAAGGTTATGAAAGAGGAGTACCGGAAGAGTGAGCGTACAGTAGGTCAAGTGTCCTCTTTTGATTATGATAGTTGGGGATTATTGACCCTTCATTGGAGAGTTTGGGTTCCATTTTTTAGAGGTGTGCAACAGATTTTGATGGAGGAGGCGCATAAATTGAAGTTTTCTATTCATCTGGGTGCGACAAAGATGTATAGATACCTCCGGCTTGATTATTGGTGGCCATGCATGAAGTGGGATGTGGCCTGGTATGTGGAGAGGTGCTTGACTTGCAGAAAAGTCAAGGCTGAGCATCAGCGACCTGACGGTAAGATCGAGCCGTTGGGTGTTCCCGTTTGGAAATGGAAAGAGATTACGATGGATTTTATCACAAAGCTACCACAAAACACACGAGGGGTAGAATTTATTTAGATCATCGTGCATTAATTAAACAAGAGTGTGCATTTTGTTCCTATCCAGGAGATCATATCTCCAAAGAAATTATTAGATTTATATATCCTTGATGTGGTGGCACGACATGGGGTCCTAGTTCTGTAGTTTCTAATTGGGATGTTTGACTCACTTCCAGATTCTGGAAGAGATTTCATGAGGAGTTGGGTATGCAACTACACCTCAGCACAACTTTTCAACTGCATACTGATGGGAAGAGTGAGCATACTATTCAGAGTTTGGAGGATATGCTGAGGGTATGTGAACTGGATTTTGCATATAGATGGGATACATATCTCTTATTCGCTGAGTTTTCTTATAACAACAATTATCACGCTAGTATTGATCCACCACCTTTAAAGATGCTCTACGGGAGGAAGTGTCGGACCCTGATTTTCTAGGGTGAGGTCGATCAACGAGTCATGGGTAGCACAGAGGTGGTGCTCTGGACTAACGAGTTGATTTAGAAGGTGTGTGGTAGGTTGCAGACCGTATAGAGTTAGTAGAAGAGTTATGATGATAGGCATGTTGGATTAGGTGTATAAGCCCATAACTATAATTGGTGTGTACTTGACCCGAGATTAGCATGGTCCATTAGGGTTGCCTTCACCAGATCAATTTGATAGGATGGACTTTTGAGAAGAGGTTATTTATGATTTATTAATATATTATAAGTTCTAATATATTAATATGAAACCATGTTATTTAATTAGTATTGATCAAGAATTAATTTGGAATTAATTTAGTGATCAAAACAGACTAATTAAATTAACAGGGACTAATTATGTAGATTAGTTATATATATATATATATATATATATATATATATATATATATATATATATATATATATATATATATATATATATATATATACTGTTTGGGTTTATGATACATGATGGACTAGGTTTATGAAAGAATCCATAAAGAGTTAGTCCATATGGATCATGGATATGGATAATAAGCCCAAGGGTATGGATTAGAGTTTAACCATGACTCTTAGAATCCTACAATATATATATATATATATATATATATATATATATATATATATATATCACCATATAGCTAAAACCGGTTGCACTAGTATGTTCTTGGAGTTCCCATAACTGGTTTTGAGTGTATAGAATCTCTCTCTCAATTCATCCTTTCTTCATGGTGTTTGTGAACCATTGGAGGCATCACAATTGTGGTGCTATGTTCTTAAAGGCCAAAACTACAATCTACAACAAAGAGGTAATTCTATAACTCATTTCTATGTTGTTTATGTCAATTGTATACTAGTTGTAGGCTTAATGATTTGGAAACAATATTGCATGTATAATTAGAGAAAACATAGATCCAAAGCATTTAGAGTTGTATGTGCATTATAGGGTGTTGTAGTATACAAAACCCAACAGTGGTATCAGAGCCTATGATTGTTTTCTATTATATTTGATGCATGGCTTAATTTTCAAAGTTGAAAAAATCGATTTTCTGGCCTTTGACTGATGAACTCGCCGAGTCCACTTGTTGAATCGATGAGTCCACAAAGTAAAAGGTCAACTCGGCGAGACATGTTCATGTACCCAATGAATTGATGCTTCTGATGGTAGATTTTCAGGATTTTTGACCTGTTTTGGATTAGGATCATTACCACAAAATGTTTTAGTTCATAAAATTTTATTTTGTTGGTATTGTAATGATTATCCTCATCCAATTAAAAGTTAATTGTCAAAATTTCAAGATTTGTATTGGTTTATATGATTAGGCTAATTTCATGCAAATTGTTGATATGAATTATCTTGACTTATGAGTTTAACTTGATCTTAGATAAATTATTTAATTATTTTCTTAATTGAAATATTTGATCTTAAATGTCCTTTAAAGTCCTCCATAACTTGTCCTAAGGTTATGGAACATGAAAAGTTTTTCCATAAAACCCGCATTAAACTCATAAGTTATGGAAATCAAAAGTTTTTCAAGGGTTACAAAAGTTGCCCTCAAGTTCTGGTATTTGAAAAGTCTCAAATTTAAAAACTCTTGTAATTAAAAAGGTGTAATTCTTGGGTTCATAAATTAAAAAAATTAATTAAATAGTTTTTAATTTTGAATTTGTTATATTTAGAACCTTGAAGTATTTGAGTAGTTCAAATTGCATCTTATGGACTTTATTAAATTATATAAGGTGTTTAATTAAAAGAGATTAATAAATCCATAATGACATGTTTTATGGTTAATTAAATTAACATTATAGTTTATTAATAAGAATTAAACCATCTAGTATTTTAGAAGTTTAAAATACACCATTATACTATATAAAATTAAAAGTTTAATAATTATATATGTATAAGTTAAAAAGTCAGTCTTACCATTAGTAGCCTCATTCACGAAGCCGGTTTATAATTGGGGGGGGGGGGGTATAAAGTTATTGCTTATAAAATGGTGGTTTAATAGGTGTCCACTCTCACCCACCGCATCCTTGACTGGTGGAGGGTCAGTAGTCGAATGGGTTGGATACAACAATCTCATTAAAAGTATAATGAATTATAAAGTAACTAAATATTTTATAAATTCTCAATCTTAGTTACTTTAGGAAAAATGTGAATTTGGTGCTAACCTATGAAATTTCACTTTGCACCTTGTTAAGTCGTTAGTGGAGCGTGTGTGGTTAACTCGCACACTAATGTGGGACTGACAGTGTGTGGCAAAGGGTAGCTTGATGTTAATCATAGATCAATAGAGTGTGTGTGGTTAACCGACACATTCATTAGGCGATCTATAACATTAAGAGTACCAAGCACATTTGCATGGTTATTCACACGTTTGTGATCCTCGGCATCCCAGTCGTAAACTTGAAGGGTACAATCGAGATTTAAACATGCTATTGAAAAGTTCAATGAATATCAAAGGATCTAGAAATTTCAATTCATTTAAAAGTTAATAATCGTTTTCGTTTTTCATGATGGAAATTGGTAAATCATCATTTACCTACCTTCAAATATTTTGCAATTGGATTATGACATCCCTTTTCCGAATTGTAAAATATTGTGTTGGGTCCTAGCCTTAATATTTCATGTTTGGTGTTATATTAAGGACTTAAATCAACTAACTTGAATTTCTCCCATTATAGATGTCTAAGTCAGACAACTATGGTCTTCCCGAATCTTATAGAAAAAGCTTTTCTCATGAAGATGATATTCCACAAGACAATCAAGGTGAAAGATTAATCCCTTCTTTGTGCTATAGTGGAACTTCACTTCCTCCACCTCCTCCAACAATTCTCCCTAACTCACAAGTTCAAAGACTTAAAAAGTCAAGGTCACTTAAGCCCTATTGGTATGGATGGTCTGTATGTGCACATATCTTGGAGATGAAGTCTTACATTGACAGGATGGGAATGTTAGGAGTCGATGTCTCAAGGAAGTTGGCTATTGATTTGGTTCTTCAGTTACTCCCTGAGTTGTATAGTGAGTTCATTAAGGACTATTGGAAGATCTACTCCCCAAACTTCCATGGACATTGACAATGGGAACATTAGAAGTCTAGAAACGTTTTCTCTTCCCAATGGAAAGGGATCGACCATGGTCAAGTCATTTGACCAAATGGTAAAGAGAAAGGCTAAGTCTGAGATAGTCTCGTGTACCATTCCCAAAGAGTCCATCTGTTTCTATTGCCAAGAGTAAGGGAATTGGTTGCGAAGCTGCCATATTTGCCTGAAAGATTGCAAAGATGGTAAAGTTAAAAAGTTTGACTCTACTTCAGGTAAAATCCACTATCTAACTCTATTAAGTTACTAATTGGAGATTCTTAATACATGATGTAATGTAATTACATTTTGATGTTTTGTAGAATCAAAGAAAAGAAAGGAATCTTAAAGGAAGAGTAAGCTAATTCTGATCATGAAGAGATGGATTTCGATCACATGGTTCGATGATTAGAATTTTGAACTTTTGCTTAAGAGTTATGATAGATTGCTTAGGAATAGACAACAACATATTTTTCATTTGTATTTGCATTGTAAGGAAAAGTTTTTCCGTAGTTTTATAAATAAGAAATTTTTTTGATTTTATTCGATTTTAAGTTTCTTACAATGGCATTTGTGAAAATTGTTGTTTATATGAAAAATGGATTTAATTCTTTCTTTTGTGGTAGTGTCATAATTTACCAAATAAGGAAAGATTCTCATCACCCAAGTTTTAGTTGCATAGAAACTTGGAATCGTGCAAGTTGTATTGTGTGATGAATGAGAACCTTCATCTTTGGAAATTTAAGACTAATTCCTTGTTCACATGTATATGTGAGTCAAGTGAAGGACTAGGGGGTCAGGTACACTTGGTTGTGCGTTGGTCAGGTCCACCACAAAGAATAATAAGACTATTCGTTATGATTTACTAAAGTTTAGTAAATATGGTTACAATTAAAAGATTAAGTGTAATTCTAAACCATTGGAAAAGTTTCAATGTATAGCAGAATGAATAAGAAGAATCAAATTAGTTGTGATGTAGAGTAAAACTTTTTCTACGCTTGTACATTTGAAATTTGTAAGTTGTGATGTTTTGAATAAAACAAAGACCAACTAAGACCAATTGTCAAAAATGTTTGTGTTGATAAGAAACCGCACTAACTCTTGAATATTCATTTGTCAAGTAATGTTTCTTGACAAAGTGAATATTATATGTCAAGAGTTCAGTGGGAGTCTTAAATATCTAGAAAAGCTTCAAGAGCTAATCAAGAATAAACCTATTGTTAATCACTAGTACACGACTTGAGGTTTATAACCTATCGTGTAGACATATTCTCGTTTTTGTGCCCATTTCGGTTAAATTTGACTGTGCATATGAGTTCCATAAGTTCTCAATTGTTTGCATAACAACTTAGAAGCAATGGTAAGCACTTGTGCTACCAGGATGCAAGAAATTATGATTGAACAAGTTCAGTCCATACGAGTTTGGATTTGTCACTAACCTTGTCTTGTGATTATGGTTATGAAAAATTCACGTGGATAGGAATACATACACCATAAAATCTAAGTGTCATAAGGTTTCTTTCCAATTCATGAAAATGATTGTGAGGAAACGCTTTCACTAGATTGATTTTAAAGAGTTAGCAATTGTGATATTTGCATTCTCAAATTTGGTTATGATTACGACATCCTTCTTCATATTTTGAATTGTGAGAAATGTCAAAGGTCTAAACATTTGGGACTTATTGTTGTAAGTTCCAAAATTGTTTAAATACATGTGTGAGTTATCTAAGGAATGGTGTATGAGTTTGAGAAGCCTAGATAAAGTCTTATCGAAGCATCTTATATCATAAATCTGAACTTTGGTAAGAAAGTTAATAAGTATCGATTTCTAGAAGTCCAACTGATTTATGAGTATATGTCAAGGCTAGTAGGAGCATAAGTGTTATGCTATTAAGAATGTAATTATCATGCTAGTGGGAGCACAATTATTACGTTAACACCCCGCTCCCGAGTTGAACTTAAGGAGAGAAAGGAAAGGAAATAAGAGGAAATGAGAGGAACACGAGAGAGATTGGTGCTCCCAAGTTTCATTAAAGGAAGGAAGTGGAAGGAAATGGAAGGATCATTTTCCCTCCTAAATTTCCTTCCGATTTGGGAGGATTAGGAAAGAAAGAACAAAATATTTAATTTTCCTTTCATTTCTCTCCAACTTGGGAGCACAAAAGTGAAATCTTTTTTCCTTTCTTTTCTCTCTTTTCTTTCTTTTCTCTTTTCTTTCTTTTCTTTGCTACAACTCGGGAGCGGGGTGTAAGAGTTGCGACTTAGCAATGTTAATTATAAAATACAAAAGTTTCAATTTGCAAAGATGCAAGGTTTGAAAAGTTGTTTTGCTATAATTAAGGGAGAGGAATTCATACTTCATTTCAAATCTAAAAGCTTTTATTGATATTTTAATTGCTTTTAGTCAAAAGATATATATATATATATACATACATATATATATATATATATATATATATATATATATATATATATATATATATATATATATATATATATATATGAATGTTATGTTGAAAAGATTTGACATAAATAAATTCTATATATGGAAATGTTATATCAAGAGACTGGTAAAGTATCATGTCTTTATGTGAAACATTTTGTATCATATCCCATATACTTCGAGTATAGAATTGATTACATATGTTATAATATTAATCTGTTCTAATTTTCCAAATGCCTAAGGCATTAAGAGGGAAAAGGGACTAGAACGAGATATGACTAAAATGGTTAACTAATTGTCGAGGAAAATATAAGGTTTACCAAAGATTGGTTGCTTATGGACAATTGGACGTATATTCTGAATTTTGGAAGGACCATATTGACATACTCTGAGAAGAGGTAACTCTTGTTCAAAAGTGATAGTCAAAATAGTAATATTGAAATGTTTCCATAAGTGGAAGTTATTCTTTAAATCTGTGTAAGATTAGAAAATTAATGCAAGAAGGATCTTCAAAGGAATGTACATTGAATGTGAGACTTCATTTCCATGGAATTACTCTCTATCAGAATACTTTGAAATGTCTGTTGCCAAGTCTCTGTGACTTTGTGCACAGTCATTACAAGAGAATCATTGCACATAAGTTTAAAATGTAATAGATTATAGAGAATGGCAAGAATTTGGTATTCTTACACTTACGATAAAGATTTGGAATTGTGAAATGAGTGTCATTGAAATGATTTCAATTGATTTATTTCACAAAGAAAGGACTATAGGCAAACATAGCATGCATGCTTGGCGCATGGCATAACTATTGTTTTAATTCAAGTACTAAATTGATCAATCAAAACATTATACAATGAATAATATGTAATCAATATGATGATTAAATAAAAGGTGTTTTATTTATATTCATAAGTTCTGAGACCGTATTAGATTCAATTATTATTGTGTTTCACTTTGAATGTTTTGACTTCCCGAATAACTATGTTATTCAAATCATCCATAGTCGATCATACTTTGGAAGTAGGTATTGAGGCAAGACTATCATGAAGTTGACTGAAGATTGTCTAGGTGTTTTAGACATATCACAAGGTTGTTGCAGTGTTCATGACTACTCTTGGAATAAGATTCGAGTATTGGATTAAACCCACGCTCATCTAAATCACTTCATGGATTTTATCATGAGTGATTGTGAGATGATAATATCTTATATTCTTGAAACCAATACATGTGAGTTGTAGTTTACAAGTCGATTACACATTGACATATGTAAACGCACCAGTAACTTGGTGTTATAAAACATATTGATGTGTGTGATTTGATGAGTAAGTACTAGCAAGAATTTGAGTCAACGTTTATCCATTCCTTTTACCCAATGTGGGATAAAAGCGATATATGTGGGCTCCTCGATGATTTAATGATGACAAACCTAAGTGTTTGGACAAGCCTGGGCTGATTTGATTTGTTCAATTAGTCAGGTGTCATAAATCGAAAATCACAAAAAAATAAATGGACAGAGAGAATGATTATAATCCATTTCTCATGTCCATAAGATATCTAGAATGGAGGAATATATGATCCCTTATCTAATGGACGCGTCATTGACTAGGTCAGAGTTCGACAACGACTTTTAAGAACTACGATTGATAGTTAGGATGTGGAGTCATACTTGCAATAATAGTTATTAGACTTATCCAAATTTGGAACTGTTGGATTAGGTGTCTAAGCCCATATCTATCGTTGGTATGTACTTGACCCGATAGTAGCATTGTTCATTTGGATTGCCTTCACCTAAGCAATTTGATAGGATGAACTTGTGAGAAGAGGTTATTTATGATTTATTAATATATTATAAGTTCTAATATATTAATATGAAATCATGTTATTTAATTAGTATTGATCAAGAATTAATTTGGAAATAATTTGGTGATCAAAAGAGACTAATTAAATTAACGGGGACTAATTGTGTATATATATATATAGTTTGGGCTTATGATACATTATGGACTAAGTTTATGAAAGAATCCATAAAGAGTTAGTCCATATGGATCACAGATCATGAATAATAAGCCCAAGGGTATGGATTACGGTTTAACCATGACTCTTAGAATCCTATTATATATATATATATATATATATATATATATATATATATATATGTATGTATGTATGTATGTATGTATGTATGTATATATATATATATATATATATATATGTCACCCTACAACTATAATTGGTTTCACTAGTATGTTCTTGGAGTTCCCATAACCGATTTTGAGTGCATAGAATCTCTCTCTCTCTCTCTCTCTCTCTCTCTCTCTCTAGTCCTCCTTTATTCATGGTGATTGTGAACCATTTTAGGCATCACATTTGAGGTGCTAAGCTCTTAAAGACCAAAACTACACGCTACAACAAAAAGGTAATTCTATAACTCATTTCTCTGTTGTTTATGTCAATTATATGCTAGTTGTAGGCTTAATGCTTTGGAAACAATATTGCACGTATAATTAGAGAAAACATAGATCCAAAGCACTTAGGGTTGTATGTACACCATAGGATGTTGTAGTATACAAAACCCAACAAGGCACCGATCAAAATTGGAGTTTTAGGTCGAGTACATGGTACTCCTGAAGGGTCACCTTGGAAAGGTGTTATCTAGTCAGGAAGCGAGGCAAGCTCGATCCTAGATATATTGGTCCTTTCAGGGTTATTGCTTGGGTAGGTAGGGTAGCATATCGTTTGGAGCTACCCGAGGACCTGAATCAGATTCACAACAGTTTTCATGTCTCTCAACTGTGGAAGTGTTTGGTCTATGATTCCGCAGTGGAGTCATTGGAGGATATTCAGTTGGAAAACTGCGTGAACTACCTAGAGAGACCAGTTGCGATCCTTGACAGGAATACCAAGACCTTAAGAAACAAGGTGGTAAACCTGGTGAAGGTGTAATGGTAGCACCAAAAAGATTCAAAATGGACTTGGGAACCTGAGGAGGAGATGAAGGAGCACTACTCGGAGCTATTTGCAGCAACGGACTTCGAGTACAAAGTCTGATTCAAGTGGGGGAGAGTTGTAGCATCCAGTTTTGGGGTATATTTTATTTATAATTAATGTTTGATTTTGGGAGTCGCCACAATATTATGAGGCATTTATATTCGTGAGTCTCTATTGACTTGCCACTACGTGGCAAGTAATGGCCACGGTGTGGCCGCCATTGACATCTTAAACCCTAATTATGTGGGTTTTGCACCCTATTTAAGCCAATGATGAGGCTTGGGTTTGCTCACCCTTAGAGTCCACCATCCTCTTTAGCTCAGAAGAAACCCTAATTCCTTTTTTCTCCATTGTTGAAGCTTTCTTGAGTACTTTTTAGAGATTTTGAAGGAAGAAACAAGTAGGAGTAAGCCAAGGATCAACAAGAAAGTTCCTATTTCTTATCGTATCCCGATTATGGACCCTTGTAAATGTTCACTGTTCCACCTTTATGTTACTAGGTTGCTAGATCTTGAGCTTTGTCCCATTTCCTTCTTAATCTTGTTGGTTGGAATGGTGATATTTCATAAAGGTTGCAACTTTATGAATCTTTATATCATTTGCAGAAACTCATGGTTTGGATCTGAAGTATGGTTGATTGATTGGACCATGCATGAGACTTTGGTCATAATTCTGATTTTTGACCTTATATGAGTCCAAGACATGCATTGGAAATGCATATCTAAAATGCACCAACCTTACCTGATTTTATGTTAGAAGATCTTCTAGAGTAATTGGGCTAAGGACTTTAGGGATTAAGTGCTTATCGGATGATCCCGTGTCATGTTTTGTCCTTTTTGGACTTAAGACTTGGGATCTTAACCTCTTGTAGAGTCTTAAGGGATAAAGTTGGAGACTTTATCCATTTAGACAATAAAAATGATCAAATCTAGACTTTGGAACCTTTGGGATCGGAGGATCCAGCTTAACCCATTAAGATGTTTTAAACCCAGTGCCCATGATGTATTCCTATGTTGCCACCACATGGAGATTGGGTCTAACCCCGCCTGTTTTTTCATTTGAAGGCCACGATGTGGCGAGTCAACTTTGACCGTTGACTTTGACCATTGAATTTTGACTTGTGTTGACTTTGGTCAACCTCCTAGTTTTGGAAGGTAAGCTAAGGTTGTACTTTGTATGGTTGTATAGGTGGCGTATAGCATATGTATTCATAAAAATGGGAGTAGTAGCAGTTACCATTTGATAGGCGAGTCTCCTCACTGAACTTGTGGGCCGAAGGCATCAATATCGATCCACTAGATTATGTTGTAGGATGATAATTGTCTTCATGAAACTTACTAATATGTATTCATGAGCTTGTTGTCTTTGTGATTCCTGCTAGTGTTATTGTATGCTTAGATGTAGGGGTAAAATAAACCCTTACCAATTGAAAGATACTGAAGGAGTCGGAAGGGACTCAGAGAGTCAGAATGGACTCAAAGATTCGGAAAGGACTCATAGAGTCCGAAGGGACTGAGGGAGTCGGAAGGGACTCAGGGGTGAAATAGACTCGTTACAGCTTTAGGCTGATATGTATGTATGATGTGTATATATGGTATATGGTATTTTGTGGAACTCTCTAAGCTTTGTGCTTACCGTTTATGTTTAAATGTTTTTCAAGTACTCCCAGTTCAAAAGGGAAGGGCCCGACTTAATCTTAAATTAATTAGAATTACTTAAAGGTGCAAGGGTTGAATTGCAAAAGTTCAGTTATTGAGCAAGGGAGGCAATTCTAGAACATCCCTAGCTTGGTCAGTTTTAGGGTGAATCCAGAAAGGTTCTAGAAGCCTCCTATAGCTAATAAGGAAATTGATTTGAATAGGTCTAAAATATTATTATTTTATTATTCAAATTTTTGTTTCCACTAACTATAAATAGGGACCTTGTTTAGCCATTTCGTTCCAAAGGTTTCTAGGGTTTTGTGTGTGAGCTATTAGAGGCATCCACACTATTGGTGCTTGCTTTCCAATGGAAGACTTGAAGATCTACCTGGTTATATTTGATTATAACAGTTTTGGTTATATATAGATTAGTTGATTGTTTCTTAAGTATGTTGCTATGATGTAAAAATTTCATAGATCTTTGGGTTGCATGTTCCCATAAATTGTTTTATGTGAATTCAACTATGCGGATCTTTATGTTATAACCTAGAAAACCCATCAATTCATTGTACAAACTGCCCTTTCTCTTTGAAAAACATTTGGGTTCCACAAAGAACGGATCCTAGTAGAATGACCCATCGTAGTACTACACGCAAATTCAAACCTAGAATTAACCCACATAAAATTAATTTTAAACAACTCAACCCATGTTATTCTCATTTCTTGTACTCCCAAAAAACTCATTGTATTATTAACACACAATTCTTTGACCCATCCTCTCTTCTTATTCGACCGAACCCCACAATCATTAAGGAACACGCAATTCATGATATATGTATCACACCCATATTGATTAGTCTCTGCTTTAGATCCACTTTAGCATTCTCCACATATTAACCTAAAAATTTACCCAATTCAATGAAATTAGACACCTCATACTCGCTCTCTACTTCCTTATTGATTTACCCCATCCCTATTAAAATCAAAAACCTAACCTCATCGCCCATCCCTACCAATAACAAGTTGAGTTGTGTCGACACCTTGTTGCCCGCCAACAACCACATACTACATATCTAGCACTGGTTGTTGTACATAACCTTTTTGGCAGCCTCTCGACCCCTCCCCTTCATCATGGCTACCATGAACCTTAATATGATACATTGATTGAATAAGTTTTGCCCTTTTTTGTAACACCGTGATTTTAAAGGCAAAATTTTCATTTAAATAATCAATTTAATATTAAAACACTTGTTTAAAATCTCATTCATATTTGAATTACAAAACATAGTTCCTTTTTCACTTGAATAGAAAACCAGGATCCTCCAAAATACAACTCTTTCTTTGGTGTGTACAATCGAGCCGGTGCCATCCCGCGTTACTGAAAGAACCTGAAACAACATAACATAAAATACTGTAAGCACGAAGCTTAGTGAGTTCCCCAATATACACCTTACGCACATACGCCTTTCCAGGCCCTGACCTTCCGATCCACTGCACAATGCCTTCCGGCCCATGAGATAATCGCCTTCCGGCCCATAACGTGTTGCCTTCCGGCCCATAACACATTGCCTTCCGGCCCATAACATATTGCCTTCCGGCCCAGATAAATATACACAGTACGCATAACAAATAACTTACCGCATATAGCACATATTTCACATAACATACCCGACCTTCCGGTCACATAACATATTGCCTTCCGGCCCATAAACATACACAGCATATAATACATTTAACTTACCACATATAGCACATATATCATAGATCATATCCGACCTTCCGGTCACATAACATATTGCCTTCCGGCCCATATAAACATACATCGTACGCATAGCAATTACCTTACCATTTATGGCACGTATAACACATATCATATCCGACCTTCTGGTCACACAGTTAAACCCTTCCGGGTACAGTATAGTGAGAAGACTCACCTCGTGGATACTGGAAGTTAGCAACTCCTGAAATCACTTGCACTTGGTCCGCCGAGCTATAAGCTCCTATAACATCATATATCTCTTAATAATACTTTTATCTTCCACGTTAACTGACCCTAAGAAAACACACATAAGTCAACTCTGGTCAACGGTAAACGGTCAACGGTCAACTTGACCGGACTCGGCGAGTGCTAAGGCGACTCGGTGAGTCTAGACGTCCTCATCAATTCCTGATGTTCTCTTTCTACTCGTCGAGTATCCCTTTTTGACTCGACGAGTTCCTCGTGGAAGAATCGTGGGGCCACCCCGACTCCACTCGTCGAGTCTGAAGAACAGCTCGACGAGTCCCAGTTATTCTTCAAGCTACTCGCCGAGTCTGTTCATTGGACTCGGCGAGTCCATGCCATGCAGTCGATCAAACTGCTTCCTGAGATCGGTATTGTCCCGACCACTCATAGGTTTAGTCCTCCTAAGCTGGCACAACACGTAAAACCTTCATTTAGGTGCTCATGCTACACCCCAAGACTTGTAATTTACCTTTTGACTTAAGGCATAAGGATTCCAATCCAAAACCCCTCTTAATTCCCGAAATACACAGACATGGGACATTCTGGATCTCTAAAGGTCCTAATACAGGGTTATAGTCGTTTGGGAAACAAGGTAACCATCAATCTAATCACAAAAGGGTTCCATAAACCCTAAATCCATGCACACATTCACATAACAGAAAATAATCCGAAATGTTACCTGAATAACGCACTCTCTGTGTCCCCAAGCCTCAAAACATGATTCCCTTGCTGTTCCTTTAGCCAAAACCTTCCCCTTCTTGCACAATAACTTCTTCAAAATCACCAATGGCCTTCAATCCTTGCTCTAGATGCCCCTAACCGATTTAGGGTTCTTCTCAGTAGCTAAAAGGGAACAATGACGGCCAATGATCCCCATTTTTACGTCCCAAACCTGAACGGCTAGGGTTTACGCTAAACAGCGCAGACTCGCCGAGTCCCTACTTGGACTCGTCGAGTCCAGTCGCGAACCCGCGACCAAATCTGCGATCCTACTCGGCGAGTCTGGCTCCAACTCGCCGAGTCCCCCCTTTAAAACACCCCAAAAATGTAATTTTAACAATACTTGAGATTTCGGGTTGTTATAATTCTCCCCCACTAGAATCAGACTTCGCCCTTGAAGTCTCACTCTGGAAATAGTTCCGGATGCTGCTCCCGCATCTCACGTTCCGGCTCCCCAGTCACTTCTGATCTCTTCCGAGGTTGCCACTGAACCAATACCAGAGGTACCTCCTTGTTCCTCAGAACCTTGATCTTCCGATCCCTGATGGCCACTGGCCTCTTAGCGTAACACAGGCTCGCATCCACCTAATTGTTCTCTAGTGGAACCACTGCTGACTCATCGGCTATACACTTCTTCAATTGCGACACATGAAAAGTGTCATGGATCCATCCCAATTCCGTTGTCAACTCCAAACGGTAGGCCACCCGTCCTACCCTCGCATTTTCACGAAAAGGCCCAACATATCGGGGCCCCAACTTTCCCCTCTTCCTGAATCGAATCACCCCTTTCCAAGGAGAGACCATCAGAAGTACGAAATCGCCGACCTGAAACACATGCTCGTAACGGCGTCTGTCTGCATAACTTTCCTGTCAACTCTAGACGATCATTAACCTCTGTTTAACCTGTTGAATCTGCTCTGTCGACTAAAGCACGATCTCTGTACTGCCCACCACTCCGTGTAACCGAGAATTCCCCAAATGCAACTCTGCTCCAAATCACCACGATCACTCGACCCATAAGGGTTAGGAAACCATGAATCACCGGATCCCCGATCCAAAGCCCCCTTTATCCATTTTGGAATGACTGAGAGACCCATTCACACTCTCAGAGCAACTCTCGCGAGTTCTCCTCTTGTAATCGCATACATATGCTGCACTAGTCCCAACATACCTTCCTCTTCCCTTACCTAGGGAAATCCGCTTGACGACCTTGCCACTACTCCATGTATCGCACATGCTCTGGATCTGCTCGCAAGGACTCTCAGGTCCACGCGTTACCTCTCCTCAGCAAATGAGGGTCCGACATCACCTCCTATGCAACAGCACAAAGGGCGGCATACTAATGTACTAATGATGGCTGTTGATATGGGACAACTCAATCAAAGATCCATACATACCGCGGCTTCCTCCGAAATCTAATGCACATGCCCGAAGCATGCCTTCGAGCGTCTGGATCGTTTACTCTCTCTAAAGTATCCTCAGATGTCATCATGATAAGCTCATTTCCATATTCCTCTTCAAGACTGAGTACCAGATCAGCTTTTGGCTCCACGTCTGAGCCCCCAACGGTCCCCCATATCATGATCCAAATATCCCACTAACTTTCTCCCCGTGACCACTATCCCGACCTAGTGACACGTAAGTCACAAAATCCTCTTTTCCTCATGCGAGAAAATATAATCCAACCGAGGATCGTCTCGACTCCAATCTCTGGTTTCTGCTGCGCGTATTCCTTGCGTATCTCACCGCATCTCCCGACAGAGACGGAGACCCCCGTCTCGCCCCCGACCCAACATCGAAGCTCCAAAGACTCAATACCAGGGCTACCCAAACTCGAAACTCTTCCACCTCATACACTGTTCGAAAATATTCCAACATCAAAATTCTCTTGCCATCTAGTGAGTACTGCGACTCCACGCAGTATCACAACACCTTCATAATAGTGGGTACTTCGGCTCCCCGCAGTATCACAACACCCTCTGTCTTGTGAGTACTGCGACTCGAATACCCATCACAGGCTATGGAGGCAATCAACATAACAACCGCCCATCTTGCGAAAATCCGCTCTCTCAAATAATCTCCCTGGATGCCCATACTTGAAGGCTCCCACTAGATCCGCAGATACTTGATATGCCACACTTCGATTCAATTCAGGGTTCACAAGTAACTCCGAAATAAGGATATCATACCCGGATATCACAGAGTACTCCAACAGAACACCACAAGATCCTGCCACAACCACTGATCTCCTGCCCCAAGCACCATATAAACACAATGATACGTTTCCTCTGAACCCCATAATTAAATCTATATTTTTCTCCCACTTTACAACTTCGGTGCATCTAATTTCTCGATTGGAATACGAGAAAACGCTGACGTTACGAAATATGCTGATAATTCTTCGAATCCCTTTTCCCCGACACTCAAAATCCAAACAAGGATGCGCATACCGATCCAATCATTCTCTATCTACTTGCAACGACACCAAACACCTGTCATGGATACATTCGTTCTCCTCCTCAAGTACTTCCTGCATTAACTCACTCTGACCCTTTTCCTAGATCACCGACACCTCTGGTCTCATGATTTCTTACAGCATATCTCTATACTTCACTTATAACCACTCTTGACAAATCTTTGCTTTCTTACATACTGCACCCGGTTCTCCCCCACTTAGGGTTCGAACCATCACCAATTAGCACTCAACCAACCCACGACTATTTTTCACCAGCGAAATCGCACCTGCTCCGAGGAAGTGCTACGCAACGCCCGATAATTCCTCCCTTAAGGAAGTCGATCAACCCTCTATACTCTGAACCTCTGATTAACTCCCCAAGAACTTCTCATCACGACTGTCTCTAATCGTTCCAAATCCCATCCCAATCTAACACTAAGCATCTCAACTGCTCAATAACATCCCTGGCTCATAGACTGCTCCGCAAAATCATCGTTCCTCTCACCTCAACTCATCAACCCATGTTCCAACACCGGAATTGTCCCAAGGACAGGGACCCACTCCCAACATAGACGAAAACTCTCTGCACTGCAAAACGACTGAACTCCCCACTGCTACCACCATAACACAACCTACTATTCTCCATTAGGTGTGGTGTGGTTCTCGACTACCTCAGTCCCAACTGACTGTCTGCTCACGATAAGTCACTGCCTCGCGGCACACCCGCTACCTGATACTCTGAGGGAAATCATTATCGATAACGACCTGCAGGGTGTACTCCCAAATCCAAAACTGAAATATCAGGCCTCTCGTGTCTTGCACACGAACCTAAATGGCACTACCCACTTAGAAGGTGACCTCTCCTCTATCGACTAATTGCTCGACTCAGACCGAAATTTTCCTCTCCCTTTAGCTCCTTACCACAATACTCTGCTAAGCCCTCGCCCTTCCTCTCGAGGAACGCCTCTCCATACTCAATCAGGGTCTACTGGCCGAAATCCCATAGCGTCCGATCTCTACCTCATCGATCATGACCGGATAACAAGATAGTCACAAGCATCATCCACTACGAACCATGGTACTCATCCCATGACATCCCTTCTCAATCTGCTCCGGTGTATGGTACCCGAACCATAACATCACTCCTCAATCTGCTCCGATGTATGGTACTCGAACCACAGCATCTATCCTCAATCTGTTCCGATGTATGGTACTCGGACCATAACATCACTCCGCAATCTGCTCCGATGTATGGTACTCGAACCATAACATCACTCCTCATTTCGTTCCTTAGGACCTTCAGAATGCTCCTTGTATCAAGTATGGGTCCTTTGCTTTCAGTAGTACGGGCCCATACTACCTGCCACATCTACCCATACTTTCCACACGGACCATCCCAGAGCTCCTAAGTAGCTGCTCGACCTGCTCTTTCACCAATCCCATCGTGCGTGCTCGCTCCCCAGCGAAATCCTCTACTCTACCAGCGTACTCACCTGGCTAGGTTTACTCCCTAGCCCCTTCTGCCGTCCTCCCACTTCTTTGCTATCAGCTGCTGAAGAGCTCCTAATGATGCCAGCCATCTACCTCCTGAATATCGTCATACTCACTTAGTAGCTGACTCCCATCATCGAGAGTTCCACAAAGCACAAAGCAAGCAGCATTCGAGCATCGAAGAATACATAGGACTCCCTATCTGCGATAACTCCACCTTCTCGGCTCATCCTCGGAAGTACCACTGAACTCTGTAACTCTACCCCTCGTGCGTTCTAACTGGATACTCTCTCTCATCACATACTCAAAAGCATAACGCACATATAGAAACAAACCCTAGGCTAAGGCATCACAAATCAGGACACTCTAGTCCTAAGATATGAAATACCTAGCCTGTCTCTAGCATGCAATAATATCTCATAAAGTGCATCATAAATATTTCATAACACAAAAGTAAGGGTATTTTGGGAAATCACCGTTTGGTTCTGGCTGATTGTACACACTGCTCTTTCTTGCTTTCTCTTTGAACTCTTATTCGCTTTTAGAAAACTATTTATTTGAAAACTTTTTCTTACTTCCTCAGTTTGAGTCCAGATTTACCCGAAGGCGCATCCGAATCCCTCAAACCAAGGTTCTGATACCAATTTGTAACACCGTGATTTTCAAGGCAAAATTTTCATTTAAATAATCAATTTAATATTAAAACACTTGTTTAAAATCTCATTCATATTTGAATTACAAAACATAGTTCCTTTTTCACTTGAATAGAAAACCAGGATCCTCCAAAATACAACTCTTCCTTTGGTGTGTACAATCGAGCCGGTGCCATCCCGCGTTACTGAAAGAACCTGAAACAACATAACACAAAACACTGTAAGCACGAAGCTTAGTGAGTTCCCCAATATACACCTTACGCACATACGCCTTTCCAGGCCCTGACCTTCCGGTCCACTGCACAATGCCTTCCAACCCATGAGATAATCGCCTTCCGGCCCATAACATATTGCCTTCCGGCCCAGATAAATATACACAGTACGCATAACAAATAACTTACCGCATATAGCACATATTTCACATAACATACCCGACCTTCCGGTCACATAACATATTGCCTTCCGGCCCATAACATATTGCCTTCCGGCCCATAAACATACACAACATATAATACATTTAACTTACCACATATAGCATATATATCATAGATCATATCCGACCTTCCGGTCACATAACATATTGCCTTCCGGCCCATATAAACATACATCGTACGCATAGCAATTACCTTACCATTTATGGCACGTATAACACATATCATATCCGACCTTCCGGTCACACAGTTAAACCCTTCCGGGTACAGTATAGTGATAAGACTCACCTCGTGGATACTGGAAGTTAGCAACTCCTGAAATCACTTGCACTTGGTCCGCCGAGCTACAAGCTCCCTATAACATCATATATCTCTTAATAATACTTTTATCTTCCACGTTAACTGACCCTAAGAAAACATACATAAGTCAACTCTGGTCAACGGTCAACGGTTAACGGTCAACTTGACCGGACTCGCCGAGTGTTAAGGCGACTCAGCGAGTCTAGACGTCCTCATCAATTCCTGATGTTCTCTTTCTACTCGTCGAGTATCCCTTTTTGACTCGACGAGTTCCTCGTGTAAGAATCGCGGGGCCACCCCGACTCCACTCGTCGAGTCTGAAGAACAGCTCGAGGAGTCCCAGTTATCCTTCAAGCTACTCGCCGAGTCTGTTCATTGGACTCGGCGAGTCCATGCCATGCAGTCGATCAAACTGCTTCCTGAGATCGGTATTGTCCCGACCACTCATAGGTTTAGTCCTCCTAAGCTGGCACAACACGTAAAACCTTCATTTAGGTGCTCATGCTACACCCCAAGACTTGTAATTTACCTTTTGACTTAAGGCATAAGGATTCCAATCCAAAACCCCTCTTAATTCCCGAAATACACAGACATGGGACATTCTAGACCTCTAAAGGTCCTAATACAGGGTTATAGTCGTTTGGGAAACAAGGTAACCATCAATCTAATCACAAAAGGGTTCCATAAACCCTAAATCCATGCACACATTCACATAACAGAAAATAATCCGAAATGTTACCTGAATAACACACTCTCTGTGTCCCCAAGCCTCAAAACATGATTCCCTTGCTGTTCCTTTAGCCAAAACCTTCCCCTTCTTGCACAATAACTTCTTCAAAATCACCAATGGCCTTCAATCCTTGCTCTAGATGCCCCCAACCGATTTAGGGTTCTTCTCAGTAGCTAAAAGGGAACAATGACGGCCAATGATCCCCATTTATACATCCCAAACCTGAACGGCTAGGGTTTACGCTAAACAGCGCAGACTCGCCGAGTCCCTACCTGGACTCGTCGAGTCCAGTCGCGAACCCGCGACCAAATCTGCGATCCTACTCGGCGAGTCTGGCTCCAACTCGCCGAGTCCCCCCTTTAAAACACCCCAAAAATGTAATTTTAACAATACTTGAGATTTCGGGCTGTTACATTTTTCACCTCTTTTGAGTAGTATTTTTCGCTAGACACCACTTTTACCAGCCCTTCTTGGTATCCCTCATTACCCTCATCCGGTTTGTAATCATCATAGACAAACTTATCGTAAAGCTCATCCCTAAGCTCTCTTCTTATTTGCCCATGAAACTAATCATCATTCTAACATCCCAAAAACCACAACCAAAATTTTTGTTTTTAAGTTAAAAAAATATTGTTTCTAGAAAGAACAAGTCAAGAAAATCATAAGTATCGAAATAGAATCAACCTAAAATCAGAGTATCATAAAGTGCGGAATCATGAAAGCAACCGATGAGAGTGTACACTCAAATCTTCGCCTTTCAACGATCATCTGAAATACATTTAAATCCAAAACCGTAAGCACAGAGTTTAGGGAGTTCCCCAAAATATCACATACAACACATCATAAATAAACAAACATATGTTATTAGTAACCCTAGGTCCTATCAGTAATCCCAATGGGCTAATAGCATGCCCTGTTGGTCATCACCAACCCTTGGGATTATCAGCCACCTCAATGGGCTAACAACACACCCTATAGCTAATAGTAGCTCGGTAATATATAAAAACAAGCAGCAAATAAGACACAACTAGTCAGCATGCACACACTATGGCATAAGTAATACAAACAGAAGATTCACCTTGCAGTTAGTAGCTAAACATAACAGCTCTCACATAGTGAAGATCGATACTACGAGATGCCTAAATAATGATATAGAAATACACTCTCATCTATACCCTAAAACCCTCATATTGACTTAAATTCTAAAAGGTCAAACTCAATGGTCAAAGTCAGCCTCAGTTGACCCCACGTCATGACCAAACTTTGGTCACGTTATGGTAGAATAAGGGAAAAAAACAGGCACAATATCCCTAGTCACCATGTCGTGGAGAGCAAGCTGCCATGTTGTGAATACTAGGCTCTCACAACTTAATAAATTAAGCTCTTAATCCATCAAGGTACCCATCCATACTTTCTCGAAGGCTTTCTTACTTCTGCTATACCATAAAAATCATTTCTTTTTAGACATGCATGTCCAATGCAAGTCTAGAACTCAAACTAGGTCAAAAAGGAAAGAATGAAGACAAATTTTCATGCATGGAGTCCAATACGCCATCAAACTTCAGATCTCGAACTTATGTCTACTAAGGGAGCTTAAGGATCCATAAAGTTTCTAACTTTATGGAACCCATGCACTCAACTTAACCCAACTATCAAGAAAAGTTGGTAGAAACCTAGATCTAGCATGATACAAAGAGAAAGGTAGGTTCTTGAGGTCTTACAAAAGTACAACAATGACACAAGATGATGAGGGGATACTTCTACTTCAAATCACTAAAACATCACCAAAAGCGTCACAAATCAACAATGGAGGCTAGGGCTTTCCTTAAGGGTGAAGAGAGGCGATGGACGTTGAAGGTGTGCAAACCCTAGCCCTCACTTCCCTTAAATAGGGGCACAAAAACCGGAGTTAGGGTTAATCACTCAGGCAACCACCATGTCATAAACATAAGCTTGTCACATCGTGTCACACAACACATTTTTTACTGCCATGGACACGTCATGGCGTATCCTTCACCTTGTTGTGGCCATCACAAGGTCCACATTTTTAACTCTTAATTGCCTAAAACATAAATGAACATTTACCTAAAATAGGTGTTACAATCATGTACATCAGGTTCCCATGGAACCATTTCCTTGGCATAAACCTGATATTCTTTTCCTTCTACTACCATAGAAATCGTCTCTTGAATATTATCCATCACTTACGTCTAAATGCACACTTTATCCACTGACATGCAATTAGACTAATCATCGTCGAGAAAACACACCACACTTGAACACAACGGGATTCCATGAACACAAAGGAAGCCGATGAAGGTCCAAATACAATAGTCTATGCAACAACACAAAATCTTTACCAATTGCTTTGAATTTACCAAAAGTATTTGGAATTCCAACATTAGCAGTGAAATTTTTGCACGGTTTCACTAATGCACACACCACCCCCACCCATAAATCTCTTAACGTATCGAATTTAATTATGGAAAAACCATATTCACAACATAAAATATAGAAGATTTGGAATGGAACTCGCATCTCTTACCTAAGCAAGTATAGTAGATTGAACATCAATCATCCAAGTTAATTCTCGGTCGCAGATCATCATTTTCTTCTGAGGTACCTCCGGTATCGGCTTACTCGTTCCTTCACCCAACATAACTTTGGCATACAACTTCCCAGGATCACTACCATTACTACCATTCTCTTTTGTTCTAATTTTACTCTAATGATTAGGCTTTTTAGTCTCCTTGTGCAACACCATTACATCCTCCTTCCTCTTGAATCTTGCAACAGATGCAAAAAAACATGATAATCCGAACCATAATTCACACAACTTTCTATCAATCATTTGATGATCCTGAACCTTGATTAAAAAAAAATCTCTCTTTTTTTTTTTTTTTTTTTAATTTTTTATTTTAAATATAGGCATCCACAACGTCCCCATCTTTGCACATCGATTCAACAGTTCATGTGGTTGTAGGTCATTCGGTAAAATAACACTGATATTATATCCACTATGTCAAGATTGAAACCCCCTCTTCCAGTTTGGTACACACATTTGCAACTACGAAATGTACAATTCCACCCAACAACCCTTCCCCCACCCCTGAATCAACAATAATGGAACCACCGTCACAATCACCCGAAAAATGGAAATCCATGTAGGCGGAGACGTCAAAATTTTGTTTTTATGTTCTAAATTAAATCCATTATTGATTTCAAATAATCTTGAAACATATATGGTTTTAATTTTACTGATATTTTCGGTAATTAAAATGTTAGAGGCCAGATATTACTTATTGTACTAGGCCCAAAATATTTGGGGACTATTTTCTTAAAGTTAAAAAAGTTCTGGTTGTGTAGTTATGAAGATTCCAAATATTGTCTTCTAATGAATAATTCTAAATTTATTTATATGTTTTGTATATGTTAAATAACAATAAATGTTTTAACAACAAAAATGGTAATATCGTCATTTGCCTTCCTTATAGTCAACATTCTACACACGCTTTTGTATACATGCAATACGTCACCACACGCTGCTAAGCAATCGTCATATAGATACTTTTCCCCACTCTCACATCCGCGCTTGATCGATATCATTCTCTCTCGACGTGCGTGACCATAGTCGAGCGTCAGGCGCGAGGAAGTGATATTTAAGAAACTTCGGGACACTTGCTTTTTCCACATTTAATTCTAAATTATCATTTTTTCTATCAATAATTTCCGCATATAACTACGATCGTTGTTGTGTGTGTACTTGCTGTACTTAACATCGATCTCACTCCACCAATTGTTGTATGGAATCCCCAACTTGGCCGGAGAGTTCTCAAAGCAACCGGATAAAAGCAATTCAAGAACTCACCCACGGTCAAGAATGGACAAATAAGCTTCAGGAGGCCCTTTGGTGCCCGGAGAATTTCGAGTCTGACCCAACATCAATCGATGGTGTATTGGTTCAAATCTTGGAGATGTTCGAGAAGACCATCTCAATCGTGGGTACTTCTAGCAGTATCAATAACGCGACTTTTGATCAGCTTCTCACCAGTGATTTGCATTCTTCTGCCAGTTTGGGTAAACCAAAATCGGAAAATATTAACGAGACTCCAAATTCAGTAATACCGGTGAAAATTAAAAAGAGATGTGTTAAAAGAAGGTATAATATTACAATTATTTTAGACTGATCATATCCTTGTTTACCAAGCTAGAAAATAAACTGCAAAATGATTCCTCACCATAAGATTAGATCGTATGTGAATTATTTTAGGGTTTGATACATACATATATCGATATCAAGTTGCTAATACGTTATTTCCTTATGCAAATGCAGAAAAAGCTCATGGACATCTACAAAAGTAACTTCCGATCTGATTGATGATGGGCATGCTTGGAGAAAATATGGCCAAAAGGAAATTCTTAATGCGAACCACCAGAGGTCTTTTTTTATATTAAAGTCCAGTATTTATTACTATTTTATGTATCCACAAACGCATAGATAAAGCATTTTTCAAAAGTACATGTAATCATTAGATCGACGACAAACAGATCTAGCTCATCACTAATTACAATATCTCCCGATTAATTTGTTCAACACTCATAAATATGTTACTTTGTTTCTTAAAAATCATGGAATTCCATAAAGAATACACATATTCATGAATAAACTGAATCTCAAACCCAAAACAATTTAGTAGTTAGCCTCTACATGTAAGGCTTACATTAAATTCAACCACTTAATTAATTGTTAATGATTACTTAAACTAAGTGTACATAGCTCAATGAAAATTTAGTTTAAGCAAATGATATTTTGTTTCTCGGAGATAACTCATATATAAGATAAACCAATCAACCATAAAGATGCACTAACTTGTCTTGGACCTAATTAATAATATCAATGGATCTCTATAACCTTTTAGGGCAATTAATTAATTTGTATATACTAAAAGAAGAACTTTTTCCTAATTTTCCTCACTTATAGTTTTTTATATGCAGGAGTTATTATAGGTGTACTTACAAGTCCGACCAAGGGTGCCTAGCAACAAAACAAGTTCAAATGATCGAAGATAAGCCACCAAAGTATAGGATAACCTACTTCGGGAATCATACTTGCAATAATCTACAAAGAGCTCCTCCAATCATATTGGATTCTCCAGATCCTAGAGATGAGTCGATTATCCTTAATTTTGAAACAAAGGAACTCATAAAGAAGAAACACCTTCACCCTAATTTCCCATCCATTAAACAAGAGCTTAAGGATGGGTTTCCTTCTCTAAGCAGCCTGGGAGGCAACCAGTCTTCATCTTGTAATAACGATCCACCATGGGGTTCATTTACACATGTTCCACAAGTTCCAACAGAATCAGTATCTTTGATGTCATCATGGTTGGATCATGAGGAGATGGTATCACCACGGGCGTATTCTGGGTTGGATCGTGGGGACATCATATCCTGATGGGTATATTCATCTATGGCTGGTACTAATGGTTATCAAGTGAAATCATATTCTTGGAAAGAATGATTTCAGTAATACTTTCTTCTGAATTATGCTTTGGTTAGAGTTTCTATTTCAAGATGTATTCGAGATTCAGCAATATTATAAAGTTTCTCTATTAACTAATTAAAGTTTTAAATATGAAATCAAGTCTAATTTAATTTGATGTATGAGCTATGAGATGCATTATATACATGTCAAGTTGTGTTAATGCTTAGAGTAGTGTAATGTATACAAAAAGCATACATACATACATAAATACATACATACATACAAACCAAACATATACAAAATTTTCGTAGCTTGCAAATTTCATAAACTTAGGGGGGAGGGTTAACCTTAATGTTAGTTTAGAAAATATTGAAGTGCTTAGTTTGTCCAAGGTATTATGATATTTGGTGATCAAGGCACGTGACAATTGATCTTATTTACATAACCAGTACTATAAATAGAACATTTAGCTTTAGTACCTTTTCATTAGAGCATTATAATGAGTCATTTGAGATGGGTTGTCCTTGCAGTTCAAGTTTGGTTCTATGATTTCTTCTTCATTTTATAGCAATTCAATAGTTTTTATGTGATTGGACATTTGCAAATTTTAAATAGAATATTTATTTTGGTTGCCAAAATAATATAATCTGAGTTTTCAACAACAACGAGTTTTTTTTGTAGATCGAGGAGGTTTTCTATGATGATAACATTTTCTTAAACAAGCACAAATTGATGTGACAATGGTGTTAATTAAGAGAAATGATGAGTTTTATGGATAAAAAATCATGCGTTATATATTGTAGTTGTTGACGTTGTAGGAAATGGACTCTCAAAACTCACTCTAAAATGAACTTACAACGGAGAAAATGTATAGCCAAAAGAAAGTATTCTAAAGTTGGAGGAACTGTCATTTTATATTAATGTAAAAAACAAAAGAGATTTATTTATAACCTTACCTACACTAGTCACATTAGTCACATGGGAAGATGCAAAAGGGATAAAATAGTAGTGGACTCACCAAAAACTTATATTCTCCCTAAGATCAGGTAAAAGCTTTTACCAAGCTTTTATTATTAAAAAGAAAAAACATGCATAATTAGATAATAGACCCACATGACCCATGAACCAAAATGGACTTAACTCATTAAGATTACCCAACATTCACCCCCCGTAATCTTGATGAGGTTTCTTCATCACAACAAAGCCAATTCTTCATATTCTATAAATTGGCTTTGTTCTCTTTGTCTTTCCATTTGGTACATTCATTTGCAAAGTGTCCAAATGCTTCACAATCATAGCATCTAAGCCCACTCTTATCACCACGACCCGATCTTCTTCCACGTCATCTTTCACATATACCGAATCCTCTTCCCCAACCTCTTCCTCGTCTATATTCCCATCATCATGCTCATCATTGGTTAATAAAAGTTGTCCTTGTTTTTCTTGATGTCCTTGTTTATCATCTCTTTCATCATGACTTTTGTGTCTTTCTTTATATGATTTGAGTCTTCCCACTGCTTCTTCAAAAGACATGGTTTCAATATCCGAGCATTGCTCGGTGGAGGTAATGATTGGTAAACATTTCTTTGGAGCTGAATTGATAAGGGGTTCTAAATCAGTTCATGCTCAAGAAAAGACCATGTTCATAGAAGTAGGTTGTTATATCTCGAGGTTAGATCCATTTAAGCTATGTAAAGCCATCAAGTTGTCAACTTTACTAATGTATACCATGGAAACAGCGTAGATCTATATTTTGGAGCCTTGGATTTGGGGAAAGGGCTTAATAGATTAAGAACTATGAAGAACTCTGCGAGTTCATAGAGGAATTTGACGAGTTAGGTTGAACCATCTCGATTCTGTTAAAGGGAAGAACTCAGTGAGTTGGAGGGAAACTCAACGATCAGGATCGTGATTTTACGAATCTATGATACATGGGAACTCGACAAGTTGAAGGGAAAACTTGATGAGTTGAGTCAACTCGGAGCGTTGACTTCGATTTTGAATTTGACTTGACCTGAACTTTGTACAGACCCGAAAGGGGTTATGAGCATGAAATGGTATCTAAGGGGTTGCTTTGGTTTAGGGAGTGAGTAGAGTTGATTCTGGGCAGAGACATTTCAGCTATCATCCAACATTTGAAGTGGTTTTCCTCTTGGTAGAACAGGTCGAAGGCACCAACATCGGCCCTTGTATGTTATGTGTGATGATTAGTAGCTAAGTGTGGGCAGGTCGTGTATCTTAGCATTATTTGAGTATGGATATGGAATGGATTATTAGATTTGGTTATACTTGTTGTCTGTCTGATACTTGTATGTGTGCTTACTTAGCTGATTGTGGGTGAAACATCCCAAAAATACAGTCAAAAAATTTCATTTTTAAATCATTATTATAGCCATAAAGATCATCACCATAAAATAAAATCATAAAACATGAATCTCAAAACATTATAACGTATATCAATATATAAAAATCTCATATCAAATATCAGAGTAAATTCCCAAGCTAGAAAAACTGTGGTGTGTGCCATACGATCATCCCGGACCCTTCCCTTTGCTAGCTGAAGTACCTGAAACCAAAACTAAGCACGAAGCTTAGTGAGCTCCCTCAAAGTACCATATACCATACAATAACGCATAATAGCACATATTGGGCCTTGCCCACTACATTGGGCCCCGCCCGATATCGGACTAATCTGACATCGGGCCCCGCCCGACATCGGACTGAAGTCCGGCATCGAGCCCCGCCTGGCATCAGACCGAAGTCTGAAATACATAACACATAAGCATATAACATATACACATAATAGACTTCCTTGGGCTTGCCCAGGCGTCAGACCGAAGGTCGTCACACATAACATATAAGCTAATTCTTCATCGGGCTTACCCCGACATCGGGATTGCCTCGGAATACATAACACATAACATGCATGAATCATAAAGACATCAAGCATACATATACCCTACTCGGGACCACCCTGGCATCGGACCGAAGTCTAGAAACATATAATCTGCATCAGGCTAACCCCGGCATCGGACCGAAGCCCGATATACTCTAAATACATAAACGGGCCGGAATTGGTGCCTTCGACCAGTTCCTACTGGAGGAAAACTCACCTCACAAAGCTGTCTGTGAAATCTCGCGGTGAGGAATATCTGATAACTGCTCCAACATGTCCCCGGCTATCAAAATCAAAATAATACTTAGTCAAAATCTAATAATCCTCCGTAGGGTAAAATGACCATTTTACCCCTGGTCAAAGTCAACGCTCTATTCAAGGTCAAAAATCAAAGTCAGCTCCCAGTCACCCCATCTTGCCGAGTTATCTGTTAACTCGTCGAGTTCTATACTATCAGACCCGTGATAACTAAGTTAACTTGTTGAGTCCCTTCGCAGACTCGTTGAGTTCTATCTAGTACAGACTCAGGGAAAAACGAGTCAACTCATTGATTCCTTTCATAGACTCGGCGAGTTATTCAACTTCTTAGTTTAGATCGCATCCAGCTAGATGAGTTACTTACCAACTCAACGAGCTCACTCAAAAACAGAAAAGGTTTGGGGACCACAACATGACTCGCCAAGTCACATAAATAACTCGTTGAGTCGATTCTAATCACTTCATATGCTTGCATCTCACAGATTTGGACTCCCTAGGTTATTATAATACATAAAGTTGCTAACTTTACGTGCATGCATGGTGTCATGAAGCTAGAACACCAACTCCAAGCTAAAATCACAACATGATGCATAGAATGGAGTCATGGCTGAATAAAGGTGAAAACTCTGAGCTTCTAATGCTCACGAATGCCCATATCTAAAGTCCTTACATCTCCAAAAGCTCACATCTCGGAAATGGCCTTGGAAATGGCCCAAAAATGACATCATGAAACCTTAAGAGAATATCTAAATGAATAGAAGCCAAGGTATAATCTTTATACCTCCAAAGGGTCTGAAATGCAACATAAGCTCTAGATCTACTGCTTCTTCTTGAATCACCAAGGGTTTCCTTCCTTCTCATAGCTTTAAATCACACAAAATGACAAGAACTAACACAATAACACACAAGGTTGATTAAGGTTTCGAGAGTGGGCTATGGGGGTGATAGAGTTTGGGGTGGAGGCTTGATATGATGTTTCAATAGGGTGAAAACCCTAAAGATTAGGTTTTCCACCTGACGGACCCACTCGTCGAGTCAAGACTTTCGACTTGTTGAGTAGACCACTTAAATCCAGCATCCAAACTGGCATATTCTCGACGAGTTAGGGCTACCAACTCGTCAAGTAGCTCTTAAAAAATAAATACTTTAAATTAAATGCACACTAGGAACGTGATGTTAAAATTCTCCCCCCTTTCTGTTAGAATTTGTCCTCGAAGTCTGATATGTCTAAAAACAACTTTGGGTAGTGCTCTCTCATCTCCTCCTTAGGCTCCCAAGTCCACTTTGAGCCCTTGCGGTGCTGCCACTGCACCTTTACTAGATCGACCCTCTTGTTCCTCAACTCCTTTGTCTTGCAATCTAAAATCGCCACCGGCATCTCAATGTAATTCAGGCTATCATCGACCAGGATATCCTTTAACGGTACATCCATCGTGTCATCCACTAAGCACTTCTGTAGATCGGAAACATGGAAGGTACTGTGGATCTGGCTGAGCTCGGCGGGAAGATCCAGTCTGTACGCTACCTTGCCCACCCGGGCTATGACTCTGTAGGGGCCAATATAATTGGGGACCAACTTGCCCTATTTCTGGAACCGTATTATACCCTTCGAGGGTGACACCTTTAGGAGAACCATGCCGCCCTCCTGAAACTCCAAGTCTGAACGCCGCTTGTCAACGTAGCTCTTTTATCGACTCTGAGCAGTCTGAAGCCTGCTTCAGACCATCTAGATCCGCTCTGTGGTCTTGAGTACTACCTCGGTACTCCCCATGACCCTCTGACCGACCTCACCCCAACAAATTGGGGTCCTATACTTCCTCCCGTAGAGCATCTCGAAGGGAGGTCAGTCTATATTGGCATGGGAACTATTGTTATACGAAAATTAGCTAACGGAAGATACATATCCCAACTGTCACCGAAATCCAAAACACATAATCGAATCATGTCCTCGAGAGTCTGAATCATCCTCTTTCTCTTTCCGTCCATCTGGGGGTGGAAATCGGTGTTGAAATGGAGACGAGTACCCATCTCGTCGTGAAACCGCTTCCAAAACTTGGTAGTAAAATGGACATCTCGGTCTGACACCATTGCGAAAGGAACTCCATGTCGTGCCACTACCTCTCGCATGTAAATCTCGGCCAGGATGCTCTCCTGGATCGGTATAAAGTAGGCGTTCTTGGTCAGCCGATCCACGATGACCCAAATCGCATTAACCCCACGTGTGATCCTAAGAAGCTTAGTGATAAAATCCATAGTAATGTCCTCCTATTTCCACACGGGGATGTCTAATGGTTGCATCTTGTCGTGAGGCCTATGGTGCTCTGCCTTGACCTTCCTGCAGGTCAGGCATCTCTCTATATATACCAGGCTACATCCCGCTTCATGCAGGGCCACCAGTAATCAAGTCGAAGATCTTTGTACATCTTTTTCGCCCCAGAATGGATAGAGAACCTGGACTTGTGGGCCTCGTCCATCAGTATCTGCAATACTCTGCCCCAGTATGGTACCCATACCCTCCCATGCAGGGTCAACAACTCACAACTGTCATAATTAAAGGAGGCCACTTGGCCTATAATCCGTTCTCACTTCCAACGCTCCTCCTTCAGTCCCTTAACCTGCACCACTCTAATTTTCTCCAGTAATGGAGAAATAACTGTCATCCTTAAACATATGTCTTAGATCAGGGCCGCTACCGCTTTGCGACTCAGGGCGTCCGCCACTACGTTGGCTTTGCCCGGGTGGTAAAGGATCTCACAATCGTAGTTATTCACCACATCTAACAACCGACGCTTCCTCATGTTTAGATTTGGCTGATCCATGAGGTACCTCAAACTCTTGTGGTCCGTGTAAATGGTACAACATACCCCATAGTGGTAGTGTCGCCAAATCTTGAGGGCGAATACCATAGCCCCCAATTTTCAGTTTTGTGTCAGATAGTTAGCCTCGTGAGGCTTCAGCTGTCTCGCGGCATAAGCTATCACATGACCCCGCTACATCAACACTGCTCCTATGCCTGTGATCGAAGCATTACAGTAGACCATGAAGTCATCAACTCCCTATGGCAAGGTCAGAATCGGTGCCTTACATAACCGTTGTCTGAGAGTCTCGAAGTCTGCCTGCTGCTTAGGTCCCCAACAAAAAACCACTGACTTCTTGCTCAATCGGGTCAACGGAACTGAAATCTTGGATAAGTCCTGAATAAATCTCTTGTAATACCCTACCATACCCAAGAAACTCTGAATATCAGTTGGAGACCTCGGAATCTCCCACTGCATCACGGCCTCTATCTTGGCCGGATCGACTAGAATACCCTTCTGGTTGACGATATGCCCAAGGAACTGCACCTCGCGCAACCACAACTCACACTTAAAGAACTTCACAAAAAGCCTCTCCTTCCTCAATGTCTCCAGTAGCTCTCTCAGGTGCTCCTCTTGCTGCTCCCGAGTCTTGGAGTAAACCAAGATGTCATCAATGAAGACTATTAGAGACCGATCCAGCATCTATCAGCACACGCAGTTCATGAGGTCCATGAACGCGGCTGGAGCATTAGTGAGCCCAAACGACATCACCACAAACTCTTAATGACCATAGCGAGTCCTAACGGCAGTCTTCTGCACATCATCATCCCTTACTCGTATGTGGTGATACCCTGATTGCAAATCAATCTTGGAGAACCAAGATGCCCCCTAAAGTTGGTCAAACAAATCGTTTATCCTCGGAAGTGGGTAACGGTTCTTCACCGTTACCTTGTTCAGCTCCTGGTAGTCTATGCACATGCGATGTGACCCGTCCTTCTTCACAAATAGGTCGGGGCTCCCCATGCTGAACTACTCGGCCTGATAAAACTCTTGTCTAACAGCTCTTGCAGCAGCGTAGACAACTCCTGCATCTCGGGAGGAGCCAACCGATATTCCGCCTTGGCTATTGGAGCCACACTAGGGACCAGGTCAATCCTAAACTCAACCTGTCTCTCCGGAGGTATCCCAAGTAAATCCTATGGGAATACATCCAGGTACTCTCGCACTACCAGTACATCGTCAATTGTCACCTTACCTTTATCCGGGTATCCATGACATAGGCGATGTATCATGCGCAACCCTACTGAAGGTGGCGCCTTACCCTCGCTGCTGAACAGAGAACCAGTACGCATTGTGGTCTCTCGCTCTGGATCACTAACCCTCCCCCACTAGGAGTGTGAACCCTCACTAGTTGCTACTCACAATCAATTACTGCCCCATTAGGGATCAACCAATCCATGCCCACTATAACTTTATTCCTATGCATGGGAATAGGAACCAAAGCTACTGAAAACCGTTGATCGAATATCTGAAGAGTAAATCCTCGGTGAACCCTAGCAACCCTGACGGTCCTATCATCTACTATCTCAACATCAAGTGGGCAATCCAGCTCCCCTGGAGCTCCTGTAAATCGCTTGCTGAGCGAGAGTGACACAAAAGGTCGGGTGACACCCGAATCAAACAATATCAAAGCTGATATACCGTTCACTAGGAACGTTCATATAACAAAACATATAAACATAAGTAACAATTAGTATCAAATAATATAAAATAGAAAGATACATATATGTCACCACGTCGAGAGATGTCTGTGCCTCTTCAACTGTCAACTGAAAATCCCTGCACTTCGCCATAGGCGTCTCACCCCGGCCCTGACGGCCGTCCGTAATCCTCAATGTTGCAGGGGGAGGTGCTGCCACCTGCCCGGTAGATGCTAAACTCGGACACTAGGACCACTTGTGTCCTTTCTGATTGCAATGAAAGCAAATCAGATCTGATGCTGTCGTGGTGGTGGTTGTAGCTGTACAATCCCTGCTCATATGCCCAATTCGGCCGCACTTGAAACAGCCTGAACTCCCTGCCTTGCACGTCCCCTCGTGCAACTTGCCGCATTTACCACAACAACTATGACTCTGCTGGCTCCTAGGTCTGTGGTCTGATACCTTTGGCTTCATGCCCGAGCTCCCTAGCTGAACCCCCTCGGGTTTACTCTTCCTTTCCATCTCTAAATCCAACTCTTTCTCTCGAGCCCTAGCAATCAAGTCCTCCAGCATCTTGCAGCTGGAGCGGCACACAAAATGGCGGATATCACTTTGCAATACCTCATGGTATCGGGCCTTTTTCATCTCCTTGTCCGCCACATACTGCGGAACGAGAAGGGCCCTCTCCTTGAACATCGTAGTGATCTTCATCACTATCTCAGTCATCTGTTGGAGATCCTTGAACTCCCTGGCTAGCTGTTGCACCTCTATCACAGGTGCAAACTCAGCCCTGAACCGGGTCATAAAATCACTCCATGTCATGTCATCAAGAGCTGCATCATCACCCATGGTATGTTCGACCTCCTCCTACCGGTCACATACCCTTTCCTTCAGGAGATAGGACGTAAGTCTAACCTTGTCCCCATCGGGACATCTGCTGGTACGGAATGTGTTGGCGACATCCGCCAACCATCTGGTGCTCACGATGGTGTCTTGAGACCCATGGTAGTCAGGAGCTCCACAAGCTCTGAACTCCCTGAAGGTCAGTGTACGTGACCCAATCATCGTCGTTACCTCAGTGCGAAATATCACGTCCAAAAGATCAAGAATGCCCTCCTTGATCGTGCCTGAGATCACAGGAGTTTGGTCTAGTATGATGCACATGATCTCTAAGGAGATGAACTCCCTAGTCTACTCGTCTAACTGCTCAACTCCAGAACCTGTGCCCGATCCCTCACCTGAACTACCAACTGTTGTTCTAGGGCGTAAAACCACCATTCTGAAATACATATCATAACAACCATCAGAATACTAACCTAACTCGAGGGATCATATACACTACAAGTTCCGTGGATTCATCTCACCCTTCCTTGACTCGAGTACAAATCATCTACTTTCAATAGTACGGGCCCATACTACCTTCCACATCTATCTGTACTTTCCTCAAGAACTTCCTTAACTCCATCAAGTCCCTTCTACGACTAATGTTTGACGCGCTACTCTCATCCTAGGCTTGCCCTAGGGTAATCACCATCCTGCTCTCCGCCATCAGCTACATAAGAAGTCTCTGCTATCCTCCCCTAACTAGCTTGCGAATACTATTACATATCACTCAGACTAGATAATTCTTCGAATAAGAGGTCCTACCCTACAATGGTTGGACTCAAACAAGAGCTGCGAAATAGAGTTGGACCTAACCTTCTAAAATAATTTAGTCCTTCCAATATGTAACTTAACATATTCGTTTAGTAGTTAGTAAAAGATAGCTAGAACTCCTAAAAGCACAAAGCAAGCAGCATTCGAGCATTGAGTACACATAATCAAGCATATACTAATCAGGTTATCATACTCACTAATATGTAGTGGCATGCAGTTCTCATAGCTGATACACATATAACATCCACATAAGGCATCCTTCCTAGATCCTTAGTCCTAATCTAGCATGTAGTTCTCATATAGTTGGTAAACATATCATAGCATAAACTTGTATGGGTAATTTGGGAGTACTTACTTGAGCTCAGTTGATTGCATGCACCACACCCTTTTTCTCTTTTTACTTTTTTTTAAATTCTTTTCTTTTCTTAGAAATCCTTTTATAAAAATGGCTTTTTTTTAATTTTATACCACTTCCTTAGTTTGAGTTCAAACACACCCGAAAGTGTGCCCAAATCCCTCAAACCAAGGCTCTGATACCAACTTGAAACATCCCAAATATACAATCCAAAATTTTCATTTTTAAATCATTATTACAACATAAAGATCATCACCATAATATAAAATTATAAAACATGTATCTCAAAACATCATAGCATCTATCAATATCTCAAAATCTCATATCAAATATCAGAGTAAACTCCCAGGCTAGAAAAAATGTGGTGTGTACCATGCGATCGTCCTGAGCCCTTCCTTTTTCTAGCTGAAGTACTTGAAACCAAAACAAAAGACTATAAGCGTGAAGCTTACTGAGCTCCCCCAAACTAGCACATACCATACAATAACACATAATAGTACATAATACGCCTTGCCCACTACATCGGGCCCTACCCGGCATCAGACCGAAGTACGGAATACATATCATAGCAACAAGCACATAACATATAAGCATATAACATATACACATAATAAACATCCTTGGGCTAGCCCTAGCATCGAACCGAAGTCCGGTACACATAACATATAAGCTAATTCTTGATCAGGCTTAAACCGGCATCGGGCTTACCCCATAATACATAACACATAACATGCATGAATCCCAAAGACATCAAGCATACATATACCCTACTCGGGACCACCCCGACATCAGACCGAACTCCGGAAACATATAATCTGCATTAGGATAACCCCGACATCGGACCGAAGCCCGACATACTCTAAATACATAAACGGGCTAGAATTGGTGCCTTCGACTCGTTCCTACTGGAGGAAAACTCACATCGCAAAGTTATTTGTGAAATCTTGTTGTGAGGAATATCTGATATATAATTGCTCTAACTTCTCCCCTGCTATCAAAATCACAATAATATTAGTCAAAATCAGATAATCCTCCTTAGGGTAAAATGATCATTTTACCTCAGGCCAAAGTCAATGCTCTAGTCAAGGTCAAAAATCAAAGTCAACTCCCAATCACCCCAACTTGCTGAGTTATCTGCTAACTCGTCAAGTTCTATACTATCAGACTCATGATAACTGAGTCAACTCATCGAGTCCATTCGCAAACTCGCCAAGTTCTATCTAGTATAGACTGGGACAAAATGAGTAAACTCATCGAGTCCCTTCACAAACTCGGTGAGTTCTTCAATTTCTTAGTCTAGATCTCGTCCATCTAGATGAGTTACTTACTAACTCGATGAGCTCACTCAAAAACAGAAAATGTTTGGGGACCACGACTTGACTCGCCGAGTCACATGAATAACTCATTTAGTCCCTTGAATTCTAAAGTCATATAATCGATTCTAATAACTTCCAATTCTTCCAACTCATAGGTTTGTACTCCCTAGGTTATCATAACACGTAAAGTTGCTAACTTTATGTGCATGCATGGTGTCATGAACCTACAATACCAAAACCAAGAAAAAATGAAGACCTGATGCATAGAATGGAGTCATGGCTGAATAAAGGTGATAACTTTGAGCTTCTACATCTCAAGAGTACCCATATTTGAAGTCCTTACATCTCCAAAAGCTCATAACTCAGAATTGGCCTTGGAAATCGCCCAAAAATGACAACATGAAACCCAAGGAGAAGATCTAAATGAATAGAAACCAAGGTATAATCTGTATACCTCCAAAGGGTCTGAAATGCAACACAAGCTCTGGATCTACTGCTTCTTCTTGAATCACCAAGGGTTTCCTTCCTTCTCCTAGCTTCAAATCACACAAAATGGCAAGAACTAGCTCAATAACACCCAAGGTTGATTAGGGTTTTGAGAGTAGGTTGGGGGGGTGATGGAGGTTGGGGGTGGAGGCCTGATATGATGCTTAAATAGGGTGCAAACCCTAATGATTAGGGTTTCCACCTAGCGGACCTACTCGTTTAGTCAATACTTTCGACTCGTCAAGTAGACTACTTAAATCCAGCATCCAAACTAGCATCTACTCGACGAGTTAGGGCTACCAACTCGCCGAGTAGCTCTTACAAAATAAATACTTAAATATATTAAATGCGTACCAGGAACAGGATGTTACAGTGGGCGGAGACCGAATCTCACTAGTAGTCGAGTGTGGGCGGGGCCTATATCTCTAGTTAGTCGAGTATGGGAGGGGACAGTATATCCTAGATAGATGAGTGTGGGCGAGGCCCGTTAGCCGAGTGTGGGCGAGGCCCGTATCTCCTTAAGTGTGGGTGAGGCCCATATCACCTAGTTGCATGTTATGTGTATGGTATGTGGTAGTTTAGGAAGACTCACTAAGCTTCATGCTTACGGTGTCACTTTTGGTTTCAGGTACTCCCGGTAGCAAAAGGAAGAGCTCAGGATGAATGCATTGCATACACATTGATGTTAGTTTGGGATGTTACTCTGATAAATTTGACATGCATTTTGTTATGGATATATTGATAATGATATTTTGAGATACTATGGTTTCTGTTATAATAAGATGATTTTATTAACTATGGTTTATTTAATGATTAAAAAATGACTTTTTTGGTCATGATTTTTCGGATGTTACATGTTGGTATCAAAGCCTTGGTTTAAAGGATTTCGGCACACTCTCGAGTATGTCTGAACTCAAACTGAGGGCTTGGTATAAAAATTTTCCAAAGAAAACCATTTTTATAAAAAGGATTTTGAAAACAGAAAAGGGTGTGGTGCATGCAATCAGTCGAGCTCAAGTAAGTTCTCCTAAATTAACCATGAACGTTTATGTTATGATGTGAATTGTGAATATGTGAACTGCATGCTAGATTAGGACTAAGGATCAAGGAAGGATGCCTTGTATGCCTACTATATGAGCTTATTGAATTGCATGCTAGTACTAATTAGTTAGTGATATAATAGCCTGATTAGGATAGGCATGGTTTTGTTTACTCAATGCTCGAATGTTGCTTGCTTTGTGCTTTTAGGAGTTCTAGTTACCTTTAACTAACTACTAAATGAATATGTTAAGTTACATATTATGAGGACTAAATAATTTTAGAGGGTTCGGTTTAGTCTTATTTCATAGCTCTTGTTTGAGTCTAACCGTTGTAGAGAGAGACCTCTCATTCGAAGAATTATCTGATCTTAGTAATATGTAATTGTATTCGCGAGATAGTTAGGGAAATGTAGTAGGGACTTCTTATGCAGCTGATGGCGGAGAGTGGGTCTAAGATTACCCTAGGGCAAGCCAAGGATAAGTTTAGCGCGAAAAGTAGTAGTAGTGAAAGGGACTTGGTGGAGTCAAGGCAGTTCTTGAATACAGTACAGATAGATGTGGAAGGTAGTATGGGCCCGTACTACTGAAAGTAGAGGATCCGTACTCAAATCTAGGAAGGTTGAGATAAACCCAAGGATCTTGTAGTGTGTGAGATCCCTTGAGTTGTGATAAGTTTTCTGATGATTTTTATGGTGTATTTTTAGTATGGTGACACTACGTACGAGGCCAGTTAGCAGTTCTGGCATCGGACAAAGATTAGGCACGGGCTCTAGAGCTAGGTAGCTTGATGATCATATGAGAGAGTTTATGTCATCTGAAATCAAGTGCAGTATCATTGACCATACTCATGTGATCTTTGGTACGGTCAAGGAGGGTATTTTGGAGATTCTTGACAAGAGGTTCGGTGCATTCTGTACCGAGGTGGTTGCCATGTTAGGGCACGCATGATGACATTCAGGTAGTTCCAAGCATGAGGAGCTCCAGACTACCATGGGGCTAGGGACCCCATTTCTAGCAACAGGTGGTTGGAAGATGTGGCTAATGCCATTCGCACCAGCCACTGTCCCGAGGGGGACAAGGTCTAACTTGTTTCCTGCCTCCTGAAGGACAGGGCGCGGTATTGGTGGGAGGAGATTGGACATGCTATTGGTGATGCTTCCCTTGATGCTATGATCTGGAGCGAATTTAAGACCAGGTTTAGGGCCGAGTTCGCACATGTGATTGAGGTGCAACAACTTGCATGGGAGTTCTAGGATCTCTTATAGATGACTGAGAGGGTGATTGAGATCAGCCCGCAATATTTGACAGACGAGGAGATGAAAAAGGCCCGGTACCATGAGATGTTGAGGAGAAACATTCAGCAGTTTGTGAGTCGGTCCAGCTACAAGATGTTGGAGGATATGATAGCGAGGACGAAAGAGAGAAAGAGAGAGAGAGAGAGAGAGAGAGAGAGAGAGAGAGAGAGGGAGATATATATATATATATATATATATATATATATATATATATATATATATATTACTTTAGAGATGGAAAGGAAGAGGAAACTAGATGCACCATCTGGTGTAGAGGGTTCGGTAGGATGCACGAGGGGACGTGCAGGGCAGGTAATTCGGGCTGCTTCAAGTGCGGCCGAGCTAGTCACCTCAGTAGGGACTGTACAGCTACCACCACCACAGTATCATATCGGATTTGCTTCTAGTACGATCAGAGGGGCCACAAGGGGTCCTAATGCTCGATAATAGCAGCAACATGATAGGTGGCGGCACCCGCTGCTGCTACATTGAGGATTACTGATGGCCGTTAGGGCTGGACAAAGGCGCCTGTGGTGAAGTGCAGAGCCTTCCAGGTGACAGCAGAGGAGGCACATGCAGCTCTTGATGTTTTGACGGGTATATATCTTCTCCTTATCTCTTTATTTATATTGATTTTTCGCTTATGTTTGTGTGTTACATTATAGGATCGTTCTTAGTGAACAGCATATCTGCTCTGGTATTATTCGATTCAGGGGCTACCGATATTTTGTGTTTCTCGTACTTAGCAAGCGATTTTTTCGAGCTCCAGGGGGGGCTGGACTATCCTCTTGATGTAGAGATTGTGGATGATAGGATAGTATGGGTTGCGAGGGTTCACCGGGGGTGTACACTATAGTTGTTCAATGAGCAGTATTCGGTGGATTTAGTCCCTATTCCCTTCGAGGGAATAAGGTTAGCGTTGTATGGACTAGTTGAGCCCCAATAGTGCAGTGATCGACTACGAGCAACAGTTGGTATGAGTTCGGCCGCCAAGTGGGGGAGGATTGGTGATTTAGGGCAAGAGACCACAGTCTGGACTGTCGTTGTATTCAGTAGCAAGGGCGAGACGCTACATTTAATAGGGTTGCGCAGATTATGTAGCCTATGTCATGGATACCCAGGATAAGGGTAAGCCGACTATGGATGATGTACCGATCGTACAGGAGTACCCATATATTTTCAAAAAGGATTTGCTTGGGGTACCTCCGGAGAGGCAGATAGAGTTCAGGATTTATCTAGTTCCTGGTGCGACTCTGAAAGCCAAGGCACCGTATCGGTTGATTCCTCCAAAGATGTAGGAGTTGTCTGCACACCTGCAAGAGCTATTAAACATAACAGGCCGAGCAGTTCGCCATATGGAGCCCCGATCTTATTTGTGAAGAAGAAGGATGGGTCACATCGGATGTTTATAGATAACCAAGAGTTGAATAAGGTAACGATGAAGAACGGTTATCCCATTCCAAGGATCGATGACTTATTTGATCAGCTTCAAGGAGCATCTTGATTCTCCAAGATTGAAATTTGATCGGGTTATCATCAGATGCGAGTCAGGGATGACGATGTGCAGAAGATAGTCTTTTGAACTCACTATTGTCATTATGAGTTCGTGGTGATGTTGTTTGGGCTCACCAATGCTCCTGTCGTATTCATGGATTTCATAAATCGCGTGTGCAGACCAATGTTGGACCGGTCTGTGATAGTCTTCATCGACGATATCTTGGTTTACTCCATGACTCAAGAGTAGCACGAGGAGCACCTGAGGGAGGAACTGGGAACACTGAGGAGGGAGAGAGTTTTCGCAAAGTTCTCCAAGTGCGAGTTCTGGTTGCGTAAGGTGTAGTTTTTGGGGAACTTTGTCAACCAGAAGGGTATTATGGTTGATCCGGCCAAGGTAGAGGTCGTGATGCAGTGGGAGGTTCCGAGTCCATCTGAGATTTGGAGTTTACTTAGTTTGGCGAGTTATTATAAGAGATTCATCCATGATTTCTCCAAGATTGTTGTTCCATTGAATCAACTGACCAAGAAGTCGATGACATTCCACTGGGGGTCTGAGCAGCAGGCAGCTTTCCAGACTCTCCGATAGTGGTTGTGTGAGGCACCGATTCTAACCTTGCTGGAGGGCGTCGACGATTTCATGGTTTATTGTGATGCTTGGATCACGGGTATGGGTACAGTACTGATGCAGCAGGGTTATGTGATAGTGTATGCTTCGACACAGTTGAAGCCTCATGAGGAGAATTACCCGACGTACGATTTGGTGTTGGGGGCTATGGTTTTCTCCCTCAAGATTTGGTGACATTACCTCTATGGAGCTCATTGTACCATTTACACGGACCACAATAGCTTGAGGTACGTAATGGATCGGCCGAATCTGAACATGAGGCAGCGTCGTTGGTTGGATGTGGTGAAGGATTATGACTGTGAGATCCTTTACCACCAAAGGAAGGCCAATGTGGTGGCCAACACTTTTAGCCGCAAGACGGATGTGGCTCCCATTTGAGATATATGCCTGAGGATAACAGTGATTGCTCCGTGGCTGGAACGGATTTCGGAGGCACAGTTCGAGGGTATAAAGGAGGAGCGACGGAAGTGTGAGCGGATCATTGGTCAGGTGGCTCCATTAATTATGAGATCTGTGGGTTCTTAACCCTGCATCAGAGGGTCTGGGTTCCTTACTGGGGTAATGTATGCCAGGTTCTGATGGAGGAGGCTCACAAGTCGAGATTCTCCATCCATCCAGGGGCGAAGAAGATTTATTTGGATCTTTGCCCTAATTATTGGTGGCCCTGCATGAAGTAGGATATAGCATGGTATGTGGAGAGATGCTTGACTTGCAGGAAAGTCAAGGCTGAACACCAGCGACCTCATGGAAAGATGCAGTCATTGGAAATTCCAGTGTGGAAATGGGAGGACATCATTATGGATTTCATCACAAAGTTTCCCAGGACCGCACATGGAGTGGATTCGATTTGGGTCATCATGGATTGGTTGAACAAGAGTGCTCATTTCATTCTGATCCAGGAGAGTATATCGGCAGAGAAGTTAGTCGAGATCTATGTACACAAGGTGGTGACACATCATGGAGTGCCGATGTCGGTTGTATCAGACTGAGATGTTCATTTCACTTCCAGATTTTGTAAGCGTTTTCATGACGAGATGGGTACTCATCTTCACTTCAGTACAACTGTCCATGTAAATCATATGTGATTAAGTACACGATTCCAATTATTAAATAAAAATTACGAAAAATAAATACGGACCATGTAAGTAATATTTTATTAAATACATATAATCACATGTAATTATATGTATCTAATCACATATGATTTATGTGGACAATATTTATTTTTTCATTCTCGATTCACTAGTTTTTCACGTCTATTTAATCACATGTGATTATATATATATTTAGTAACATATAAATCATATATACATATAATCACATGTGTCTCGATACATATAATCAATGTGATTATATACATGAGAAATCAAAAACATAATAACAAATCTTTGTACGTGGAGGTGGGGGTGGTGGTGGTGGTGGGTGGTGGTGATGGGTGGTGGTGGTGTGTAGTGATGGGTGGTGGTGGGTGGGTAGGTGGTTGCAAGTGGTGGTGATAGTGATGGGTGGTGGTTTTGGTGGGTGGTGGGTGGGTGTGGGTGGTAGTGGCGGGTGGTGTTGGGTGGGTGGTGCTGATGGTGGATGGTTATGGTGGTGGCGGGTGGTAGAGGTGGTTATGGTGGGTAGTGGTGGTGGTGTATGGTGGGTAGTGATGGGTGGTGGTGGCGGTTGGTTGTTGTTGTTGTTGGTGGTGGTGGTGGTGGTGGGTAGAGGTTGTGGTGGGTGGAGGCGGGTGGTGGTGGGTAGTGATGGGTGGTGGGTAATGGTTGGTGGTGGTGGATAGTTATGGATGGTGGTGATGGGTGGTAGGTAGTGGTTTTTGGTGGTGGTGGTGGCGGGCGGTAATGATGGGTGGTGAATTTAGGTGGTGGTGGTGGGTGGTGATGGTGGTAGGTGGTGGTGGCGAGTGGTGGTTGTTGTTGGTGATGGTGGTGGAGGTGGTCGGTAGTGGTGTGTGGTGGTTGGTGGTGGTGGTTGGTCATGGGTGGTGGTGGCGAGTGGTTGTGGTGGGTAGTGACGGGTGGTGGTGGCGGGTGGTCGTGATGGGTGGTAGGTAGTAGTTTTGGGTGGTAGTGGCAGGCAGTGGTGATGGGTGGTGGAGGTGTGGTGGTGGCAGGAGGTGGTGGTTGGGTGGTGATGGTGGTGGGTAGTAATGGTGGTGGCAGGTGGTGGTTGTGGGTAGTGATGGGTGGTGGGTAGTTGGTGGTGGTAGGTGGTGGTGGTTAGTGATGGGTGGTGGTGGTGGGTGGTGTTGGTTGGGTGGTGAGTGGTGTTAGTTAGTGGGGTTTTTAATTGTTTGTAACTATTTTTTATTTATATTAATATTATTTTATTATTTTAATTATAAAATTTGTGTGGTCCAAATTTGTTATCAAATGTTCTCGCGATAAGAAATATTATCAATAGAACACTCCCATATATATATATATATATATATATATATATATATATATATATATATATATATATATATATATATATATATATATATAAGATCCATATCTATTGTATGTATAAGATAATTACAAGTTGAACTCAAGTACCTCTGTAAAATGAAGGGTGGTGATGGTGGTGGCAGGTGGTGGTTGGTGGTGGTGGTGGTTAATGATGGGTGTGATGGGTTTTAGTCATAAGAACATCCTATGTGCTCATACAAACCCTAATGCTTGGATCTAGGTTTCTCTATTGTACATGCAATTCATCCAAGACTATAAACCCTAATTCTAGCATTCAAATAATCATATTAACATGAGAATAGGTTTAAGATCATACCTTGATTGTTATGTAGCAATAACAATCCCAAATCTCCTTGTATTGACTTTAGAAAGCTTAGAGTCACAAATGTCACTCCTCTAATGGTTCACAAACACCAAGAGCAAGAGGATGAAGAGGAGAGAGGATGGAGGCTGCCCAAAAATGTGTGAAACCCTAGAACAAAGCTTAGCCACGTTTTTGGTCCTTAAGGGGTCTATATATAGTGAGGCTATTAGGGTTATCTAACAAGGAAACCCTAATTTGGATGCTTAAGCCCTAAGCAACCCATGGACCCCCTTTCCTTAAGGCCTTGGACGATTTCTCATGGGTTTCCCCATAGAATTCATCCACCCCCTAATATAAGGCAATCCATAGCCCAAATTGCAATTATCTTATAATTACAATTCCAGTCCCTTAAGTTTAATTAATCTCTTTTAGTCACAAAACTAATTACCAATTAATTATTAACTAATATTAATTAAACAATATGATTTCTCCTTTAATATATTATTCTCATAATATATTAATAAATCATATTTAATCCTTTCTCTCCATAATTCATCCTATCAAGTTGCTTTGGTGAAGGCAACCCAAAAGCACCATGCACCATCGGGTCAAGTACATACCAAAATAGTTATGGACTTAGACACTAATCCAACAGTCTCCCACTTGGATAAGTCTAATAACTATTATGCGTATGACTTAAGATCCTAATCTGCAATCGTAGCTTTCCAAAGCCGCTGTCAACTCTGATCCTATCAGATACGCGTGTCCTTTAGATTAGGGATCATATATTCCTCCATTCTACATATCGTAAGACATGATTTCTAATCATTCTCTTTGTACTATTTCTCGATCTCCGATTTACGACGACTGACTAATTGAATAAATCAAATTAGCCCTAGCTCGGCCGAGCATTTACGTTTGTCATCACTAAACCATCGAGGGGCCCAAGGATATCGCTTTTATCCTTCTTTGGATAAAAGGAACGGATAAACTTTGATACAATGCTTGCTTGCACTCAATCACCGAATCACACACAACAATATGTTTTATAACACCAAGTTACTAGTGCGTTTACATATTATCAATGTGAAACCGATTAGCAAGATACAACTCACACATCTCGGTTTCAAGAATATAAGATGTTATCGTCTCACCAATCACTCGTGATACAATTCATGGAGTGATCCAAGTGAGTGTGGCTTTGATCCAATGCTCAAATCTTATTCATAAGCACTCATGAATGTTGCAGCAAACATTTACTTATGTCTAATACTCTTTTAGACAATCCACACACCAATTCACGACAGTCTTCATTCATACCTACTTCCAACATATGAACGACTGTGGCCCGTTCGAATAATTTAACTGTTCTTAACCAATCAAATTATTCTGGAAGTCAAAACATGTAAAGTGAAACAAAAGAATAATAGTAATCCCATATGGCTTCAAACCTTTGAGTATAAATAAAACACCTTTTATTTATCACCATATTGATTACTCATTATTTGTCGTTTCGGGTAATCGACTTCTTACTTGAATTATTACACTTGTCCCATGCTCCTAGCATGCACAAAATGTTTACCTATGGTTCTTACTTTGTGAAATAGATCAAATTGAACACATTTCCAATCATTCTCATTTCACAACTCCAAATCCTTTTTCATAAGTGAAAGAATATCAAATTCTTGCTACTTATAGAATATGCTAGATTCTAACATTCTATGCAATGATTCTTTCGTAATGTCACTGCACCAAAGTCACAAAGACTATTGTCAATAATATTACAAAGTCCTCTATCGGAGATTGTTACAAGACAATTCCTTAGATATGATGTCTCTCACTCAAAGTACATTCCTTTGAACATCCTTTTGCATAAATGTTTCTAATCTAGACATAGATTTTCAATATTCAATTCCCAATATGGACACGTTTCCATATTTTCCATATGACAACTTATTCTTAATAGAATCTTATCTATTCGTAATAATGTCGATATGGTCCATCCAATCTGGAAACATTTCCATATTTTCCATATGACAACTTATTAATAGAATCTTTTCTATTCATAATAATGTCGATATGGTCCATTCAATACCATGCTTCCAACTACTCATAAGCAACCAATCATCGTCGAACTTTGGATTGTCCTTTGATAGTTGTTTAATTATTTTAGTCAAAACCGATTGTACTCCCTTTTCCCTCTAAATGCGCTAGACATTTTAAAAAGTTTAAAATGGTCAAATATTAAAGCATTTGCAATCGATCATATACCCGAAGCGTATGGGACACGATGCATAATGTTTTATTTGCTATGTTCTCAAAATTCGAATTGTGAAGAGGAATGTCGTAATCATAATCGAAATTTTAAGAAGACACTATGTACCTTTGACTAAATTTATTAACATTTCTCAACCTAAGCCTTTAGATTTGAAATTAAGCATAATATTCTCTCCCTTAATTATAGCAAAACAACTTTACAACCCTTACCACTTTGCAAGGTATAACTCTTGTTTTCTATAATTAATATTGTCAACTTGCAATACGTGCCTTAATAATCATACAATCATAGAGTTCAATGGTTCCATCACTAATTTGCTAGTGTTTGCGGCTAAAAGCATCTACAATGCATTAAACTCCATAGAGTTCAATGGTTGTCACATTATCTTTCTACAATCCATACAACTCTATTATTTTTTTTCTTTATAATGCATTAAGCTCTATAAAGTTCAATAGAATATTATAAAATATAATTATAGTAAATATTTAAGAATTAAAAACGTTTTTTTTTTTCCATTGAAGAATTCAGTGGCTACTAAACTTCAAATTCATTGAATGTCAATATGATATCTTATAGTGATAAAGTTTCATATATTGAATGACACATGAACTAAATTGATCAATTCTACCATTCAACTCATGATTATGGATACTCTAATTCCATCACCATATATTAAGCGACCATGCAATAGGAGGCTGCCTATATGTATTGTTGAAAGCCTTCTCATACGTATTCTCTATTAGTGATGTTTGATGAATACTTTCATATGTGCATATAATTCTACTTTATTGTGGTGCTTATTCTTAACAATGCTTTTCCACATGGCCACTACGCATTATGACGGATATTCCATTATGAAATTATATTAAAATTTGAAATTGTTCAAAGAGTTATTATTAATTTTTCTTCAAAACATATGTTATTTAAAATGAACATCTGAATTTTGTTCTTGTCTTTTTTTTTTTCAATTGCTCCATAAAGACACTTGTCATTTTCTTATTATTTTTTATTTTTTTAAAATATTGATATTGATAATGTTAGTCAATTATTTATTTAATCCCCGATTTTTAAGAAAAATTTGAATTCGTCTTCAATAAATTTTGGTTATGATTTTCGATAATTAATTATATTTTTATATTAAAAATCCTACAAAATCATAATTGATTAATAATTCATTGAAAGTAATTGATTAATAACTATAAGTTTTTATTATAAAAATAATTATTTTTATAACCATTGTTTGTAAGGGCTATAAGCTAATAATTATAAAACATGTATAGTTGTGTATTTAGTTATTTTATGATAAGTTCTATAAGATTATAAATTATCTGCAAGCTATAACTTACAAACATCTGTCGCAAACAACAAATTATATGCCACGTACGAATAACTTACTCTACCAATAAACCTTAATATTTATTAAATTGATTCAGGACTATAATTTATAGCTACTAATCAAATGCGATTATACAGATCAACCATCACAAAGTCGTTTGTACAAATCCATTTAGTACGTATATTAGTTTTTTTTTTAAAGACGATACACAACATACCGCTATACGTTGTAAGCCCTTTCGAGGCCATATCAGTAGTAAGGTGCGACATTAACAAAATCAAGCACATAGAGTCCCCAAACTAACACTAAAGAGGCAATCACAAATACCACCGGGCTAAACAACCAAAATAATACAGGAAACGTGATGCAAAGCATTCTGTTTCCAAAAATAGCCAAAATAAACCCTCTTTCCAAGATATCTCTCGTGTATTTACGAGATGAAGAAGGTGATGGCGATGCAACCCCTTCAGCCTCAGGTTCAGCTCCCAATGCATAAATCAAGTAATTTGCGTCGATCAAGTTTGCAACAGCCATAGAGCTACAAAGAAAGCTAGTTAACAAGAAGAGGAACGCTGATCCATATTTTAGGAAAAGGATTTTTGTCGTATGTAACCCAAAAAAAGAATTGCTGAAGAGATCTTTTGCACTGTATGTGTTGTTGATCAAAGCAGCCAAAGCTACTGTTATGATGGATGTGACCATGGCAGATAGTATAGAACTCATCAGCGTATTTCTCAAACTTTGTACAGCTAACGTGCCTTTATTATCATCTCCCTGATAAAAAAAAAAAAAAAACACAAGAAAAGAAAATCAAGTGTAAGAGGTATGAAGTACGTTCTAATATACTACAACTTATATAATAATGTTGTTGTTCTTGATCTTATCAAAACCCATATCCAGATTCAAGTTCTTTTCTTGATTTAGACAAAACCCATATCAGGATTTGGGTTTTTCTTGATTTGATCAAACCCCGTTTCCTTCATCTATATTTATGCATTAATTTCTAACAAAAAAATGTAATTGATGCCTGTTTCATGTCTTTTAGCCAATGTTTCCGCTTGATGGATTCGATGCCGATTGTTGTGCAAGATGGTTTGGTCTTGAATTTATACCAAAGATAGGTATGGTAACCAAATGTGATGAAGAAGCTGAGCGGGACTAAGATGGTGTCCATATAACGAAGAAGTGCCATTTTTCTGTTGTATAAATTGATGGGATTCAACTGAATTTATTGATGGTGAAGAAAGAATACTCCTCAGTTTATGGAAGCTGAATTGGATTCATTATCAAGGATAGTGGAATCCTGTTGCTATCAAAAGTGTGATATAAAGCAAATAGTTACCTGATTGGAGTCACGTTGATTTTGTGTGAATACATGTACAATGGATTGGGTGTGAGCATGGTCGGTTGTATGGGGCCTTTATTTATAGGCACTTGATCAAACTTTTGATTAATTATAAGCATGGTTGAAAATTACTAATCCAATTAATGTTTTATTAACAAAAAAATTAGGTTTATTGTATTATCAATGTAAACATATTGACTAAATTGCAAAAATGGTCCATGTGGTATGTATTTTTTTGGAGTTTCGATCTAAATCTCGATTTTTTTGGATTGGTGATTTTTTTTAACTATTTTGCTTGCAGTTTTGGTTTCTGTTTAAACTAAAAAGACTATTATATCCTTAATGAATTTATTTTTCATTTTTCTTTCACTTTTAATATTATTATTATTAAATATAAAAGTGGACCCACTTATCCACCCCCCCCCCTCTCTCTCTCTCTCTTTCTCTCTCTCTGCAAATTCACACACACACACACACCTACACTTCTACTTCTGCATTTCCTCATTTGTTCTCTTCTCTCCTTATCGTCGATCGAATCTAGAATCTGTGGTAACAAGAAATATTAATGACAAGAAAGTGAATTCCAAGAAACATACATCTAACAGAGGCGACGATTTCTTCTGTGAATTTATATGCAATTTCTTCTTACCTCAATAACGATTTAAGAAGTATTTGCACACACACACGCATGTACTTTTTGAAATCAATTGAGAAGTTGAAGACATATCGGGGGACGAAATTGATTTCAAATATTTCAAGATTCAACCACCGTCGATCTCTCAAGATTCAAACTCGGTAAACCCTAATGAAATATTAAATAAATTTGTTATCTGAAATCAATTTTAAGGGTGAAATCGAACCATGGCCATCTTCTGTTTATCTCAGATGACTCGATTAATACCTCCTATGTAGTGAGGCATCTGGGTTTTTTTGCTCTTGACTTTTAAAGTGAAAGATCCGGTATTCGGGAAAAGAAGAATGTTAATGGAGAAGATGTAGGTTTCATTGGAGGGGTCGTCGGTTGCTAATGGCGGTGGTTGCGATTTAGGTGAAAGGAAAACATGTATGGAGGAAGATTGGTAATTTTAGGGTTGATTTGTTGTCGATTTCATCATCAGAATGGAATGGGTCGGAGGTGGGTTGATTTGGGAATCGAGGTTTGTGTTGATTAGGATATTGTTTCCTCAAAACCTGTTAACATAGAAAAATCGATGCAATTGGAGGTGGGTTGATGTGGGAATCCCTGATTTGTTTCTCCATCATCGAGTAAAGCGTAGGTGATGGCGAGGGTGAGAAAGAAGAAGAAGGGACAAAAGACTTGGGGCAGATCATGGGAGGAAGAAGATGGACACGAGAGGGATAGAAAAAGACGGTAATTAGTTTGGAGAAAGAGAGATCTAGAGAGAGAGAGAGAGAGAGGTGGGGTGGATAAGTGGGCCCACTTTTATATTTAATAATAGTATTATTATTAAAAAGTGAAAGAAAAATAAAAAAAAATTCATTAAGGGTATAATAGTCTTTTTAGTTTGGACATTGACCAAAAGTGTAAACAAAATAGCTCAAAATGACCATCAATCCAAAAAAGTCAGGGTTTGAACTAAAACCCTAAAAAAATACATACTACAAGGACCATTTTTATAATTTTGTCAACATATTTATATATCCAAGCACTACAAAAAATATAGGTTAGAAATGACTTTAAATTGTGCCACAATATAGTTTTTGGTTTGGGAATTGATATAACATTTTTTGAGGAAAATAATAATAATGAATTTTTTAAGAAAAAATTTATACATGAATTTTCATTTCAAAAATCATTTACTATTTAATATTTTTTTTATAGATAGTTGATCAAACTATTGATTCATTGTAATGTACCTTTGAGCAATACAATAAGTATGAAAACATAGTTGATTTCTTATTCCAAACTATATATATATATATATATATATATATATATATATATATATATATATATATATATATATATATATATATATATATATATATATATAATTTTCATTTGTTTGTATGGTTTGTGGTTAGTATTTGGTTCTATGTTGAGATATATTACCAAAAAATTTACTATTTATAACAGATTAAAAGTATTATTGTTATTTTTAGCATAACAAAATTGATATCTTAGAAAATATAATTATATAAACTTTAATTTCACTAAAAATAGTTGTTTTTATAAGAATAATTAATGAAGTGGAATCCATACAAACCTAATAAAAGCAATTATGCAATTCCCATCTTGTTTTCCATTAGGCCATGCACCAACGTTATGAAGGGCAGAGCACTACCATTTTAAGGATATAGTATTGTTTTGTCTTTATTATTATATTAATATTATCTAAAATCACACAAAATAAATAAAATCATTATTTAAATCATATAGTTTCCTATCACTACAGACAAGAGCATTACCATTTTGACTTTTACATAGAAGACAAGAGCATTATACAACACGGCCTAACTACTTATTTATACATTAACGTTTGGTTTTTTTGCTAATTTATGCAACTATATTAAATTTTATACAACACATGCAATGATGTTTAGAGACAAGACCAAATCATACAACATGTTAACTTGAATAGGTTAAAAACTTAAACATATAACATGATGTTAGTTTCATACATATTTATAAAGCTAACATTTTTTCTTGAATCTCATGCATTTGAAACCTCCATTTTTTTTCTTTTCACAACATTCATTTGAAACTCCCATTACTTTTCAATTTCTTTATAATAATAATTATAATTTGGTAATTAGGTTAAATAAATATCAAATCTAAAGTATATTCATATATAAACTAAATTTCAATACTAAAATAATATATTTAATTCTACTTATAAAATTGTGTTTTTTAACTTTTAACATATTATACTTAATTTATTAGTTTTAATATATTGTTGGATGTAAACCATTATCATTTTAAAGGTATAATTTTTGAACAATTTATATAAAATACTTAAATTATTAATTAAAATATAACATTATAGGCTCAACTTAAATATAAATTTTATTTAACTTAAACAACCCAAAGATTATTTTATAAATAGTTAAAAGTGATAAATTGTAGTGTCTTTCTAATAATTATTGTAACTTGGTTAATAAAGTTAAATAAATATCAAACCTAAAGTGTAATAAAAAATAGACTAAATTTCAATTTTAAAATAATATATTTACTTCTATTTATAAAGTTATGTCTTTAAATTTTAACATATTATACTTAATTTATTAGATTTAAAATGATGTTGCATGTAAACCATTATCAGTTTAAAACTACAATTTTTGAACAGTTTTGACAAAATACTTAAAATTTTAATTTAAATATAACATTATAGTGTCAAGTGTCAACTTAAATATAAAGTTCAGTTCCACTAAAAAAACCAAATAATATTTGGTAAATAGCTAAAAGTGATAAATTATAGTGATAAATGTAAAAACTAAATTGTAATATCAGCTTAACTAAAATATTTCCTAAATATATTTATATAATCGTTAAAAAATTTCAAATAAGTAGCTTAAAATAACTTATACTAACAATAGTTAAAAATAACTTTATATAAATGATTATATTGTTACCTTTAAAATCAAAAAATAATGTTTGTTGTTTTAAATAATTATAATGATAGAAATTAAAACATTAAGCAAATAAATTTTAAAAAATTAGTTAAAAATAACAACTATAAATCATATTAAACCGTATACAATATTTAATTTTATTGATGTTTAACTCGCGAGTAGAAGTCATTCAAACGAATGCTAGATACGGCGTACATCCTTTGGTCAAACACTTTATGGCTTCTATCAATGAAATGATTCCAGAATTTACTTTGTGTTTATCTCCATACACCGTAAACGACTCTTTCCCAGGAGGGTTTACTTTGACTATCTTCTTCTTGCACAATATCTCGGCGTCATTGGCGCTAAGCCAATCCATTCCAAGCACGATGTCGAAACCGTTAAGTTCGATAGGCAATAATTTCTCGTGAAACTTATTCCCATTCAAATCAATTAAGATGTTTTTCATACGATGGCTAACAGGTAAAAACTTGTCACTAGCAACTTCGACTAATAAAGCATTATCTAGTCTACCGACATGAAAAGCTAGTTTTCTACCAAATTCATGCGAAATAAAGGAGTAGTTGGCTCTAAAATCAAATAAAATTTGGGCAGGCAATTCGTTAACGAGAAAGGTACCTGAAGCGACATCAGCTTCATCTTTAGCAGCTTCCAGCATCATCTGGAAGGCTCTCGCATTCGGCTTTGGCGGAATATTGGGTTTTACTACCTCCTTCTTTTTCGGGCAGTCCCTCGACATGTGTCCCTCCTCACCACAACCATAGTAAACTTTCTTGGTGGGAGTGCATTCATTGACATAGTGTCCTGGCTTTCCACATTTTAAGCATGCGGCCACTACGTCACATTTTCCGTGATGTTTCTTCTTACATTTGTCACACCATTTCGCTTCGCCTCCTCCTCCTCTCGAACTAGACTTCAAGAATTTACTTTTCTTGTTGGACCCTGAAGGTCCATCGAACTTCCTTTTCTCACCAACATCTATCCTTTCTAGACCCTTTTCCTTCTGTTAGGTCTTCACATTATTAGCTGCTCGAACAGCTGTTTTCAGAGTAGTGGCCATCTTAACTGTCGGGCTAAAGTCGGCAGGCAGTCCATTAGTGAACCTCTCAATCTTGGAGAGTTCTGTTGGCACTAGGTACGGAAATAACTTCATTTTCTCAGTGAATGCAGTAGCATAGTCATCTATGCTCATTCTCCCCTTCTTCAAGTTTTGGAAATCATTGTTAGATCAATCAGATCTATCTTTGAACAGTGTTGCACCCTTAGTTGATCCTGATGGGTTTTGTACATAAGAACATTCCGAAGTGCGCATACAAACCCTAATGCTTGGATCTAGGTTTCTCTATTAAACATGCTTTGAATCCAAGACTTCTAATGACTTATTAGGTATAAGAACAACACAAAATCAGATCTAGAAACATACCTTTTGATTCTCTTGTTTGATCTTGTTGTCTTGGAGCTCTAGAGTCACAATTGTCACTCCTCTAATGGCTTACAAACACCAACTAGCAAAGAGGATGATTTGAGAGAGAGGAGAGGGGATGGAATTCGGCCAGGGGTTCTCTACCTTAGATCATGTGTTGAATTCCCTCAGCCATAGGGTCTATTTATACTTGTAGACTCCTTAAGGGTTACAGCTTAAACCCTAGTTGGATAACTTAGACTTTAAGTTAATCCATATCCTTTCCTTGATAACCCTTTGGATGATTTTGGCTTATCCTAGCCCTAGAAATCGTCCAATCCTTTATCAATAAGGATTTACAGTCTAAAGTTTAACTATCAAACAATTGACAGTTTATACCCTCTTATTTAATTAATCTCCTTAAGTCACCAAATTAATACTAATTAATCTATGACTTATATTAATCAAATAACTATATTATTATTCCTTATATTATTCTCATAATATATTAATAATATCTATTCTCTCATAATAAATCATCCTACCAAGTTGCTATGGTGAAGGCAACCCAAAAGGACCATGTACAATTGGGTCAAATACTTACCTAATATAGTTGCAGCCTTAGACACTATTCCAACATATCCAAGAACTCCTCCCATGACATTTTCAGGGCTTCTCCTCGTGGCATAGTATCTGCCAACAACTTCCACCAACTCAAGACTCCATTCTTCAGTTGTCTAACTGCAAAAAAACAGTCTTATGTTTGTTGATACAGTCGCAACTTTCAAATACCATCTCCATTCCGGAGATCCAATCCATAATCTCAACACGGTTTGTGCTCCCAGAAAGACTTGGCGGCTTGGCACCCAAGAAATTCTTGTATATTCGCCCATCCTTGTTGTTTCTCCTTTCCGGGTCGTTCCTTCATTCTCCTTGATTCCCAACTTAACTCATAATGTGACTATTGTTTCCTTCCTCCGATTGTTCAGGAATCAGTTCGGGTTCCTCAATATGTATGATTGGTTCGTCCCTATTTTCATGTAACATCTATCGCATTTCTTCCCTTTGTTCAGCTAACATAGCCCGAACCATGGCTTGCACCACAGCCATTGTTATTGGTTCTGGTGCTGCTGCTACAACATGTATTTGCTCAATCACTGGTGGTTGATTGCTGTTTTCATCCGCGTTTCCAACGCCACTCTTGGTTCTTACCATTTTTGATCTACACACCGAATAAGGTGAAATTAGATCCTCATCCATGATAGATAATTAAATCATCCTTATCACTTCGAAACGTTTACATGATAGTTCTAATACCGTAGATGTACGCTTAGAATCCTACACGCATAAGGTTTCCAGATCCGGTCGGCAACAGACCATAGATCCGAACAAATAATATCATATATGGCAACATATAACATTTAGCATATAAAAGCATTTTAGGCAACTTTCCTAAAATAAACTAGTGCTCGTGTCTGAAATATAAAAGACACACATCTAACAACCTTCACTTAGCATTCTAAGTTTAAGTCTAGAAATCCTACAAATTCCTAGTTTGCTTAAACTAATGCTCTGATACCAACTGTGACATCCCTAAAATCACGGTCAGAAAAGACTGGTTTAATTTATGCTTTTAAAACAATTTCAGAGTAATCCTTTGATTAAAAGAGTTGCGGAAGTTGTTCCCAAAACGAAATGTGATAAAAATAAGATTTACCAAAGCATTTCTTAAAGAAATGTATTTTCATTGTATAATAAAACTCGGGATGTCATGTTCCGATAATCATACCAAAAGCATAAACATTACATTACAGACCTTACAACAATTATATAAAACAACAAGTCTATAATCCAAAAATAACTTGACAAGTCATCCATCTTATGCCCTCGCGCCACTACCTGTAATACAAATAAACTGAGTGAGTCAGGCTTGGGAGCCTGGTGAGCGTATAGGGTTTTCAACCCACAATAAATAATTATATTTAATTTCACCAACCAACAATAACCTGATTACCCATTCCCATTATCCTCACTTTACATCTCTAAAACAACATCTATCTTAAGGGACCTAATCTAGGATTTTAATCGGGACGCACATTACTGCAAAGGGGTTTCCTCAACAGTAGATGTCCTAAAGGCAACCATGAGGGGGATAGAGTACACCGGTGAACACATCGTTCACAACACCTATAGGTTATGAGCTTGCTAGCGTTCCACAGGACTGTCTAGAAAGAGTCTGTGGTTGTTATCCATACTCTGCTGAATAACTAGATCAACAATAACAACATCGAGGCCTCTCATCTTTTGATCACACATCAACTATCTACCCATGTTCTACCCAACATATTAGTAGATAAAAATATATATTTATATACATAGTTTAAACCTGTATAGCGTTCTCATTCAATACATGTTCCAATCAACAAATGAGACACATACACATAACACGTATTTCATAGAGAATAAATCATATCTATGAGATAAAAGAAAGAGAAAATACATTCATACATATGACAACAAAATATACACATAACACGTATTTTGTATAAAATACTTCATAATTATGCGTTAGAAGAAGGTAACTACACACTCACCTGATCAGAAGATGATCGGACAACACTACGGCTCTAAGAGTAGTATTCTTCGGTGAAATTGGGTTCACTTCACTCACCGGGCTTCTTACAGGCAGAGCTTTGGCTTGGAAACTCTTTTCTTCGTGGGATCTTCGAGCTTCGGGACTTGCTTCGGGTCTCGGGATGATACCGGGGCTTTAGGGGTACTTCTTTTCATGTAAATCGAGGTAATATGAGTGAGAGGAGAAAACTTGAGCAACCAAACTCGGCTGGCCCTTCAAATCTATTTATAGCGAAAAATTTGCCTTTGCCACATCATGGTGGCTGGGTCGTCACTACATGCATCATTGCAAGTGGGTCTGATAGACTCCAGAGCTCCTGCCACGTCGTGGCACTTTTACCACGTCGTGGTGGCTGACAGTTTGGGGGTTTTGCGCCCCGAAATTCAGAAGATGATCAGAAGATGATCGGACAACACTACGGCTCTAAGAGTAGTATTCTTCGGTGAAATTGGGTTCACTTCACTCACCGGGCTTCTTACAGGCAGAGCTTTGGCTTGGAAACTCTTTTCTTCGTGGGATCTTCGAGCTTCGGGACTTGCTTTGGGTCTCGGGATGATACCGGGGCTTTAGGGGTACTTCTTTGCATGTAAATCGAGGTAATATGAGTGAGAGGAGAAAACTTGAGCAACCAAACTCGGCTGGCCCTTCAAATCTATTTATAGCAAAAAATTTGCCTTTGCCACATCATGGTGGCTGGGTCGTCACTACATGCGTCATTGCAAGTGGGTCTGATAGACTCCAGAGCTCCTGCCACGTCGTGGCACTTTTACCACGTCGTGGTGGCTGACAGTTTGGGGGTTTTGCGCCCCGAAATTCAGAAATTAATAACTTTCGCATACGAACTCCGTTTTTGACGTTCTTTATATCGACGCGAAGGTGAGAATACGCTCTACAACTCTCGTTTAGACTCCATTGGCTAATTTTGACTTTATTTTTAATATATTATAAATATATTACTTTTATATTATTTTTAGTAGGCCGGGACAGGAAAACTCCGTTATAAATTCAGAACTTCTTCATCTGACATCCGTTTTTGCCTATCTTTTTATCGTTTCACTACTATTAACCAGATCTTTGATTCTCATTTAGATTGTTTCGGCTAAAAATCACTCGATCTCAATTCGAAGATTCGGGTTGCATACTGCTAAGTCGAAACTTCGGAAAAATCATAACTTCCTCATACGAAGTCAAATTTGGGCGTTCTTTTTATGAGCGCTCTTGGTTTAGCGTATTCTATGACTTTCATTTAGATTACTAAGGCTAGATATCTCTCTATCTTAAATTCGTATTTTACATCATTCTGTGTCGTGCCAGTTCTACCGCGAAACTTCGACAGGTCATAACTTCTTCGTTATAACTCGGATTTCGGCATTCTTTATATATTCGGAAACCTCGTTTCAACTACTACAACATTATCCATAGATATCGGCTTTATCTAACATTTCATTTTGACACTTATTTCTATCCTTAATTTATTTAAGTCACACAGTTAAGCACAAAACACATAATACTCAAATAATACACTTCTATTATTTCCAAACGGGTTACAAAGGTTAACCTAGACTATTATATCAATATTAATGACAAGCCCAGAAACACACGCGTCACATACATCTACAGCGCCAGCGTATCAAGCTTATCAGTGTCAGCTTATAGTATAGTTATCCGATTGTAATCTTTTGTATGTTAGGTAATGATATAGATAAGTATAGAATAGATCATAGATCTAGTATCTTTGTAATAAGATCGGTTCTTCGTATAGATTAGACACAATCCCTTGAATCATGGGATTGATATGTATAGATTAGTATATATACAACATTAAGGAAAACCCTAATGTTGTGAACATGGCTTGGTGTTAATCGTTTTTGTGACAAACCCATCTTCTTGGTGAAGACGAAAACCTTTCTTTGTGAAACAAAAATTTGGAGAACTTCTATGTTATTTACTTTCTATTTATTGTTTTGCTTAGATTAGTTTTACGGTTGTTCTTAATACTTGAAGTGTATCTGATCGATACAAACCTTCAACATCATTTCACTACTTCTGAATTTGATCAGGCAAGCTCATGCTGAGGGATTGAAGAGGAAAAAAATGGAAGAAGCATAATATTATGGGTAAGATTAATAGATTCGTTACTGACAGTCGAGATTTATTGACTCGGTGTGGGAGAGTTTGGGTTCTAGTCTCTGGTGGAGTCCATCAGACATTGTTAGAGGAGGTGTATAAGTCCAGTTTCTCGATTCACCCGGGAGCCACAAAAATGTATCGAGACCTAAAACTTAGTTATTGGTGGCCTTTCATGAAGAGAGAAATAGCTTGGTTTTGTTGAGAGGTTCCTGGCATATCGGAAGGTCAAGGCCAAACACCAGAGACCGCATGACAAGTTACAACCTTTGGAGATTCCCATATGGAAATAGGAACAAATGACCGTGGATTTTATCACAAAGCTACGAAAAACGGCCAAAGGATTTAATGTAATTTGGGTGATTATCGACCGTCTGACCAAGAGTGTGCATTTCCTTGCTATCCGGAAGAGTTCTTCGGCTGAGAAGTTGGTCGATATCTATGTGTGAGAGATCGTTGCTCACCACAGTGTACCAGTTTCCGTTGTATCGGATCAAGATGTCCGATTCACTTCCAAGTTTTGGAAAAGGTTCCATGAGGAGTTGGGCACTAGTTTGCATTTCAACACTGCTTCTCACCTACATACATATGGGCAAAATAAGTAGACTATTCAGATGCTCAATGATATGCTAAGAGCTTGTTTTCGTACAACAATTATCATCCCAACATAAATGCACCTCCTTATGAGCTTGTTTATGGGATGAGGTGTCAGACTCCAGTTTGTTGGGGGGGGGGGGGGGTCGGCCATAGGTTTATTGGGAGCACTGAGGTGGTGCTCCAGATGACAAAGCTTATCCAACAGATCAGACAAAGGTTATAGACATCTCAGAGATGACAATAGATTTATGTTGATAGGAAACAATATGATTTGGAGTTTCAGATAGGAGATATGGTTCTGTTGAAGGTATCACTTTGGAAGGGTGTTATACGCTTCAGGAAGCGGGGAAAGTTAGGCCCCTAGTTCATCATACCTTTTCGAAAGATGGTCAGGGTGGGCAAGGTGCCCTTCCAGTTAGATATACCTGAGGAGTTGAGCCAAATTCATAGCACTTTCCATGTTTCTCATTTACAAAAATGCTTAGTAGATGATGCACCGTTGGGCCCATTAGATGATATTCAGGTCGATCACCACCTGAACAACATGGAGAGACCAGTGGTGATCCTAGACAGGAAAACAGAAGCCTTGAACAAAAAGGTGGTACCTTTGGTTAAATTTTAGTGGCAACTTCAGAAGGGTTTCGATTGGACTTAGGAACCAGAGGCAGAAATGTGCGAGCACTACCGAGATCTATTTTGTCTGAAGATATCAAGGACGGAATCTAGTTCAAGTGGGGGAGATTTGCAACACTAAGTTCCAGGTGTAATTGCTTTTGTGGTTTTGACATTTAAGACTTAAAAGTATAAGATTTTAGTGGCCATGGTGTGGTGGTGTTAGAACCACGACGTGGAGGCACCCGTTGGAAGGTAAGTTTTTTGGATTTGTGTGAGCTGTATTGTTAATCTGCTAGACTGCAAGGTAATTTTTCTCACTATACCTTAGACTGCAATGTATATCCATATGTGTAGGATGTTGGCATATTGTAATGACCTATTAAATAATTAAATATGTTATGATTAACTATGTTTTCTAGTTATTATCTATCTTTTTACATATGTTGACATATTGTGGTTGAGTCGAGGCAGTCCTGCTTTGTGTTGAAGGTCAAGATACCGGAATGGTCCAGGTGTACTGTAGGCTTTGTGAGGCGGTCCAGTCATACTGTAGGCCCATGGGAGTGGTCCAACTATATGTTATAGGCTTATAAGAGTGGTCTAGGCTTTCTGTAGGCTTTACGAGGTGGTCTAGTCAAACTGTAGGCTCATGTGTGCATACATTGTTTGTGTTTTGTTATGTGGGGTATTTTAGGGGAACTCATTAAGCTTTGACTTATAATTGTGGATTTAAATGTTTCAGGTACTTTAGAGGATCAGGGGAAGGCGAAATCGTGATCGTACACATCATCCTGTTGATTTTTTACTTGAAAGATGTTATTGATACTCTGATTTTTATGCTTATGTTTTGAACCAATGGTTTGGATACTTATGTTTTTTTACGAAAAAAATCTTTGAAAATGAAAATTTTTTACTATGGTTTTTGGGACGTTACAATTAATTTCTCAATCCATTAAGCCTTCAGTTCTAACTTTCCAGGATGCTTCTTGGGACCCTAATTGTCCATAAAAATCCAAACTTTATAGACATGCCTGACCCATGCATTTCCTTTACCCATCTAGGTCAAAATATGAGAAAACCGACCTAAAACTCACGCATGGATTTCAAAACTCATTTATCTTCTAGATCCAAAAGATATACTGACCAAGCAACCAAAATGAGCCTTAAAGTTGTATCTTTATCTCATCCAACCATTCCAATCTCAAAAGTGAACCAATACTTTCTATAACACCTAGATCTATGAAGAAGGAACCAAAAAGGTGGAAGATTGAGGACTTACAAAGGGTCTGAAAGATACACACAAGGAGTAGAGACAAGTTGCTTGTTGGATCTATGTACAATAGTTCCTTTTCTTCTTTCCAAGGTCATAAAACCACCAAAAATGAGCCAAGAACGTAAAAGGGAAGCTAGGGTTAATCTATGGTGCTTTGGAGGTGATTGAGGCTGAGGGTAGAAGGAACCCTAGCTATCACTTTCCCTTCAATACTGCACAAAACCCGAAAAATTTAGGGTTTACATTGTTGCCATCATCACGTTGTGCACAATGAATGTCCACGCGTAGCGGCCACGAGAAACACACATTTCATGCAATGTTGCGACGTTGTGGCCACCCAAAACTCAAAGTGTAAAGATGAGAATTTCATACTTGGAATTGGGCATTACACCTTACAAGTCATTATCCCATAAGAAAATATTTTCTAATATCAACCACAACAAATGTTATATTTTTCGATCGCCTAAACATCAAAATCAACTTTCTTAACATTTTTCACCACTAAAGGGATGTTTGGGAGTAGGGATGAGATTTAGAACCATATTTACTATAAAGGTTTGGTCATCAGTTCCTCACATTAAGAAAATCTGGTCCCGATTCTAACACCGGTTCGATCATATATAACCCAGTTAAAAAACTAGAACCATACTGGAATCGTAAGTGTAAAAAATTCATGCAAATATTTTTTGAAAACATTATACTTCATGCTTTTTAAAATGCGCATATCTCACTCGTATGAAATCATAATTATTTGATTTTTTTCAAATATGTATTTTGGTGTTTGTACTTCATTTTATAATATAAAAATATATAATTTGGTTAAATATAAATAGGATATAGGTCACTGGAAGACAACATATCTATACTGCATTTTTTTAACCTTTTTTTAATTCAGTCTTAGTATTTGAAATATGCATAATTCACTATATGAATTCGAAATTACTTGATTTTGTTTTTCAGCATGTAATTTGGTATCTGTACTTCATTTTAGACTATGAAAAAGATATATTCTTGTTTAATATTGAATCCACTACATGCCCCAAAAGACGACATATCAATGCTAAATTTTTTATGTTGTATCGTTTTTTTAATTATAACTTTTTATTAATTTTTATATATGAAAGTTTATTTTTTTTAATACTTAATTTTTCAATTTGTGGTGGTTGAAAGTTCATTGCTATTATTGGGTCCATTTTAAAAGTGCATTGTCATTCTTGGTTCCATTTTGAAAGTGTATTGCTATTCTTGGTTATATTTTAAAAGTGTATTAATATTCATGGTTAAACCGGTTCCATTTTGATAGTGCATTGTTGTTATTGGTGCAAATCACAAAACTAGTTCTATTCTGAAAAATAACTGAAAAACATTCCCAATACCGGAACGAACATTGGTATCGACAGTGTGATTCTCGTTTTATGTAATATGTTAAATCCACTTCTGTTTGCAAAGACATTCAGTCTGGTTCTAAATCTCATCCCTATTTAGAGTGATTATTTAAAATGATAATCACTTTTTAATTTATTAGCTTATAATGGTATCAAGACATAGTTTTTAAAAATTTATTTAAGAGTTTTTAATAAGTTAGGAATGAATGACTAATCAAATTACTTATCTCCAATGTGGAACCCTTATGAATTGTTTAAAAAAAACATCTATCCATTAATTTTTATTTATAATGATATAAAACCAACAATAAATTAAAAAACTCAATCATTTAAGTTTTCCAATACACCCTTTAAAAATAGTAATAATCAAACATGAACAAAAATGACCTAATTAGCAATTTTGCCGTTTTTCACTATTAAAAGAATTAAAGTATGAACTTTAAGCTGTTTTTTGGACAATTGTTATACTAAACAGGGGTGGAAATAGTTGCCCTTATTCCACCCCCGAATTCGTCTGTTTTCCCCGACCCTAATCCCAACCCTGAATTCTCCCCCCCCCCCCCCCCCACCCTTGATCCCGCACCCAAATTTAAAAACCACCCATGATCTCACCCATGTTTCCCCTTTTCCCCTCGAATCCTTCGTTAACCCTTTTGGCTCAAAATCCCCCATTCACCCATATGTATCGTATTTTTAACTCGTTTAACTTTAAATATTACACCAATTCTTCAAATACAAAACATATATTACACAATGAATACTTTAAAAATAATATTTATTTATTTATTTATTATTTTTTTAAACAAACATAAAAGCTAATCATTTAAACAAAAAATAATATTTTTATAAATATACTAATTAAATATAGAGTAACTATTACGGGGCCTCACAGGAGATTTGTGACAGAACTCCCAGCCCATGTACCTGAAAACTAAATGGGAGTAAAACCCGCCTCCAATCTTGCCGCGTACCTATTTTTTTATTATTATTTTTTTTTATAAAAATACTCATATTGAGGGGGTGTTTGAGATTGCTTTTCAAAACAACTAATTGATTTATTGACTTTTTTAAAAACTAATATATTAAATAAAAAAAAGTATTTGACAAACTCAAAAAACACTTTTTATAATAACTATTTCATTAGTTTCAAAAAACACTTTTTAAAAAACATATAAAACTTAGCTTTTTAAAACTGTTTTTGATTTTTTAATCAAAAATAACTTCAAAAAATACTTTTTAAACAATATATTTTTTAATTTATTGATTTATTGACTTTTTTTATTATCATAAAAGCTAATCCAAACAGCTTTTTAAAAATTCATTTACCATTACCATAAACCAATAAATATTTTTATCTAAAAAGATTTTTGACATTTTTGTTTTAGTTATAACATTGTTATTCAAAAGGCAAAATTGCAAATTTAGTCCTTGTGGTTTGCAAAAATCTTTGGATGTGATCTAAAAAGTTTCCAGATTGTACAAAAGATCCAAAATCAATGTTTTTTTGGGTTTTTAATCCAAAAAAACTTAAAAAAGACGATTATACCATTTTAATTTCTTTTTTTATTTTTATTTTTACAACTATTCTAAAACCAGTTTGTCTTAAAAATAAAAAGAAAATAAATATATTATCCCCCACCCACCAATACGTCTCTCTCTCTCTCTCTCTCTCTCTCTCTCTCTCTCTCTTTCTCTTTCTCTTCACCAGTTATGCATCTCTCGTGTAGGAGGAAAATGGTGGAACTAGGAGACCACCAATTGCCACCACGACAATACTCCTCTTCCTAATCTGCTCACCGATCTCAACCAAACACCCCTTTTGATCGTTACTGCTACTGCTCAAATCCACAACCTACAACGAGAAGGGAAGCAGTCAAGTGGATCACCGGAGCTACCCCTTTTCTCCATGGCGATTGGTCGAGGAACACCATCTAAACACCCCTGACTCCTTCACTACCGACGATGAGAAAGAAAGCCACGACGGGCCTGCTGGAGACGTCGACTGCAACCCCTCATATTGAAGAAGAATCACCCAAATGCTTCCTATGCCCACTAATGTCGATGGATCAAAGACAACAACCCCCGATGAGGTTTTGTTGTTGATGGATCGCGCCGGAAAACCGATCATCTGGGTTTTCAAAATTTTCTCGATTTATTGTGATTGTGTTCAGTCTAAACCATATTCCATTTAGGGGTTCCATAATTTCACTGCAATAAGACAGTTTACATAGAAATTGAGGTTTGGATTGGCTCAAGTGTATCGAGATTTTGAAGGATACATCATTGGAAAGAGGGTTTAATAGTGATTCCACTATTACTCCATGTTTTCATCCTTCTGTTTGCGATCCCACCATTGCTACATGTCGAAGATTCCACCACTGATACATGTCTAGAGTTCTCGCTAGAGTTGGAGAATTTGTCAGTGGGTCTTGAATCTAGAGATGAAACCCTAGTAATAGTCGGAGAAGCACAACTCAGTGGCACGAATGACGGAGAAGGGGAATTCGTCGATGGGTCTTTAATCTCTAATGAAAATACACTGAGAGAGAGAGAGAGAGAGAGAGAGAGAGAGAGAGAGAGAGAGAGAGAGAGAGAGAGAGAAGTATCAGTGGAGGGAGGGAGGGAGAAAGAGACGTAAGAGAGATAGAGTTTTACCTATTTTCTTATTATTATTATTATTATTGAAATGGTAATAAAATATAAAAAAATATAAATATAATAAATAAGGATATAACTATCATTTCATTTTTTTGGACTAGAAATTTAAAGAAACCTTAGATTTTAGATGCCGGAAACTTTTTGTATCAATTCACCACAAAAATATAAAAGTTAACATTTTTTACCATCAAAGGCCATCGTATCTCGAACTCCGACAAGGGCTCTAGAGTGAAGTTCCACGTCGTCGTGTATTGTCATCACGTCTCAACTTCCTAGATTCGAGAGAGAGAGAGAGAGAGAGAGAGAGAGAGAGATGAGAGAGGGCTTGCGTTTCTACAATGGCGAAGTAGTGCTAGGGTTTATTTTGGGTTTACTATACCTATGCGATTACTCAATCGTACCAATCAGAGCATCGATTCATGAGTATCGCAACGAGTTCTTCACTCCTCAGTTGAACGCTTTCCTCTTTCATGGAGGCAGTGAAGGTCTCTTCGCTTCAAAACATCTCGAAGATCATGACAATAGTTCTTCAATTACCTCTCCAGGAAATAAACCCCTCGAGGGGAAATCTTTCATCAGGTTTTACTTTCATGTTTTCTTAATCTTCAGCTTGATCTTGATTTCTCTCATTGATAATCAACCCCTTCTCCAAGAAATTATTCCCCAATCTAAATCCGTAGAGACACGATCATTTCTAACACCGTGGAAATGTTATGTTATTGCTTCGAGTAGATTAGTTCCTCTTAATACTGAAATATTTCCTGTGTTCCTTTACATATATCTAAACAAGAAAATAGATTAAATGAACAGATATTGATCATAGTCCTCCAAATAATACTGGCTGAGCTCATGTTCCAGAGGCACTACTTCAATTAAACCCCAATCCTTCTTAGCATGTTCTTCTGGAAATTAACCAAAGTGTTTGGGAATGAGATGATTCAGTTACAGTGAACCATAAAACACTTTCAAAACCAGAGCTTGCAATTACTAACTGTTAATTTATCTTCTTGCATTTGATAACATTGAAATTCCAAAATTAGGGGATAAGATAACCCAAATTGAAAGCTTCAAACAGCACATTTTCATAATATCAAATCACATACATAGGTAGCGCCCAGGTTTAAACATGAGACATCACTTTTTGATAATATTGAATTAGTTTACAATCTACTTGTAGATTAGGTTTTAGGTATTGACATTTGTGAAATGATAGATTGAGATTGGATAACAGACAATCTTCAAAACAAACATTTTTGTATCCATTTCAGGTTTGAAGATGTTACCTTCAAAAGAACAGAAGAATCAGCCAAAATTCAAAACTCAATGCAGAGTAGAACCGGATTAATTGAAGCCATAATATTCGAAGTAAAAGACACCGAAAGAATCGGTGGAAACTTTCTAAAAACTAATTCAAACATCTTATGTTGCACTCCAAAGCTCGCATCAGAAGAATCCTGCACTGTAGGAGAAGTCATCATCCAAAAAGACGAAAATACCCCCGAATGGCCAAAACGCATCCAAACCTTCTTTGAAGGAAACAAACAAGAAGCCAAAATGAAACCTCAATCAGTTGACATAAACAAAACCGGAATGTACTATCTTTACTTCATGTACTGTGATCCAGAACTGAAGGGCACAGTAATTTCAGGAAGAACAGTCTGGAGGAATCCAGAAGGGTATTTACCTGGAAAAATGGTAAAATTAATGACTTTTTACGGGTTCATGTCTTTGGGTTACCTTGTTCTTGGGCTTGGTTGGTTTTTAAGATTTGTTCAATTTTGGAAAGATATAATGCAATTGCATTACCATATTTCTGCTGTGATTGCTCTTGGGATGTGTGAAATGGCACTTTGGTATTTTGACTATTCTAACCTTGGGTCAACTGGGAGTAGGCCTTTTGGGATAACAGTGTGGGCTGTGACTATTAGTGCAGTTAAAAAGACTCTTTCAAGGTTGTTGCTTTTGGTGGTGGCTATGGGGTATGGGGTGGTGAGGCCCACCCTAGGTGGGGTCACCTCCAAAGTGATGATTCTTGGTGTGGTGTATTTTGTGGCTATAGAAGCACTCGAGCTTGTTGAAAATTTGGGAAATATTAATGATTTTTCTGGGAAAAGTAAATTGTATTTGGTGTTGCCTGTTGCTTTCTTGGATGCTTGGTTTATTTTGTGGATATTTTCGTCTTTGTCCAAGACATTGGAGAAGCTTCAGGTATAAATATAATCTTGGTATCAATTTTTTCGGAGGGCATTTTCGTCTTTTGGTTTTAAATTTTGTTAATGATGTTTAGATGCGGAGAAGCATTGCTAAACTGGAGGTGTATCGAAAGTTCACAAACGCCCTTGCACTTTTTGTCCTCCTCTCTATTGCTTGGATTGGCTATGAGGTACGTACCCTTTGTTTTTTCTTTTCTTTTCTTTCTCATTTTTTTTTGACTAATTATTTTTTTAATTCGAAAATTAAATTCGACAGTTGTATTTTAATGCAACTGATCCAATAAGTGAGCTATGGCGTATCTATTGGATCATTCCTGCTTTCTGGTCACTACTTGCCTTTTCACTCTTGGTGGTGATATGCATCTTGTGGGCCCCTTCTCGCAATCCCACCAGGTAATTTCTTGTTTCACAGTACACACTATACAGTACACAGAACACAGTATAATAATGTGTGTGGGGGTGTAGATATGCGTATGCAGGGGACACGGGGGAAGAGTATGATGAGGAGGCGATATCGCTTACAAGTGGAGTGAAAGTGGATGGGGGAGAAGTTGGAATGATGATGGAGAGGAAGGAGAAGAAAGGGTCAGCCTCAACGGATCATCTTATTGGGCTTACAGAAGATGTAGCGGAAGATAAAAGAGAATGAGAGTGAGAATGAAAAATGAGATGTTATTGTTGTGTTTTGAGTTGTTGATTTTGTGTAAAGTTTGTGTCATGTGATGATGTGTATTGTATAAAAACGTGGCTAACTAACTTACAATCACTCTTGGCATCTTTCATGTTTTGAGGGAATGATGAGAGAAAGTGGTGTACTAGTTTTACTTTGACTCCCTTTTGTTCAAGGCCAATATACATTTTCTTTCAAACGTCGACTTGAGTTTAGAGTTTTGAACCTGTTGATTACTTGTTATGAAAATCCATCCTCTTGTACTGATTTTGGTAATCGAATATCTACAAAGTTTTGTAGAAAAGCGAAATCAAGAAAAGTTATGAATCATTGTTTGTATTGTGCCAAGTAAATTAGAAAAAAAGGTGAGATTATGAGAGATTTTACAAAAGCAAAATGGTATAAAAATATCTAAGGTTTAAATATATTTTGTCATGACAATACAAATTTGATGGCTGTTTTGTAGAATGGAAATTTCTGCGTTTTTTTTTCAGTGAAATAATTAAACAAAATAGATGAGTTTTTTCTCAAATAAACAAAATGTTTTAATAACGTCATTCAGTATACTTATGGTGAAAGGTTTTCGTGGCCATCTGACAAGCTCACCACGATTGCGTACACATACCAAGGGTGTTGTGGGGCCACGATCGTTGGCACTCATAGTCTATACCACAAAAGATCACAACCAACTAGCTCTCTTTTCTTCTCTCTTCCTTTTTTTTTCCCACCATCGTTACAGGTACACTAACAATGGTGTGGAAGGAGATGATGGTAATGTGGAAAGAAACAGTTGTGAGATGGAGAAAAACCACACCACTTGGCGTGTCCCCATAGCCGGCATAATAGTGTCCCCATACCCAATAGGAGAAGGTAAGAAGTAAGAACCACTTACCATGGTAAATTAATGAAGTTATTTTTTTATGGACTAAAATACAAAGAAAACTTAAGGTTGGGGTTAGAAATGAAATATCAAATATCAAGAGGATTGAAATCGAATTTATGATTTTATGAAAATTGAATTGATAGCCAGTCAATTTAAACTTCAATTACTACTCTTAAGCCTTAAACCCTAGAATTTCATAAGCGTCTCTTCTCACAATTTCGATCGTCTCATTTTGTCTCTTCCATCTCGCTCTTACCTCTGTCGCTGCTACTCTAGCTTCAGGTAAATGTCACTTCCTTTCTGTAGATCTTCCTCTGTAAATCTATGACAATCATGCTTGTGCCTTTTGTTTTCTCGCTTTCCTTTGACCAGTTCCTGAATATTTCATGAAGGCCACCATAAGCAACAAGAAGCTCTGAGAGCTTATCTACCTTTTACTCGTCGGCATTGTTATTAGTGATAAATTGTTTAACATAAAAGTTGGATAGGGTTTGAAGCTCTGATGATAATATCGGTGCACTGAATTTCACATGTTTCATTGATTTTACCTAAAAATAGTTTGCAAAACCTTTCACAATCAAGAAGGCAAATTTTACTATTCTCACAAATTATCTGAAAGATTTCGTGAACGGTGAACGTGAAGCGATCAATCATGTCATTTGTCATTGGTTTACATCCCACTTCATCTATAAAGTACAAACCAAACAAAAATATACAACATAATAGAATAGAATTGAATTCCATTCCAATTATTGTTTCCAAATTATTCTTATTCCAATTCCTTGGAAAGATTCCACTTCCTAACCAAACTCCCTCTAATTAATAGTCCCATCAATTTGAAAACAGTCTTTTTCTTTCTACTTTCTAATCAGTGGTTTTGGTTGTTTAATTAACTAGTGATTCTTGTAAGCAATTCACGGGTTTCATATCATACCAGATGAAGAACTGTTTTACTTTTACCAATTAAATTAAGTTTTTTGTTTTGTAGGTGAATTCATATAACTGTTAAAGGATGGTTGAAACCTTGTTTGAAGATATATTTAGGGTTGATCAGCTTGACCCTGATGGCAAGAAATTTGACAAAGGTATTCTTCACTCCCGTCATCATCATCATCCTCCCATTCTCCTTCTCTTGAATCCAATTGAAAAGTAGCTTGGAATATTGGTAGTACAAGAAAGTAGCCATAGTAAATTACTGTTTTATCCTTTCAATAAGAAGTTAGTATCTGAATATGTTTGTTGTTTTTTTGAAATAGTTAATCGTATAGAAGCAAGAAGCGATCAATTTGATATGTACATGCAGCTGGATGTGAATACAGATGTTTATCCTATGCATGTTGGTGAGAAATTTATGATGGTTCTAGCAACTACCTTGAACTTGGATGGAACTCCTGACAGTGGATTCTTTTCTCCTGTAATCTCAACACTTTGACCTTTTTTTTTTTGGGTTTTGACTTTTGATGATAAAAGAATAAAATATTGAGTTTAAATTTTTATTCATTATCTTGAATTGCACATACTTTTTATTTCAGGGTGGGCGAAAGTCACTTGCTGACAAGTTTGAATATGTGATGCATGGAAAATTGTATAGGATCAATGAAGAAGGGTCAGGAGCTAATGTTAAAGCGTATGTTGAGCCATATTACTATTTTGCCCTTTATCCGGTTTATGAAATTTGGTCTCAAGTGTCGACTGCTCTTGTTTTTTCAGGGACATTTATGTCTCGTTTGGTGGTTTATTGATGTTGTTGAGGGGTGACCCTTCAATTGCAGCTAAGTTTGAGCTTGATCAGAGGCTATTCATCCTCATGAGGAAGGTAAAAAGCCTTTTTTGATATCTTTTTATAACTGTTTTCAATGATGGGGGCATTCTCGTCTTTTTGGTTGGGACAAAACTTACATAATTTGATCTATATTAGTTTATAAGGAGTAATAATAAGTATAATTTTGGTATTGCAGGTGGACAAGGCTTAGTTGTTCAACATATATCTCAATCAGGATGATGCCAAAGTAATGAGAATTAATAAAAAAAAAAAATCAGATGTAAAATATGTTGACAATTTTAACTTCTTATATATTGTATGTACCTTTTAGGGTTTACTTTCTGCAATATGAAAACCATGATAATTTCTAATCTGGAACGTGATTTTGGACAAATGTTGAAGTGAAGATATTTGCGTTATTTTTCTAGTATTTTTCATTTTCAATAAATGTTTATTGTCTATGTGCATACATGATTGTGAAGTAACACTTAGGTGTGTTTGGTTAATTGGATTTTGGAGGAATTGAAATGCAAATGTCAATAGAAATTGCATTTGGTTGACAAAATCAAAAGAATTAGGATTTTTTAGATTCCATGAAATTCCATGTCGGAAGTATCATAAAATAAATCAATATGTTTTTTAATTAATCTCTCTGTTGTAACATTTAATTATTATAGATTTTAGTAAACTTTTTTTTTATTTATATTTTAAATAATGGTACCACGTTAAATAACTATTAATTGTAAATAATTAACATATTTGTTAAAAAGATATAAAACAATTGTTGATATTTATTTAAAACTATCCTTAAACGAGTATTACTATTCGTTTACATAGAACAATTTCAAAATTTAATTCGAGTATTACTATTCGTTTATACTTGGAGCTGAAAAAAGTTATTTTTTTTAAAGATATTTTAGTCGGTTTTCTATTAAAGTTTTTTCATTTAATAGGCTCAAAGTTTACAACATGCCTAAGCTGAATTATGAACAAATTTCAACAAATTTCGTCCCCCCTCTATTTTTCATATTACGTGTAAGGTAGTTAATTAAACAAAGACTTGATCAAATGACAGTTTACATCTCTCCTCATATGCTTCCACCACAAGAGTCTCGATTCTTTCTCTGTCTGTAAATTCCTCTCTGACTTACACTTGTAGAAAACATAACATCTTACTCTCACAAGTAATATCAACACATTTCCAACCTTCACCTTTTTCCCTATTTTCTAAAAATTTCCCTTATTTTGTCCCAAATCCAGCTCAAACCCATGACATTTAATCAATAAAACTGGTTCAAGAGGAATATGTTTTAGTTCTCCTGAAATTTGTGTTCAAAACAACATCAAAATCAGCTTTTAATCGTTTTGTTTTTGATAGATTTGATTGAATGTGAGTGAAGAACTAATCATAGATTTGATTTTGTGATCTGGGTAGTCATTCTTTTTCTCAATAAATTATGAGGGAAGGGAGATTAGGGTTTGTAATATGTGTTTTGTTGTTGATTTGTGAGTCTACATTGGGTAGATTTGTGGTTGAGAAGAACAGTTTGAGGGTGACGTCACCTCAGAATCTAAAAGATACATATGAATGTGCAATTGGTAATTTTGGTGTTCCTCAATACGGAGGAACATTAGCTGGAGCTGTTCTTTATCCAAAAGCCAATCAAAGGGCTTGCAGGAGTTTCTCTGATGATGTTTCCTTCAAATTTAAATCTGGTGCTGGCCTTCCTGTTTTCCTTCTTGTTGACCGTGGCGGTAAATTTACGTTTTTACCCTTTTGCTCGATTGTATTATTTCCTATCATGTAAAAAATTCATTCGAAAGCATAATCAATGTGATTATAATAAGGATTTGAACGAAAAATACAATAACATCATATACTAGATGAGCAAAATAATGCATTAGATAGAAAACATGGTTTGTGCAATGTATTTTATTTCTTACCCAAAATAACAACATACTTATATTTTTATATTTACATATTTTTTTTACTGATTACCAATGGGAAGTGATTCGTATACAACAATTTTTTGTCATGCATAACAATATATGCATTATAAAATTGTATAGGACAACACTTTAAAACACCAATTGTTGTGTATGGAAAAAAATTATTATGTACAAATAATTTCTCATTAGCAATGTACATTTTTTACCTATTGGTTACTAGCAAATAACAACATAATAACATTTTGCAACCAAATAGACATTATGCTTCATTTATTATATATTGCTATTATTGGTAAGGGAAAAAAACATAAAAGCCCTTAAATTTAACAAAAATGTACAAACTTTACCCTTTGTGTATTTTAGGTTCATTAAATCCAATGGTTTACAATTTTTTTTTTCAATTTACCTTTTTGCATATTTTGGTTCATTAAAGTCTTACATATGACATAAATATTTAGTTTTATCCTTTTTTATGGAATATTAAATCCCTTAAATTACTAGTAAAATGTTTGGTTTTTACGGGGTATACCTATAAAAATGGTAAAATTGGAAAGGAAAAAGTTGCAATGAACCTAAAATACGCATAGTAAATCCACAAATTCCTATAAAAACTTAAAACAGTTTTACGTCATTTGCCATTTTGGTAAAAAAAGGCTATACATTGGTATTATTATTTATTATTTATTAGTAAAGAAATATGAATATACTGTTTCGGGGTAAAAAGTAAATTACATTATTTACTGTGTCTCAGACTGTTACTTTACGTTAAAGGCATGGAACGCACAGAGAGCCGGAGCCGCCGCTATTCTTGTCGCCGATGACAGGCCTGAGCCTCTGATCACCATGGACACACCAGAAGAAGAAAGTGCACGTTTCAATTACTTACAGAACATCTCCATCCCTTCAGCCCTCATAAGCCAATCACTTGGGGAAGCGATAAAACGAGCCCTAGAAAAGCCAGAAATGGTAAAAGTAAACCTCGATTGGAGAGAAGCTCTTCCTCACCCCGATGATCGAGTTGAATACGAATTTTGGACGAACAGCAACGATGAATGTGGACCGAAATGCGATAGTCAAAAGAATTTTCTAAAAGATTTCAAAGGCGTCGCTCAAATTTTAGAGAAGAAAGGGTATACGCAATTCACACCACATTACATCACCTGGTATTGTCCTGAAGCTTTCATTTTGAGTAAACAGTGTAAGTCTCAGTGTATCAACCATGGAAGATATTGTGCTCCTGATCCTGAAGAGGATTTTGCTCGAGGGTACGATGGGAAAGATGTTGTTATCCAGAATTTAAGACAGGCGTGCTTCTTTAAAGTCGCTAATGAATCTGGAAAACCATGGTTATGGTGGGATTATGTCACAGATTTTGCTATTCGTTGTCCAATGAAAGAGGAGAAGTACAATAAAGAATGTGCAGAAGAAGTAATCAAATCATTAGGTGAGTTTTCAAAACGTTCTCTGAGCTTATTATGTGTAAAGAAATATTAGTATATTGGGTAAAAAGAGTAAACTACATTATTATTTCCCTATTAATCTCAACATACTTGTTGCATGATATATAATTTATTGGTATATATTGTGTTCAAGACACTAAATTGAGATCTCTCAGGGGCTGATCTGAACAAAATAAATGAATGTGTGGGTGATACAAAAGCAGATAAGGAGAACCCAGTCCTCAAGGCTGAGCAGGAAGCACAGGTGTTCATCATATAGATATTTTTTTTTTCCTTTTTTTTTTTTTTTTGACATAATTCACATATTCTTCTAATTTATGTTAATTATTTAACTTTGTAATTTTACAGATAGGTAAAGGTCCACGTGGAGACGTGACAATATTGCCAACTCTCATAATAAATAACAGACAGTTTCGAGGTTTGTGAAAATTATGTTAAAATAAAAATGTGTACCCTAAATTACATTGACAATTTTATTTATTTATTTTATTTTTTGCTTTAGGTAAGCTTGATAAAGGAACAGTTTTGAAGGCCATTTGTTCAGGATTCGAGGAGACAACTGAGCCAGTTATTTGTTTAAGAGAAGGTCAGTTCTATATTCATTATTATTTGTATTATTATCTCTCTAATTTCACAAATATAATAATGTTGTGTGTGTGTGTGTTAATTTCAGGAATAGAAACAAATGAGTGTATGGAAAACAATGGTGGATGCTGGATGGACAAAACTTTAAATATCACAGCATGCAGGGTACATAGAATTTTTTTGACATGCTATTTTTTGTGGTTTTTTGTAAATGTTTTGAAAAATCTTATCCTATTTAGTTAAATTTCATGTTTTTTGTTGAATTGGTTGGTGTAGGATACTTTCAGGGGGAGAGTTTGTCAATGCCCGATTGTTCAGGGTGTAAAGTTTTTTGGTGATGGTTATAAACACTGTGAAGGTAATTAATTTGTATCGTATGTGTGCACATATTTTGTCCATGTGGTTTTGATCCTCTGTGTTGCAGCTTCGGGAGCTTTACCGTGTGATCTTAACAATGGAGGCTGTTGGAAAGATACCCAGCAAGGCAGGACTTATTCTGCTTGCATTGTTAGTACTCTCTCTCTCTCTCTCTCTCTCTCTCTCTCTCTATATATATATATATATATATATATATATATATATATATATATATATATATATATATATTGTGTGTGTGATTATATATTGAAATATATCACTTTTGTGTACATTTTTTTGTCTTTTGGTAATATTAAATATTGATTTTTCTTTTTATGTTTAAAAAAAAATCTATTGTAGGATGATCATAAAGAGGGTTGCAAGTGTCCACCAGGATTCAGAGGGGATGGAGTAAAAAATTGTGAAGGTATTATCACTTTTATTAGAAATTAAAACTACAAATTCCCATAAAAAAATCCAACAATTTAATTTTGACATTTACTATTTATGTTTCAAGACATTGATGAATGTGAAGAGAAGGCAGCGTGTCAATGTCCTAACTGCAAATGCAAGAACACATGGGGTAGTTACGACTGTAAATGTGGTGGCAATATGCTTTACATTAGAGAACACGACACATGTATAAGTGAGTGTTTTTGTTTGTTTACGTTATTAAATTTCTAACCTAGTACTCTCCAAAATATCTACATTTTTTAATGTTGTTACTTGTTTTTTGGAATAATTAACAAATTGATAACTAGGTAAAGATGCTATCTCGGGAGTGGGTTGGGGATTTATGTGGGTCATCATTCTTGGTATGGCAGTTGCTGGAGTTGCTGGATATGCCTTTTATAAATATAGAATTCGGGTACAATTTTTTATTTTATTTTTAATTAATTGAATTTGACATAACATATAGAGAAAATTGAAAACATTTATAAACAAAAGATACAAATAGAAAACCAACAAGTGTAGTTAAGATCTTAGGGTGATATTTTTGTATTGCAGACATACATGGATTCTGAGATCCGGGCTATTATGGCACAATACATGCCATTGGACAATCAAGCTGAAGTTGCAGTTCACGCATCACATGGGAACGTCTAAAAGAAAAAAAAAGAAAGAAAAACAATTTGTGAAAAGTTGGCACATTGATCCGAAACCAACATCTATGTGGTTAAAGAAGTGTACTATTTATTTTATTACACATCTACAGAATTTTCACTAATCTACACACCGGATCATCCGAGAGTTGTTTGTAAGTTTAGATATAGATTCTTAGTTTATTAGAATAATAAATGTGGTCGACTTTGTTGATGATGCAAGATGTATGACAAGTCGATGGTTAAATCATGGAAGAGTTTAGAATGGTATTATTGCATTTGTTTCCAAATGTTTCCCCTTTGGGTTCAAAATGAATACAAGAAAATATTCTTGCCCATTACAAAATTAGTTTCTTTACTTGTGCATTACTTAATGTTGTTTGCGAGAATCGGATATCATGGAGACTCATGGCCTAGTCCTAGGGGACACTGATAGAAACAAGTAAGTTATATACCAGAGAATTTTAATTGCCCAAGAGATGTAAAACAAATGTAAACCGTATCATCTGAGTGGATCATGTCAATTAGCCCCAAGGCCCACGTGGGAGGTCAATTGTGGAACATTATTTATATTTTCGGTGGTTCAGGGTTTGAATCATTGACCTCCTATGTGAAATTCCACACCTCAATCACTAGACTCGTATCATGGGCGCTAAAGAACATGTAATGGTATATATATAGGGGTGTAAGTGAGCCGAGCTACTCGTGAGCTACTCGGGATCGACTCGTTAAAAGCTCAACTCGAGATCGAATTAAACGATCCCGAGCCGAGCTCGAGCCTAGATATGAGGCTCGTTTACTAAACGAGCTCGAGCCGAGCTTCAATTAATGGGGCTCGCGAGCCTAAACGAGCTTAAACAAGCCTCTCTCTTTCTCTCTCTCTCTCTCTCTCTATATATATATATATATATATATATATATATATATATATATATATATATATATATATATATATATATATATATATATATATATATATATATATATATCCATAGAGGCTCGTTTAGGCTCGATTAGGCTCACGAGCCCACTAAATTTTTCATGAGCCGAGCTCAAGCTTCATTTTAAGGCTCGAATCGAGCTCGAGCTCGAGCTTCCTCAAATTAAACGAGCCAAGCTCGAGCTTGGTCAGGCTCGGCTCGGCTCGTTTACACCCCTATATATATATATATATATATATATATATATAGTTGGTTCGCTATAGTTGCAATACGAGGACAACCCAAGAACAACAAATGCAATTCAATCCAAAGCATGATGTTCACCAACAATGGCCAAATAATGTCCAAAATGCAATATTTCAAATAACAATATTCCAACATCGCCAACACATAGGAATCACCGATATTCAACGATAATCAATAAGTACAAGTAGAGAGACGAAGATTGAGATACTAAAACCAAAATTTTTGTGGAAAACCCAAAACAGGAAAAACCATGAATGATAGAGAGCACCGAGAAAGTTCACCTAACATACAATGAAGTTACAATGCATGAATGAGGAAATTACAAGTATTCTAGATTGATTTCAAGGCATAAACATGACAGAGAAACCAAAGAGTGGTAATTCACTATGAAGTTGTCAAAACCTTCCATAGAGTTTTCTCGACGCATGCTGAAGTTTCCCTAAACCATGCAAAGAGTTTCACTGTAACGATCCAGATTTTCTAACATCTAATCTAAGAGAAATATTAGAGTTTTATCTCTAATGTGGAATTCTACCAAAATTAATACACTTTAAATCCCAGGCAATCACGAGTTTACAATAAAAATCTTACATACAAATTGAAACAACAAAGAAAGTACACAAGTAACAACCTATTATCTATTTCTTGTCATTGTGCTTCTGTCTTCTCCTCTAGTACCACGACTGTAGTATGTTGCTACCTGAACCTACAAAACATAAAGTATCTACTACATTAGACAAATATGTTTGGTGAGTTACACATGTCAAACATACTTGACTTTTATAAACCTTATATAACGATATTCATTATGCCTAGTTACATAATCACAATTAAGTTAGGACTGAGAGTTATTCACCAACATTTTAGTTAAGAGGTTTTTTGTGAGACGTTATCGTTAGTTGGTTTAAACATTTAGCCAACCCACACTACTGTAACTGTTAATCTTCGGAGCGAGATACATATGTACAAATCTTTACAGTGTTGACATCCCCACCTGTAGTTGCTAGCTACAACTCTCGACCGATCAATCGAAGCGGGTGATAGGTTTCTACAATTTTTACTACAACATCTAATGAAGTGTTGTAGGGTTTGAGGAGTATTTAACCATCATTATAGACCAAGTGCCCTTATCCTTTTAGCCTCCATGTCCCTCAGTTGTTCTTGGAAAACCCTAGCCCCCATGAGTGAAAGTGAGAGCCTTAAAGTGTGTCTTTGGTGTGTTAGAGTCAAAGGAAGTGCATCAAGAAGCTTTGGAACGTGAAGGAAGGCTTGGATATGTATTTTTGGCTTCCTTCTTCACCATACAAAGGTATAAAGCTCAAACCTTTTTGGTTGTTTTTATAGATCTCTTGTTGGGTTCTTTATTCTTCTTTCTTGGTCACAAATGCTCCATTTTGAACATGACATGTTCTGGATTATTTGAATTGTCCTTTCAGAACCTTAGAGGGGTCCTTAATCATAAAAATGAGGTCCCAATGGCTAGAAGTGTCCCATGCATTTGGTAGAAAGGTCTTAATGGGCTAAGATCTTGCATTAAGAACTTTTGAAGTCTAAAGTCATGAAGTTGGAAACTTTATAACTCTAAGGTGCATTTGGACCATGGATCTGAAGTTTGGGCTTAAGTGCTTAAGGCATTAAGCACTTATTGAAGTTTGAACTCTGTGAAGGTACGCCCCGCATAGAAAGGAGTACGCCCTGTATATGCGGTCAACTCCCCCATTTCTAGTCAATGCGAGGCTCGCGTACGCCCTGCATAACTTCGGGGCACGCCCAACATACGACTTCTGTTGGGCTTTCACGAGTTGGGCTTCAGATTTGGACCATCTATGGGCTAGTTTGGCTTGGGCCCTTAATGGACTTTATGAGTAGGAGTATTCTAGGCTAGTTAGGGAAATGGATCTTTGGATGAGGTCTATTAGGGATTTGGACCCAATTTGGAAAATTGGGCCAATTATGGACCTTGTATATTTGGACCTTTTTGAATCAAGGTTTGGATTTGGGCTTTGGTCCAGTTAAGGAAGAGTTAATGGACAATTATGGGCCAAGATATTTGAGGTATTAATCCGATTACTAATTAGTGGTTTATTTATTATGATAGTTCGAGGCTTTCGTAAGCTAGTGGCCGGAGGTTCTGTTTGATACGCTAGTGTGAGGTGAGTTTTCTTCACTATACTTATGGGTTGAAGGCACCAATGCCTGAACTTTTTGGATGGTTATCCCGGTAGATAGAATGTTGTCGTGTTCTTATGATATGTTGGATCTGTATCCTGGTAGACAGGATGATGATATGCTTATTGATATGTATGATTTGTGCTTGCCTGTTAATTAAATATGTAGTTATGAGTTATGTATATGTCGACATGTGTGTGTGGTTGGGTTGAGGCTATCCTGCTTTGTGTTGTAGGCCAACATACCTAGGGCAATCCGGATAGACTGAAGGCCGAAGGCCCAGTGAGCGGCTCGGTGAAGGTGTCGATACTATTCGTTTCAAGATGTTCGATGACATGATTCTAACTTTAACTGATGTTCGGTATATTCCTATGATGAAGAGAAATATCATCTCCTTGAGCGTCTTCAACAACAAGGGTTACAATTTTTCAGCTGGAGGTAATGTTTTGAAGATCAGAAAAGGTTCTCGAGTTGTGATTAAATCCGATTTGAGGAAGACTAATGGTATTTACCATGCTCATAGCACAACGATTACAAGTTTTCTAAACCTGTGTTTTCTACTAGTCCTCAGCTGGTTCAACCTTGCAAACCCAAAACGGTGACATTCAATAATTCGGTTTTGACAAAGCCGACTCCGACAACCAAATTTAATCTTTTTTAAATTTTGTTGGTAGTTCAAATTAAGTCCTTAGGGACTTTTGAACACTATGTATTTCATCTGATTCTAACCATTGTGGGATTTAATCTTTTAGCCTAAGATTGTTTAAACTATGGGGTATGTGATTGTATTCATGCAATAGTCATATGGCACCAATGGAGGGTTGTTTGGTAGTTAGTGGTAGGACGGAGGAGTTGTGCAGGGTCAGTCGACCAGTTGTGAGATATTTAGCTTTCCTCTAGGAGTGAGGACTGAGTGCTCGCCTATGCTCTATGTACATTGTTAGGGTGTTGTGATGATCGTTGAGACAAATATGGATAGGTGTGGAAGGTAGTTTGGGCTCGTACTACTGAAAGCACAAGACCCATACGTGTATCAAGGAAGTTACAAATCCCTAAGGTTTTTTGGTAGTTGGTTTTCCATTGTTGCACAGAATGTGTAACATCCCGAGTTTCGAGTCCAAAAAAAATCGATTTTAATTAAGTAATTTATAAAAATCGTTTACTAAAAACATTCTCGATATCATATCCATCCATAAACCATCATAAACATGTCTCAAAAACAAACATCAAACAGTAATAAAAACAAGAGTACAATCCCAGAACACTTAATGTGGAAATCATGTGTGTGTATGATGTGTTGCTACGCCGCCGGCTCCTTTCCCTTGGATGAAGAGGTACCTGAAACCAAAACTGAAACTGTAATCACAAAGCTTAGTGAGTTACCCCATCATACCACATACTATACAATCATACATGTTGCCCGACAATTATGGGGTGCCCGACCTACCCATTTCAAGCCATTCTGGGGTGCTAACTACCCGTGTCAAGCCATTCTGGGGTGGTAACTACCAATGTCAAGCCATTCTGAGTGCTGACTACCCATGTCAGACCATTCTGGGGTGCCTGCCTACCCTCCAATCTATCTCACTCAGTCACGGAGACTATTTCACTCCCTACTACTATCACATAACAATCTATCATAACATGATGTCAGACATATCTAGGGTGTTCGACCTACCCTTCAGTCCTAACAACCGATCGGGGGACTATTCCCCTCCTAGTATCACTATCATATAGAACATAGCATACTGACACATAGAACATATCAAGTAATAGCAAACCAGACAATTATCACAAAGACAGTCATCTCAACTGTAACTAGGGGTGTAAGTGAGCCGAGCTACTCGTGAGCTACTCGGGATCGACTCGTTAAAAGCTTGACTCGAGATCGAATTAAACGAGCCCGAGCCGAGCTCGAGCCTAAATATGAGGCTCGTTTATTAAATGAGCTCGAGCCGAGCTTCAATTAATGGGCTCGCGAGCCTAAACGAGCTTAAACGAGCCTCTTTATATATATATATATATATATACACACACACACACACACACATACATACATACATACACACACACATACATACATACATACACACAGATACACACACACACATATATATATACACACACACACACACACATAGAGGCTCGTTTAGGCTCGATTAGGCTCGCGAGCCCACTAAATTATTCATGAGCCGAGCTCGATCTTCATTTTAAGGCTCGAATCGAGCTCGAGCTTCCTCAAATTAAACGAGCCGAGCTCGAGCTTTGTCAGGCTCGGGCTCGGCTCGGCTCGTTTACACCCCTAACTGTAACCAACTACTAGTGGGTTGGCCTTTGTGCCTTAGACCCACTTCTAATGGAGGGTAACTCACCTCGTAAACTGCGTGTCGAATCTCGCAGAGGAAATCTATAACAACTGCTCTGATGACTCCCGGCTATCAGAGACACAAAACACTCAATCAGATTCTATAACACTACTCAAGGTAAAATGACCGTTTTACCCTTTAGTCTAATTGGGACATACTTAAGTCCCGATTCTAGCTTATCAAGCCCAGCTCTCTTATGGCCCATTAAGGATTTCCTAAGATCCATTATAATAATCTCAAATGGGCCCAAAATTCCCAAGTCCAATATAATAATCCTCAAGCGCCCAATCTTGGCCCAAAAAGGCCCAATACTCAAGTTTCTTATTCCTAAGTCCAAAATGATTCTTCTCAGTGGGCCATGGGGCCCAAAAGTTCAGACCCATTCTCTTAGGTCCCAAAAGCCTAATTTTTCCCAATTTTCATACGTACGTACGCCCAGCATACACTGGCCTTCACCAAGACGGGGAGTTTGACCCAGTATGCGTGGTGTACCAAGGAGTACGCCCAACGTACTGGCTAGCTTCTTTGGGACTTTATTCATGACTTAATGCGTTAAGTCTTTATATCCAAGCTACAGATCCAAGTCCTTTTAGACCTCCTAAACCATAAAGTCACGAGCTTTATGTGCTTGCATGCAAGGTTGGGGTAAAAATATGATTTTGGTCCATTATTCCAACTTTAAGACCATCTAGCCCTTGCATGGTATTGGCTTAACCACCAAGATCCGATTTTTATGATCCTAGGTGCTTCTAAGAATCCAAAAGGACAGTAAGCTCTGGAACCAACAATACTCAAACACTCCCAACAATGGGGTCCAAAAAGGACATAAAAACCCCAAATAAACAAATCTAAGCATACAATGGTCAAGTATGGAGCTTGATACCTCAAAAGAGTCATAAATGGTGTCAATCCTCTAGATCTACAAGCTCTTGATGGATCCTTGCTTCTTCTTCAAGCTCCTTTCTTATTTTCTCACTAAAATAACACACAAAAACTCTCAAATGGCTTCTAGAACACAAAGGCACACAAAGGGAGCTAGGTTTTTCGCGGTGGCTTGGTAAGAGTGAAGGGAGGCTGGACGAACATGGGTTATGTTCTTTATATAGGGAGAAAACTATAATTTTTAGGGTTTAAGGATCTGCACATGTATGCTGGTTGTACGTGCTTGGCCTCCGCGCTTCCTTTCCACGAGTATGTTGGGCGTACACGACATTGTACACCCCGCGTACGCAGCGTCCTCAACTCACTAGCAAGGCCCAAAGGTCAAAGCCCAACCCAAACCACACCACACATCAATTAGGACGAATAATAATAACACCTAGAAAATCCCGGATGCTACAAATCTCCCCCACTTGAATTAGAATTCGTCCCCAAAGTTCGTTACTGCTGCTGATAATAACTCAGGATAGGGCTCTCTTATTTCATCCTCCGGCTCGCAAGTCCATTCCAAGTCCTTGCGGTGCTGCCACTGCACCTTCACTAGCTCTACTTCCTTGTTCCTCATTGTCTTCATCTTCCTATCTAGAATGGTTATTGGTTACTCGATGTAGTTCAAGCTATCATCCACCTGAATATCCTCGATTGGTACTACTGCAGATTCGTCTACCAAGCATTTCTGCAGCTGGGAAATGTGAAAGGTGCTATGAATCTGGCTAAGCTCGGCTAGCAGATCCAACCTATATGCCACCTTGCCAACCCGGGCGAAAATCCTAAAGGGTCCAATATACCTGGGACCCAACTTTCCCTGCTTCTTGAATCGAATGACGCCCTTCCAAGGTGACACTTTCAGGAGTACCATGTCCACGACCTAGAACTCCAAGTCCGATCAACGCTTGTCGGCATAACTTTTCTTCCGACTCTGAGCAGTTTGAAGCCTGCTCCAAACTTGATGGATCCTCTTTGTAGTCTTGAGTACCACTTCAGTACTCCCCATGGCACTCTGACCCACCTCTCCCCAGTATATCGGGGTCCTGCACTTCCTCCTATACAACATCTCGAAAGAAGGACGATCAATACTCGTATGATAACTGTTTTTATAGGAGAACGCAACCAAAGGGAGGTAAGTATCCCAACTACCTTCGAAGTCTAAAACACATGCTCGCAGCATGTCCTCTAGAGTCTGGATGGTCCGCTCACTTTGACCATCCGTCTGCGGGTGAAAAGCAGTGCTGAAGTGCAGATGAGTACCCAACTCGTCGTAAAACTTCTTCCAGAATCTAGAAGTGAACCGCACATCCCTATTGGAAATCACTGAGACTGGCACCCCGGGTCACACCACTACTTCCCTGATATAGATGTTGACTAACCTTTCGGCCGAAATGCTCTCCTGAATCGGAATAAAATGGGCACTCTTAGTCAATCTATCAACGATGAACCAAATCGAATCGACTCCCCGTGCGGTCTTGGGAAGCTTTGTGATGAAATCCATAGTGATATCCTCCCACTTCCGCTGCGGGATATCCAACGGCTGAACCTTGACGTGAGGCCTCTGGTGCTCGGCCTTGACCTTTCTGCAGGTCAGACACCTATCCACAAACCATGCTACATCCCTCTTCATGCAAGGCCACTAATAGTCTAGACGAAGATCCCTGTACATCTTCGTATCCCCAGGATGGATAGAAAACCTGGATTTGTACGCCTCTTCCATCAATACCTGGTACACACCTCCATTATATGGGATCCATACCCTCCGGTGAAGAGTCAACAATCCACGACTGTCATAGTCGAAGGAGGAAACATGACCCACAATACGCTCGCTCTTGCGATGTTCCTCCTTTATGACCTCCTGTTGGGCCTCCCGAATCCGCTCCAACAATGGAGTTACAATCGTCATCCTCATACAAATATCTCTGATCGGTGCTGCCTTGCGGCTAAGCGCGTCAGCCATGACATTGTCCTTCCTCGGGTGGTAGAGGATCTTACAATCATAATCCTTTACCACATTAAGCCACCGATGCTGCCTCATATTCAGATTTGGTTGGTCCATGAGATACCTCAGGCTCTTATGGTCCATGTAAATGGTATAACGAACCACATAGAGGTAATGAAACTGAATCTTTAGGCAAAAACAACAGCCCCCAGCTCCAAATCATGTGTCGGATAGTTCGACTCGTGAGGATTCAACTGCCTTAAAGCGTAAGCGATAACATGCACTCTCTACATCAATACCGCGCCCAAACCCGAGATGGATGCATCAAAATTTACTACAAAATCATCCATGCCCTCTGACAGGGCTAAGATTGGTGCCTCGCACAATCTCTGTCTCAATGTCTCAAATGCAGCCTGCTGCTCAGGTCCCCAGGGAAAGACCAAAACTTTCCTCATCAACCGGGTTAGGGGCACGACTATCTTGGAGAAGTCCTGAATGAATCTCCGATAGTAGCCTGCCAATCCCAGAAAGCTCTGAATCTCAGATGGATACCTCAGTGCCTCCCACGTCATCACAGCCTCCACCTTGGCCGGGTCAACCGAAATCCCGTTCTGGTTGACAAGGTGCCTAAGAAACTGCACCTCGCGTAACCAGAACTCGCACTTTGAGAACTTAGCATACAAGATCTCCTTCCTCAAAGTATCCATAACCTACCGTAAGTGCTCCTCATGCTACTCCTGCATCTTGGAATAAACCAAGATGTCATCGCGTAACCTCGCGTAACTAGAACTCGCACTTTGAGAACTTATCATACAAGATCTCCTTCCTCAAAGTATCCATAACCTCCCGTAAGTGCTCCTCATGCTACTCCTGCATCTTGGAATAAACCAAGATGTCATCGATGAAAACTATCACAGACCGATCCAGCATTGGTCTGCACACGCGGTTCATGAGATCCATGAACGCAGCTGGAGCATTGGTGAGCCCGAAAGGCATCACCACAAACTCATAGTGACCATAACACGTCCGAAAAGCAGTCTTCTGCACATCCTCCTCTTTGAACCTCATCTGATGATAACCTGAACATAGGTTAACCTTGGAGAACCAAGATGCTCCCTGTAGCTGGTCAAAGAGGTCATCAATCCTCGGGAGTGGGTAACGGTTCTTCAACGTTACCTTATTTAGCTCCTGATAATCAGTACACATCTGATGCGACCGATCCTTCTTCTTCATGAATAAAATCGGGGCTCCCCAGGGTGAACTGCTCGGTCTAATAAATCCTTTGTCTAACAGCTCTTGCAGTTGTGTAGACAACTCCTGCATCTCAGGAAAAGCCAACCGATACAGTGCCTTAGCTATCGGAGCCGCACCAGGAACTAGGTCGATCCTGAACTCTACCTGCCTCTACAGAGGTATCCTAGGCAACTCCTCGGGGAATACATTCGTGAACTCTCGTACCACTGGCACATCGTCCACCGTCGCCTTACCCGCCTCCCGGGTATCCATAACATAGGCGACGTATCCTACGTAACCCTACTGGAGGTAGCGCCTAGCTCTCCCTGCTGAACATAATGCTGGTCCCTGCTGTGGCCTCTCGCCCTGAATCACCAGCTCTCTCCCTCTTGGGGACCTGATCCACACCAACTACTGCGTGCAGTCAATCACCTCCCCATTGGGGCTCAACCAATCTATCCCTATGATAACCTTGTTCCCCTGTAAAGGTATGGGAACCAAATCTACCAAGTAGCGCTCTTCGTACAACCCCAGAACACAATCTATGAAAACCTCTGACGCCCGCACTGATCGGTCGTATTCAATCTCAACCTCTAGGGGTAGTCTAACATGCCCGAAGACTTAGGAAACCTTTTGCTAAGCGCAAGAGAAACAAATGATCGGGTAGAACCCTAATCACACAACACCTGAACTTGAATATCGTTCACATGGAACGATCCTGAACAGAGCACATAACATAACATAACATATCAAAATCACAACAACATAATATAAAAATTAGAGAGAGGAAACCATACCCGTCACCACATCGGGTGCGGTGCGTGCCTCCGTGGCTATCAACTGAAATGCTCGGCTCCGCACCACTGGAGCCTTTGCCTTGACCTTTCAGTCATCCGCAACTCATGCTGTTACTGGAGTCGGCGCCACCATTGGCGTTGCTGCTACTGTCAATCTAGGGAAGTTGGACTTTTTATGGCCCCTCTGATTGCAATGGAAACAAATCAGGTCTTATGTCTGAACTGTGGGGGTGGGGACAGTACAATCCTTGCTAAAGTGCCCCATCTTGCCGCACTTGTAGCAGCCTGACAATCCCGCTCTACAAGCTCCCTTATGTGTCCTACTGCATTTCCTGCAATGACTCTATCCTGGCTGGCCCTTCGACCTAGCATCAGATCCCTTGGGTTTCTTCCCCGAAACCCCAATACTTTTACTCTTTCTCTGGCTTCCTCTTCCTGAGGTGCTCTAAATCAATCTCTCTCGCCCGTGCCCTGGCAATAATGGACTCCAGGATCGGGCAAGCTGAATAGCTGACATGCTCCTGGATATCAGCCATCAACATATCATTGTAACGGGTCTTCTGCATCTTCTCATCCCCTACATACTGAGGTACCAACAAGGCCCTCTCCCCGAACTTGACAGTGATCTCCGCCACTGACTTCGTAGTCTATCTCATATCAAGAAAATCCCTGGCTAGCTGTTGAAGCTCCACAGCTAGCACAAACTCATCCATGAACCTGGTCACAAAGTTTAAATGGTCGGGGCCCCCAGCGAGTCATCGACTGACTCCCACCAATACCTAGCTCTGTCCTTTAAACAACCCGCAACAAAACGAATCTTCAACTCCTCTGGGCAGAAGCTTGTCAACTATGTAGACTCAATGTCTACAATACATCTCCTGGCAGTAATGGGGTCCTTCACCTCGTGAAAGTCCAGTGCACCACTCCCTCGGAAGTCCTTGAAGGACAATGTGCACGTACTCGACTGGCTAGACGCCAAATCACTCCTAAATATCCGGAGGCAATCCTCCATTATCTCAATAACCCCCTCCTTGATCGAACCGAAAATGACCGGTGTTGCCTCAAGGATACCTCTCATGATCTCAGACGCGATGAACTTGCGTAACCCGTCATCAACCTACTCGGATCTTGTGCGTGAGCCTGACCCTGATCCTAACCCAGATCTTGCTCCATGTTGCATAATTGTCATACTAAAACAAACACAATGATGTTAGGGTCATACATACTCTCGAGAGATCACTCACTCTCCAAGTTTCCCGGTTCTATCTCATCCTTCCTTGATTCGAGTACGAATCCTATGCTTCTAGTAGTATGGGCCCATACTACCTTCCACATCTATCCGTACTTTCCTCAAGAACGACCTTGACTTCACCAAGTCCCTTTATACTAATACAACTTTCCATGCTAATCTCATCCTAGGCTTAACGTAGGGCACTCTCCGACCTACTCTCAGCCATCAGCTGCACAAGGAGTCCCTACCATCCTTCCCTAACTAGTTTGTGAATACTATTACATATCCACTTGATAGTTAGTTAGCGCTAGCTAGGATCCCTATAAGCACAAAGCAAGCAACATTCGTGCATTGAGTAAACAAATCAAACATGACCTAATCAGGCTCTCATACTTTTGACTAATAGCTCTAACATACAGCTTAATAAGCTCATACAACAGGAATATAAGGCATCCTTCTAGATCCTTAGCCCTAATCTTACATGTAGTTCTTAGAATCATATAACAGGCATACAAGGCATCTTCCTAGATCCTTAGCCCTAATCTAGCATGCAATTCTCAGAATCATATAATATAACATAATGTAACAAGTATAGGTATCTTGGGGAAAACTTACTTGAGCTCGGTCGGTCGCACGCATCACACACCTCGTTCTTTCTCAAAATTCTTTAACTTAGATTTTTGAAAACTATTTTCTTGTAAAAAATCCTTCAAGCCCTCGATTTGAGTCCATACACCCCCGAAGGTGTGTCCGAATCCCTCAAACCAAGGTAATGATACCAACTTGTAACATCCCAAGTTTTGAGTCCAAAAAAAATTCGTTTTTAATTAAGTATTTTATATAAATCGTTTACTGAAAACATTGTCGATATCATATCCATCCATAAACCATTAACAACATGTCTCAAAAACAAACATCAAATAGTAATAAAAATCAGAGTACAATCCCAGAACACTCAATGCGGAAATCATATTTGTGTGTGATGCGCTGCTACACTACCGGCTCCTTCCCCTTGGATGAAGAGGTACCTGAAACCAAAAATGAAACTGTAAGCACAAAGCTTAGTGATTCCCCCCATCATACCACATACTATACAATCATACATGCTTCCGGGTAATTCTGGGGTACCTGACCTACCCATGTCAAGCCATTTTGGGGCGCTGACTACCCGTGTCAAGCCATTTTGGTCACACCCCCAAACCAAGGATGGCGGAAACGTCTGAGGGTGGAGGACTTCATGTACAGTATCACAACAATGTGTATAATAGTGCTCAAAGTAAAAACAACCACCATAAATATAATTGCAAAATTTACACCAAAGTATATGTTTACATGTTTCAAAAGCAATTACATTATGATGACAAAATAAATTTGTTGACGGTTTAACATCCCATCCTCAAAGCGATGAAGTTTTCCTGTTTCACTGATTTCCTGAGAATACAAGTAGTTTTAAAAAGTGTCAACACAAAGGTTGGTGAGTTCATAAGAGTTTTGTTTGAAGTAGAAACCGTTTTTCCTTGTAAGATCGATATAGTTTGATTTCCAGAAAATCCAATATTTTCTTAGTTAAGTGTGAATAGAAATATTCCTATATGATGCATTAATGAACCCTAGAATGACCCGTAGAGTTCCTCTATAATCGTCCAGTGTATATAAGTTATATAAAATTTAAATTAGATAAAACGTTGAATATAGTGGGTCTGCCCTAGGTCCACAACCCAACGAGGAACAGGAGATGAGGCGGGCACCACCAATTCTAGGCCAACCGAGACTAAATTCTTATATGACTCAAACATATACGCTCAGCGACTATAGTTGAAGTCTAACAATTCTAGAGGAAGTATAGTTTTAATATCATAATAACTTTGTATAGAGACCCGGTACTTTGTATATACGTAGTCCTAAATTAGAGTACTGAGAAATAACAAGTATTGACCATACTTAAAAGTATAAATGTGGTTTCAAATGATGTGTAGTCGTAACTACCAAAACCAAAAGTGTACAGTAATATTTGTACTCATAGAGATAAAAAGGTGATTTTAAATCAACATAAACTCATTTAGATTTTTAAAATAAAATCCCGTAAACTTATGGATTGTTATATCCCTATGTGAGTCGCTATAATCATACCATGACTATGTGAACCTGCCACGACGTTCTCAGTGTCGCGAAAAATGAAATGACATTTGTCACCCGTAGACCTGCAGGTCCAACTGTAGCTAGCAGCAAGGTGTGGGGTGTCAATCCCAATATAGATCTATATACAAGTATCACGTTCTCCCTCAAGGAGATTCTGATTATAACTACCAGGAATTATATCCCGTACTCGGACGTACGGGGAGAGAGAGAGAGAGAGTCTCACAATATAGGTTAACAAGTTTACGTGAAATGTGTGTGAATATAAATATTTCTTGTATGAATGTACCCTTCTTGTACGAGTGCGTAGAGTGATGTATCATAAACTATACCTATTATAGTTTATCTAAAATGTATGTAATATGTATGAACTCTTTTATGGAAATGTATTAGTGTTATGAATTTATCAAACTATACTTTTTATAGTTAAATAATACGTGTTCTAAAATGAATGAATAATATTTAATATGAATGTCTTAGTTTCAGTTCATAATGATAAACTAACAAGGAAACACATTCAAATATTAGAACTTATGATTATACACCTTGCTCAACATAATACAAAGTGTTATGATATTTACATGCTGCTGGCTAACTTTAGCCATTCTGCCCTATTTTTGGAAAAATCATAGAAAAATCATACGAAGTCGAAAACTAGATCCGTAAATTCTGAGAGTTCACAAAATGTGTCTAGTTTACTCATAATTTTTATCACGATTTTTAATGACCTCCAACTTGGGTGAAAAAGTCCAAAATCACAGACTGGTCCGGATTGTTGTTTGAAATGATAGGCAGTTTTGTAAAAATCACCATAAATTGTAGAAAAATCGTATGGAGATGTGCAAGTAGCCATTTTAAAGCTAAAAACTTGAAATATTTGCACCTTGTACAGTTTTGAAAACAAAAATGTTTAAGATGCCCAAAACAGTCCGTGAATGGAGTTGAACTTTTCTAATGAAGGCTGTTAGAAAAATTTAGTTATGTTCTTATTGATTTTAACTTGTATTCCCCCCCTGAAAACTTGAGAAAACATGAAAATGTAGGGGTATGAACTCACCTTGAGTGATTTCAGTAGATGATTGATGAAGAAGAGAAGTGTTCAACCCAAGAACACTTGAAGAATCACTTGAAGATTCGAAGCTCTAACGCTAATATGATGGAGTTTGTGTAAGATATTCATGATTTGAGTAGAATGAAGTGAAATAATCATAAGGAGGATGAATTATACTTACTAAGAGTGGAAGAACACGTGAAGATCAGCCTTGAATCTCGAGTTTGGAGTGGGAAAAATTTGAGAGAAAGTGGTGTTTGATACTTAGTGAAATGAGGGCAAATGAGAGAAAATGAGGAGAGAGGATGTTTGTTCCAGCTCTAAAAACGTGGGAATGAGTGTAAATTGAGTGGAAATGACATTGATGTGACCTAGGTAAGGTGGAGAGGTGTGGTTAGTCAAAGAGTGGGTGTGGGGTGGTTGCTTGTGACATTGGATAAGGCAAAGTCAACACTCCACCTTTAATAATTCACCCATTTGATTTTTATTATTTAAATAATGATTTTCATCAAAATATGTTTAAATTATGAATATTTAGAGTTTATTATGTTAAAATATAATTTCTGGAGAAAATCCCGCTTTAAAATCACGAAAAACGGGCTTAAAATGTTAAAAATATCAAAAATGGGCTAAAAGTGACAAAAATGCGAATTCTGGCCGAGGCTCGGCCTTCTGGTGCTGAACCGAGAGAGAGAGGGAGGCAGAACCGAGAGGGAAGACGGAGAGAAAGGAAGGAACCGAGAGGGAGAGGGAGAACAGAGGGCGCGAGACAGAGCGAGAGAAGAGAGACAAAGACCGAGCGAGCGAAGAAGGAACAGAGAGAAGCAGAGACCGAGCGAGACAGAGAGGCGGGGTAGCGACAGAGACCGAGGCTCGGTCCTCGCGTGCTTTAGCCACCAGAGGCTCTGTCCTCGTGTGCTTTAGCCACCAGAGGCTCGGTCCTCGCGTGCTTAGCCACCAGAGGCTCGGTCCTCGCGTGCTTAGCCACCAGAGGCTCGGTCCTCGTGTGCTTAGCCACCAGAGGCTCGGTCCTCGCGTGCTTAGCCACCAAAGGCTCGGTCCTCGCGTGCTTAGCCACCAGAGGCTCGGTCCTCGCCTAAGAAGCCTCTCACTCCGGTTTCGGTTCCTAAAGCCTATTTTTCTCGTTTTCGCCCCGTTTTAAGCCGTTTTTGACCCGGTTAAGGGCCGGAATGACCCGAATGATTCTAAAAAGTTACGGGAACTATTTGAGGGAGATTTGGGAGAGATTTATCATACTTGGAGAGATTTGGGAGAGATTTGACATTCTTGGAGAGATTTCTCATACAAGGCGATATTTGAGAGAGATTTCACATACTTGGAGAGATTTGGGAGAGTTTTGACATTCTTGGAGAGATTTATCTTACAGAGAGATATTTGAGAGAGATTTGGGAGAGATTTCCCGTACTTGGAGAGATTTGGGAGAGATTTGACATTCTTGGAGAGATTTCTCATACAAAGAGGTATTTGAGAGAGGTTTCACATACTTGGAGAGATTTGGGAGTGATTTGACATTCTTGGAGAGATTCATCTTACAGAGAGATATTTGAGAGAGATTTGGGAGAGATTTCTCGTACTTGGAGAGATTTGGGAGATATTTGACATAGAGAGAGATAGAGTGAAAACGATTGAGAGAGGATCCATGTGTGACAATTGTGAGTGTCCGGCATCGCAATGCATGGTTCGTAAACCCTGTTAAGCCTTGTTTAAGGATCTTACACACTCCCGATGAGTATGCATCATTGTTTTATCAGTTTGGCTCGCCACGTACTACAGTTTTTAGGTTAAAGAGATCTAGTTGTACGTACTTTTCGATTTATGTTTTCTTATTAGAATAGTGGGTTGTTTAGTAAATACTGAACGTAAGTCCAAGTACACAAGGGTTAGTTGAGCTGACCGGTTTGACTTGTTGACTTTATTTGACTTTGAATTGACCAGAATTTGATGGTTGTCACAATTTTGGGGTGCTGTACCTGTGTCAAGCCATTATGGGGTGCTAACTACTCATGTCAGGCCATTCTGGGGTGCCTGCCTACCCTCCGGTCTATCTCACCCGGTCACGGGGACTATTTCACCCCTACTAATATCACATAACAATCTATCATAACATGCTGTCAGAGATATCTGGGGTGTCCGACCTACCCTTAGGTCCTAACAACCGATCGGGGGACTATTCTTATCATAATACCACTATCATATAGAACATAGCATACTAGAACATAGAACATATCAAGTAATTGTTGGATTAGTGTCTAAGTCCATAACTATTTTGGTATGTACTTGATATGATTAGAGCATGGTGTTTTTGGGTTGCCTTCACCATAGCAATATGTAGGATGAATTAAGGAGAGAAAGGATTAATTATGATTTAGTAATATATTATAAGAATAATATATTAATGGAGAAATCATAATGTTTAATTAATATTAGTCAAGAATTAATTAAGAATTAATTTTGTGGCTAAAAGAGATTAATTAAACTGTAACACTCTAAAAATTCAAGCCAATTTAAACTTTTCAAAAACATCCCAATTTCATTAAGTTATTACAAAAAGGTTTTCAATACATTTATTATTAGAGTATTCCAAGAACCATAACATAAAACATAAACATGAGGAGCGGTACGATCACGCCTTCTGTCACACCCCGAAAACCAAAGGCGGAATACATTTCTGGGGTTGACTACCATGTTGAGTATCAAATCCAATGTACATAGTAAGTAAAGTAAAACAAGCATTACATTACATAGTAACAGTTTTACAGTTGTTTCAAAAGTAAAGTTTGTACAGTTGTGATACATAGTATATATAGACAAAATGTAACGGGTCTTCATGTACACCGTCTTCAAGCAAAAGGATCTTCGTGTACCTGTTCTAACGCTGACCTGAGAACACAAGCGGTTTGAAAATCAGCATAAAGCTGGTGAGTTCATAAGCGGTTTTTGTTTGTGAAAATGTTTCGGTTTCCTTTCTGTTTCTGAAATGTTATGTACACCAAGAAAATCCCGTATTTTCTTAAAAGTTGGTTATTGTTTCACAAATGTAAAGTATAGTAAGTTTGTACACTGAAAACAGGTTTACTCATATGAAAAATGTACAGTTGGTTATCTAACTGGTTAAACTGTTCTGTTTACTTATCGTGTGTAACCAGGAAAGTCCCATACTTTCCTTATTGTATGTTACAAATTGTAAAAGATGTAATGTTATCCATTTTATGACTCTTTCTAGTTATGTAAGTGTTACCCAGGAAAGCCCCATGCTTTCCTGCATGTAAGTTTCTAATGTAAACAATGTTAAAAATGTAAAAGATGTAATCGTAGTTAGGTTCCATGTTTTCCCCAGGAAAGTCCCGTACTTTCCTAAATGTTAGTTACGATACGTGAAAGATGTAAAAGATATAAAAGATGTAAACGATGTATAAAGTAATCCATTATTACTATAAGTAAATCTCTGTTATCCTAATTGCGAGTTCCATAACCATACAATAGACTGAAACCTGTGGCAATAAGTAGTCCACATGTGGCAATAAGTCGTCCACATATTTATGACTTTCGTCACCCTTGAACCATTTCGGTTCGGTTGTAGCTAGCAGCCATGTGTGGGGTAGTCAGCCCCGTATAGATCTATACACTCAAGTCACGCTCTCTAAATACCAGAGATTCTGGTTATGGGTGTAGTCCTCCATTCGCGTAATCCAGGTGGAGTGTTCTCCGAGGACGTGTCTCCAATCGTACAGGAATAACAAATTTACTAGTAATAATATGAAAGTCCTCCACTCGCGTATGTGCGTGGAGTGTTACCGAAGACAAAACAGTGTACAGGTATTATATTCAAATGTTTTAATGTCATGCTTTTGACTGATAAAATGTGGAAAACCATTTGTGAAATACGTGTAAAACATACTAGTTTAAAGACTCATTTCACAAATATATGTTACGTGACTTGTATGTTCGATCTGTTATCAGTTGTAGTTATCAGTTATAAAAGCATAAGAATATGAAACACACATTTGAAAACATTTTTTTGAGTACAAGAATTCCCTTGTACTTTGCTTGTGTTCCCCCCTGAAAACAGTGAAAACAGTGAAAAAGGGTAAGGGTATGAACTCACCGGACTCGGAAACGTGTCGGTTTTGAATGCTAGACGTCGGTTCAGGGTTTGATTACTCGCGATGACCCTATGTAAAATGATATAATGTCCATATATATACAATTAGAGATACATTCACTAATCATATGGAACATTACACTCCAATGAGGTTAAACACCTCAAAACGAGCGTTTGGAGTGACCCGGGTGACGTCTTCGGATTTGTAATGACACTAGGGACTTGGGACTTGAGTTTACTCCCCATAAGTAAACATTTTAAAGAGTTTACAACATTGGAACACCCACATACATGAGTTTACGGCCGTAAACTCATGTGGGTGAGGTTTTGGTGTTTTAAGGGCTCAAATGGACTTAGGGATTGCTAGAAATGATTATCTAAACACCTTGGAACACTTGGAATGGATTTAAAACATTTAAAATATGAGTTTACGGCCACACTCATAGAGTTTACGACCGTAAACTCACAATCGCTAAGAATAATTGATTTAAGCTACTTAGGGCAATCACATGTGATTCAAACTAATTTTCTAAGCATTGTTATGAATTTAGAACATCAATTAAGACATTTGTTGGAGTTTACGGCCTAGAGGTATGTTCTAAGGCTGTAAACTCTCTTTTACCATTGAAAAAGATAGTTTTTGGTGTTTAAAACAATCACATGTGATTCTAGAAATTTGTACAAGCCATTTGGGTGTGTTTGATGCATCTTAAACATTGTTTTATGAGTTTACGGCCAAGGGTACGTTCCTAGGCCGTAAACTCCCATAAATCATACTTTTGATGTGTTTCAATCCTTTAAACCATTTTTAGATGCATCTAGATTTTACCACAAGGCCATAGGTTGAGTTTGGAAGCATTTGAACATGTTTAAAGGCCTTAAATCACCCTTTTAGAGGAGTTTACGGCCCAAGAGTATGTCTTGGCCGTAAACTCTTCTTTATTACTCAAAAATCAAGTTTAAAGTGTTCCAAGTCTAGATTAGCAAGTCCATGGTTCATGTCTAAGTCCCAACTAGGTTTTGGAAGGGTTAATTGGCTCAAATACCCCTTGTATATGAGTTTACGGCCCAAGAATGTTCCTTGGCCGTAAACTCACTTTTGTCCCTCTAAATCCATGTTCTACATGTTATAAGTTCTTCCCTTTAAGCCCTTAAGTCATATCTAGTGTCCAACTATGCAAAGGAAGGGTTTTAGGGCTTAAAAACCCTTGAAATATGAGTTTACGGCCCATGAATGTTCCATGGCTGTAAACTCATGAATGTTGGCCTAATTCATGTCTTAAACTCGAAATTGGATGCCAAATATGTTATAGATTAAGGCTAGGAAGGTACCTTAGAGATTAGAAGCCTTAATTTTGAGGTTTGATCCCTTAAATTTGGATTAGGAGAGAGGTGGGAAATGTTTAGTGATAATTTGGCCAAAGGCTTCAAATGAAGTCCTAAACATGTTTATATAGTGTTAAAATTTTGGACACTGTGGAATTCTACCCGATACCGGCGTTAGACGGGGTTTTTGGTCGTACCCGATTGAGTTACCGTAACCCGATACGGTAAATTCTAGAATTATTCCGATCACTAAAGTAGGGTGTTAAAATGATTTTCAAATGTATTAAGACACCCATTAAGTCATTTTAAATGCGTACTATATAATGACTCAATTAAACGGAAGATCGGAAATCGGAAATCGGAACGACGATCGGTTGCGCGAAAGAGTTACATTAAAATGATGCGGAAATTTCGGGTTGTTACACCTTCGCCTTGCCACGGTCTCCTGAAATACCTGAAAAACATTAAACCACAACTATAAGCCCGAAAGCTTAGTGAGATACCCCCAAAATACCAACCACATATACCACACATAACGTATCATCACCGAACAGAACAACCATGCATTTCGGGTCTACTGTATGACTGGTCCGCCGCACTGGGCCTTCAGTCCACCTAGTCCACCCTCCGAGTCTAGCCATGTCCCTCGATTCTGCAGTGTGTTTGGTCTGCCCGCACCAGGCCTTCAACCCTCCTGGTCCACTCTCCGAGTCTACAATATGACTGGTCCGCCCGTACCGGACCTACAGTCGGCCTGGTTCACTCTCCGAGCCTCGGCACGTCTGGTCCGCCCTCGTGGGGCCTACAACCTATCCGGACTGCTCTCTGGGCCTTCGGGATAACCGGTCCGCCCTGGGTATGTTGGCCTACAACACAAAGGAGGACCCGCCTCAACCCAAACCCCAGTCAAACAGCCATGTACACATAAACATACAATCATATAACAATTCACATCCAATCAAACCGATCTAGAAAATTGTTGGGTTATGAGGATTCTAACACTCCTAAGTGTACATGCAACCCTAAATACCTTGGATCTATGTTTTCTCTATTATACATGCAAATATGAACATCCAAGGTATTATCCTAATCTAGCATACAAAACAATGGATATAACAAGATAGAATACATACCTTTTTCATGTAGAAAGTCTTCATGAAGCTTGAGTGCCAAGTGTGACACCTCAAATGGTTCACACAACACCAAATACACTTGGAATAACTTGAGGGAATTCTACACTTCATGAAATCGGCTAGCCCTCTCTAGAATGATCCTAGTGGCCGATTTTGTCAAGAATAAGATCTTTATATAGTGTTACAATTAGGGTAAACCCTAATTGTCATGACTTTCCATTTCCTTGGATCCATGGGTTCAAATACACCATGGAGCATCATATGGGTTTTGGCCCAACTAGATAATCCATGGAGCATTAGCCCACTATACAAGTATGGATGATTTACACAATCAACCCATATATTTAATTAGTCTTCTTTTGATCACTTAATTAATCCTAGATTAATTCTTGATCAATACTAATCAAATAATCTTATTATTCTTATTATTAATATACTAGAACTTATAATATATTAATAACCATAAGTGTCTTATTTCTCTCATTATAGTCTTATCCAAATGCATGATGCCATGTAACCCAAATGGACCATGCCGGGCCGGGTCAAGTCTTACCAATTATAGTTATGGACTTAGACATTAATCCAACAGTTTCCCACTTGGATAAGTCTAAAACTAATATTGCGTATGACTTCAGGAATCGACTGGCAATCGTAGCTCTCAAAAGCTTCTATCGAACTCTTGACCTTGTAGATGAACTCTGACCTTTGTCAATGACTTGTCCATTAGATAAGGGATCATATATTCCTCCATTCTAGATATCATATGGATTGAGACATGGATTATAATCATTATCTTTGTCCATTTGTTGTTTCCCGATTTCCGATTTATGACGACTGACTAATTGAACAAATCAAATCAGTCTTGGCCCGGCCGAGCACTTCCATTTGTCATCGTCAAATCATCGAGGGGCCCACAGATATCGCTTTTATCCTGAAGGTAAAAGGAATGGATAAACTTCGACTCATATGGCTTGTTCTACTACTTGTTGAATCATACACAAAGGCACGTTTTATAGCACCGAGTTACCAAATGCGTTTTTGTGCAAACAATGTACAACCAACTCATAGTAACAACTCATATCTCTAGGTTTGAAGAATATAAGATATTATCATCTCATGATCACTCGTGATAAAATCCATGAAGTGATTCCAATGAGCGCGGGTTGAATCCAATACTCAGAACTTATGAGCACTCATGTGTGTTGTAGCCCTTTGTCCAACACCTTAGACCTCTACAAACCAACCCATGACAATCTTAATTCATATCTACTTCCAACATATCACCGACTATGGATGGTTTGAATAACTTAGTCATTCCGGAAGAATAACCTAGTTTATTCGGGAAGTCAAAACATGCAAAGTGAAACACAATAATAATTGAATCCAATATGGTATCAAAACCTATGAACATAAATAAAACACCTTTTATTTATCACCATATGATTACACATTATTCATTGTATACTGTTTCAGCTATCAACTTTATTCTTGAATTTAAAACAATAGTTGTCCCATGCTCCAAACATGTACACTATGTTTTCTAAACACTAGTCATGCCATACACCAAGTATGCATACTATGTTTGTCTATGATCTTTACTTTGTGAACTTGATCAATTGAACATAACTTCAATGATTCTCTTTTCACACTCCCAAATCCTTACTGCAAATGCAAGAATTCCAAATTCATGCCATTTACTGAAATCTGTTAGATTCTAAACTTATATGCATTGATCCTCTTGTAACGATTATGCACAAATTCACAAAGACTTGGCAACAATCATTACAGAGTATTCCAAAGGAGATCAACTCCTTGGAAACATCCTTCTTGCATTAAATTTCCTTAATCTTACACAGATTGAAAAATCTGACTTTGAAACATTTCCAGATTCATTTTGACTATCACTTCTAAACAAGAGTTGCCTCCTTACAGATTTTGTCAATATGGTCCTTCCAGAATTATCACTATACTTCCAACTATCCTTGAGCAACCAATCTTTGGTAAGCCTTAGATTGTCCTCGACAATTGTTTAATCCTTTTAGTCATATCCAATTCTAAACCTTTTCCCTTCTTAATGCCCTAGGCATTTGGAAATTTTTTAGAAATGATGAATATAGCACATGTAATCGATCCTATATCCGAAGCATATGGGACACGATTCATGATGTCTCACATAAAGACTAAACCAGTCTTTTGCTACAACATTTCCCTTTCTATTTGCCAAGTTCTCATAATTCAGATTATGAAAAGAATTGCCGTAATCATAATCGAATTTTAGAACGCAAATAATGGACCCATATACAGAATTTCCTTATGTTGAGCCATTCCAACATGAAATTCATATATATATATATTTCCTTGACTAAATGATTAAAGCCTCACGATCTAAGCTTATAGATTTGAGATGAAGTATAATTTCCTCTCCCTTAATTATAGCAAAACAACTTTTTCCCAATTAAAACCTTTTGTTTTCTATAATTAACATTGCTAACTTGCAACCTTTATCATAATTATCATGCTCCCACTAACATGATGATTATTAGCATAACACTTATGCTCCCACTAGCTCTGACATTTTCTCAGAAATCAGCTGAGTTTCTTACCAAAGTTCAGATTTCTGATACCAGATTGTTTTGATAAAACTTTATCAAAATCATACACCTTCCTTTAGATAGCACACTTGTGTGTCTACACAATTATGAAGAGGGATGCCGTAATCATAATGGTTAGACCTTTTTGCCACTTCTCACAAGTCCAGGTTAGTGTGCCGGTAAACCACACACGCTCCACTAATGACTTTGAGAATGCAAATATCACAATTGCTATCTAGCTAAAATCTACTTAGTGAAAGTGTTTCATCACCATCATTTTCATGAATCAGAGAGAAACCTTATGACACTTAGATTTAATGGTGTATGTGTTCTTATCCATGTGAATTATCAAAACCATAGTCACAAGACAAGGATAATGAGAAATCCAAACTCATATGGACTGAACTCAATCTTAATTTCTTGCCACCTGGCAGCTCAAGGGTCTGCCATTGCTTCCAAGTTGTTGTGCAACCAATTGAGAACTCTAAGAAATCATATGCAAAGCCAACTTTAATTGGAATGGGCACAGAATATGTCAACACGATAGGTTATAAACCTTAAGTCGTGTGCTAGTGAAGAACTTTAGGTTTTATTCTTGATTAGTTCTTGAGATTTTCAAGACCTTTAAGACTCCCACTGTCCTCTTGACCTATAAGACTCCCTTGTCAAACATCCAAGAGATAGTGCGAATTCTAATCAAGACAAACACTTCACACAGTTGGCCTTAGTTGGTCTTTGTTTTATCCAAAACATCACAACTTACCAATTTCAAATGTACAAGACTAGAAAACTTTTACTCTTACATTTGACAAGTGTTTTAAACCTTCTTTAAGACATGTCACTCAAGTTACAATTTTAGAGTATAACTCCAAGACTTGTATTGGAACGAAGTATGACTCATCTTCTTGATTTAACCACTTTAACAATTCATCACTCATCTTCTTAACTATCAGAATGCACTTTGAGGATGAACTGTGATAAGGTCTCTAAACCATTAAGATGATCATAAAACTGATACTAAAGTACTTTCCCATCTTTTCAGATTTGAGAAACTTTTATCTTTCTGCCTAAGTTGATTCTTCTTATTCGCTCTGCCATACGCTGGAACCTCTTTCCAATGTCTCAGAATTACACTTAAGCTTGTAAGTATAACCATATTTACTGAGCTATAGTAAATTATGACGAATAGTCTTATTGATCTTTTGTGGTAGACTTGACCAGTGCACAAGAATGTGTACTTGATCCCTTAGTCCTTCACTTGACTCACACATCCATGTGAACAAGTAATTAGTCTTAATTTTTTTTCAATACTTGAAAGTTCTCATTCATCATGCTATATAACTTGCATGATTCCAAGTCCCGGTCCAATTGAAACTTGGGTGATGAGAATCTTTCCTTATTTGGTATATTTAGACATTACCACAAATGAAAGAATCAATTTCATATTTCCACTTTTGCTATTAATGGAATCATATAAGAAACAATTTTTCCTTAAATGCCATTGTAAGGATATTTTAAAATAAATAAAATCATCATTTTTCCTTTTATTTTAAATCTTAGCGGAAAAACTTATCCTTACAATCCATATGAAAAACTTGTTGTTATCTATTCCTAAGCAACATCTCATAACTCCTAAGAAGTAGCTCAAGAATCCGATCTTCAAACTACACGATAGAAATCCGTCTACGCGATCAGATTCAACATATTCTTTCTTTAAGATTCCTCACTTTTCTTTGATTCTTAAAACATCACCATGTGACCCAGTCACATCATGTATCAACAATCTCAGAATAGAAACTTAGCAGAGTTAGATAGTGGACTTTACCTGAAGTAGAGTCAAACTTATTGACTTTAACATCCTTAGGTAAATTTGGCAGCTTCGCAACTAATGACCCTTCCTTTGGCAATATAAACATATGGACCCTTTGATAATGGTACACGAGACTATCATAGACTTAGCTTTTCTCTTTACCATTTGGTCAACCGAGTAGACTATGGTCGATCCCTTTCCACTAGGAAGAGAGAGCTTTACTAGATATCCAATGTCATCATTGTCAATGTCCACAAGTTTTAGGAAGTTGATCTTAGCAAACAGATAAGATCATTAAGGGTCTTGTCATAGTCTATTTCATAGGAGACCCAAAGGAACTCACTATGTGACTTTGAAAGTGATTGAACCACCAACTTTCACAAGACTTTGACACCCAACTCTCCCGACTTGTCAATATGTGACTACATCTCCAAGATGTGATCACACATAGACCTTTGCTTGCCAATACGGCTTGAGTGACCTTAAACTTTTCAAGAGCTTGTGGGTTAGGAGAATAATTGGAGGAGGTGAATGAAGTATGATTTCCAAGGGACATCATCTTCATTTATGAAAGCTTGTTTCAAGAGATTTGGGAAGATCATAAATGTCTAAACCAGACATGTTTTGGGAGATATTCAAGATAGTTGATCTAAAGTCCTTAATATGATACCCAATCTGAAATATTAAGGCTAGGACCCAACAAACTATTTTATAACTTAGAAGAGGGATGCCATAATCCAAGCTATAAAATATTTGAAGGTAGGTGAATGACGATTCACCAATTTCCTCCATGAAAAACGAAATAATAATTAGGTTTTAATTGGTTTTGAAACTCCTAGATCTTTGAAATTCATTGAACTGTTCAACGGCATGTTTCAATCTCGAGTGTGCCCTTCAGGTTTTGTGATTGGGATGCCGAGGATCACAAAACAAGGTGTGAAGTAACCATGCAAATTACTTGGTACCCTTAAGTGTTTACCCCTCAATCGATGTGCGGTTAACCACACACGCTCCATCGATACTATGATAAACATTAAGTTACCCTTTGCCTACCTTGTTAAATACGAGTTAGTGTGCCGGTTAACCATACACGCTCCACTAACCGACTTAAACAAAGTGCAAAGTGTAATTTCATGGATTAGCACCTTATTCACATTTTCCTAAGTAACTAAGATTGGGCATTATTAAGAGTTTAATTACTTAGTATTTATCATTAATACTTTTAATGAAGGGAGAATTATAGTCATGTGAAACCCGTTCAGCTAACAACCCTCCACCAGTCAAGCAAGCGGTGGGTGAGAGTGGACACCCATTAAGTTGCAATTTTATAGGCAACAACCTTATACCTACCTTATAGACCGACTTCGTGAATGAGGCGTACTAGCGGTAAGACCGACTTTACTCTTATACATATATATATATATATATATATTATTAACTTATAATATTATAAAGTATAAGGGTTGAATTTTAACTTTTAAAATTCTAAGGGCTAACTTGGAATTAAAGTATTCATAAGAGAAAACTTTACAAATTCCAAAACTTGAGGGCAAGTTTTGAAACTATTCAAAACTAATTAATTCCATAACTTATGTGTTTAAAGTAGTTTTAATCCAAAAACTCTTTAAGTTCCATAACTTGGGGACAAGTTATGGAAGACTTTAAACTAATAAAAGAATTAAATTTTCTTTATTTTATAACTTATGGAATTAATTAAGGTTACACTTTTTTTATTTATTATTTAATGAAGAGACTCTTGGTCCTCCATAACTTGAGGACAAATTATGGAGTCATAACACCAATTAATTAGAACTAGACTCTTCATTTTGTAACCTTTGCCAAATTTTATGAGTTTTATGAAACTTAAATGTGACTTTTCATATAACTTGAGGACAAGTTACAAAAACACATTTTAGAATCAACTCTTAGATTAATTTGGATTGAAAACAACTATTTCACTCAACTTTTCTATTAATCTAAGCAACTCATAAGAACAAGATAATTCAAATCAAACTTTTTCATGTAATTAGTCTAAACCTCAAACTAATACAAAACAGGAATCTATTGACAATTATCTTTGAAATTGGATTAGCATGAACATAACCACATCAAAAACAAGTTTATAAGTTCAAAAACATCTTAGGGTAATGTTCCTAGTCCAATTCCAGCCAAAAAAGTCGAATTTATGCTGTCTGGGGTCTAACTCGTCGAGTGCACGAACCAACTTGGCGAGTCGGATGCTTTTTGCCTTGGACTCGGCGAGTCTGCTGGGCAGACATCATCAAAACTTGATTTTCAGCTCCATTTGCAAGTATAACAAGAAAACAAGCCTAGGTTTTGATACCACTGTTGGGTTATGAGCATTCTAACACTCCTAAGTGTACATGCAACCCTAAATACCTTGGATCTATGTTTTCTCTATTATACATGCAAATATGAACATCCAAGGTATTATCCTAATCTAGCATACAAAATAATGGATATAACAAGATAGAATACATACCTTTTTCATGTAGAAAGTCTTCATGAAGCTTGAGTTCCTAGTGCGCCAAGTGTGACACCTCAAATGGTTCACACAACACCAAATACACTTGGAATAACTTGAGAGAATTCTACACTTCATGAAATCGGCTAGCCCTCTCTAGAATGATCCTAGTGGCTGATTTTGTCAAGAATAAGATCTTTATATAGTGTTACAATTAGGGTAAACCCTAATTGTCATGACTTTCCATTTCCTTGGATCCATGGGTTCAAATACACCATGGAGCATCCATGGAGCATCATATGGGTTTTGGCCCAACTAGATAATGCATGGAGCATTAGCCCACTATACAAGTATGGATGATTTACACAATCAACCCATATATTTAATTAGTCTTCTTTTGATCACTTAATTAATCCTAGATTAATTCTTGATCAATACTAATTAAATAATCTTATTATTCTTATTATTAATATACTAGAACTTATAATATATTAATAACCATAAGTGTCTTATTTCTCTCATTATAGTCTTATCCAAATGCATGATGCCATGCAACCCAAATGGACCATGCCGGGTCGGGTCAAGTCTTACCAATTATAATTATGGACTTAAACATTAATCCAACACAAATCACATAACATAACATACTCTAAACAGAATACCGACTTAACCAGTCAATAGCATAACATCATCCTATATACCAGGATACCGACCTTAACCAGGTCTCTAACATACACCATCCTAACTACCAGGATGAAAACATAGCAAAGCAACAACTTAACACGATACCCGGATTACAATCCGATAAAGGGCCGGCCTTGGTGCCTTAGACCCTGTTGATATAGTGAGGATAACTCACCTTGCAACTGCTGATTGAAAAGATAAGATCACGTTGCTCCAACCTCCGACACGAACTCCACCCCTGATAATACCAAAAGACTGAATCCAATAAATACCAATAATTACCAAAATTCCATTGGAAGTCAACTGGTCAACTCTCGGTCAAAGTCAAAGTCCTCAGTCAAGGTCAAACTTCCTGACTGACTCTACTCGCCGAGTCAGCCCGCGGAGTCGTCGAGTCCCCCAACTTTGAAAAATCCCATCTCAACTCACTGAGTCATCCCTTGACTCACCGATTCTCAGCTTAACCAGAAAAGCTAGAACCTCAAGACCAGACTCGCCGAGTCCAAGGTTATCTTCAACCAACTCGCCGAGTTGTTCTTCCAACTCATCGAGTTCCTGCCTACCTTCATGCAACTCGCCGAGTACACCCTTGTGACTCGCCGAGTACCCCTAGATCTTAATCCATACATAAGCTTTCCAGGCCATGTAGATGATCCAAACCATAGATCTACCCTTCTACAACCCATCCATCATGTAAAGTGGCAAACTTTACGTGAATCCAAAGAGATGTAAGCATATAACACTCTAGAGTTAGGGTTTGGGACAAGATGGCTTCACCAATCACTCAAGAACAGGGACTTTAATGCACTCTAGACCTTCTCCATTCCAGATCTGAGGTAGCAACCCCAGATCTAACCTCCAAACTCGAAATATCACAAGCTATTCTTCCCAAATACTCAAAAATGATGAATCTAGATGAATAACAGCCCAAGCAACGAAATAATACCTCAAAAGGAAGCTCCAACAGAAGAGAAATTTGAATCCTAGCAAAGCCCCTTGCTCCAAGCCTCTTAACTCTCCAAGATCTCTTCCAAAATCTCTTCTCCAAGGCTCAAATGCTCTCAAATCACTCACAAGCGCACATTAGGGTTTTCTGGACTTCAAGAGAGAGTAAAAAGGCTGGGGAGAGGGTATAATCTCCTTTATATAGGGCTCATCCTCCGACATTAGGGTTTTCTCCACACAACACCAACTCGTCGAGTCCAGCCGCCGAATCGCCGAGTTGGTCACTTAACACGTGACCAGAATCGCGACCATACTCGCCGAGTCCACCCATGGACTCGTCGAGTTGCTCTTTCACATTTACACTTTGAACCCCTGAACTCAGGATGTTACATAAACTTAGGAGACTGGAATTGTAATTATAAGATAATTGCAATTGGGCTATGGATCACCTTGGAATAATAGGTTGGACGAATTCTATGGGGAAGCCCATTAGAAATCATCCAAGGCATGTTCCGGAAGGGGTCCATGGGTTGCTTAGGGCTTAAGCAGTCAAATTAGGGTTTCATTGTTTGATAACCCTAATTGCCTAAGTATATAAGGAACCCTTGGGCACCAAAAACGTGGCTAACACTTCCTTTAGGGTTTCCATCCATTTTTGGTGCCTCCCCTCTCTTCCCTCTTCATCCAAGTTGCTTAGTGGTGTTTGTGACTCCATTAGAGGTGCAACACTTAAGGCATTAATCTTTCAGAAGCCAAGGAATGATTGTTATTGCTATATAACAATCAAAGGTAAAATCTAAACCCTATTTTATGTTAATATGATTAATTGTATGCTAAATATAGGGTTTATAGCTTTGGATATTCAATTGCATGTTCATTAGACAAACTAGATCCAAAAGTTATTAGGGTTTTCATGTACACCATAGGATTGATGTATTGCTCAAAACCCATCAGTGGTATCAGAGCCTAGAGCTATTTGTTAGTGAATTTGATGCTTACTTGATCTAAAATTGCATGAAAAACGAAGTTTTTTACCCTCTGCCTTGCTGACTCGGCGAGTCCATGGATCTGACAATGTTTTTTGGCGATTTTCTTGCTGTTTTGGCTTGGGATACTTACCATAAACTTTTTTAATTCATAAAATCTGATTTTTATTGATTTTGGGTGAATATCCTTAACAAAATTGAAGATAATTGTCAAATTTAGATAATCTTTTGTTTTATTAGATAAATATTGATTATTTGTAATTTAGATTTGAATTATCTTATGAAAAAGTTTCAAATTACTCCCTTTAGGTTTTATAGTTTAAATTTGATCTTAAGAGTTTTGTTTTTGAAATTTAAATAAGTTAAATCCTAATGTGTTGAAAAGTTTCAAAACTTGCCCTCAAGTTTTGGATTTTAAAATTTAATTAAACGTCTTAATTTGAAATTTTAAATTCTAAAACCCTAGTAATTTGAAAAGTTCAAATCACACTCTTATGGTTTTATTAATTAATTAAAGTGTATAATTAAAAGAGATTTAATAAACCCATAAAGTTTTGGTTTACATTTAATTAAATAAAAGTATAATTTATTAAATTTGACCACCTAGTACTTTAAAAGTGTAAAATTCACCCTATACTATATATAACATTAAAAGTCTAATATTATATATATATATATATATATATATATATATATATATATATATATATATATGTATGAGTAAACAGTCAGTCTTACTGTTAGTAGGCCTCATTCACGAAGCTGGTCTATAAGGGGTGTTTAAGGAAATTGCCTATAAAATGACGATTGAATGGGTATCCACTATTACCCACTGCACTCTTGACTAGTGGAGGGTTGTTAGCTGAATGGGTAAGATAGTACCCATAGTATGTTGGCATTCCAACCCAAGTTTTGAGGGCTGGGGGTATTCCAACCCGATAGTTGATTGGACCCATAGTATGTTGGCATTCCAACCTAATGGTTGAGGGCTGGGGGTATTCCAACCTGATAGTTGATTGGACCCATATTATGTTAGCATTCCAACCCGATGGTTGAGGGTCGGGGGTATTTTAACCTAATGGTTGATCGGACCCACAGTTTGTTGGCATTCTAACCCGATGGTTGAGGGCCGGGGGTATTCCAACCTGATGGTTGATTGGACTCATAGTATGTTGGTATTCCAACCAGATGGTTGAGGGTCAGGGGTATTCCAACCCGATGGTTGACTCGACCCATAGTATGTTGTTTGTGATTATATGTGTATTGTTTTATGTATGGGTATTTTAGGGGAACTCACTAAGCTTCGGGATTACAGTTTTGGATTTTGTTTCAGGTACTTCGGATGACCGCGGGAAGGCGAATGCTTGATCGTGCACCTCCTCACATTTTACGATTTTGGATTTCTAGGATACTATGATATGAAACTATTTTGAAAACATTTTGTAATTAAATGGTGTTTTTGAATGTTTGAAAACGTTTTTAATTTGCATGAATTTTTATGGATGTTACACTTTGAACAGTCAAGTTCACAATATGTCTCTTGATAAATTGACTCATTGAGTTTTAGTGCATCTAATGTAAAATAAATGAGTTATTTCAACTATTATAAGATATGAGATGGTATCTTACTTCTAAATATGTAATCTGACAAACAAGTCAAACAGTTCAAATGACAACCTTAGGAATGCGTTTGAAAAACTAAAAATTCGTATTAAATTGTTGTGAGGAAAAAAAACACTCTAGTCTCATAGTACATGTTTCCCTGTTTCTGAAAATATAAAGAACGCCCAAAATGGAGTTCGTATGTAAAAGATACGACCGTTTTAAGAATCCAAAAACGGTATAATATTGGTTTCTTACAATCGCTAAAACGGTTACTATCCGTTAAGGCACTTGCATAAATCAAATGGAAATTCCGAAAGCATTTTTGGACTCATAATATAGCCTAATATTTGAAATATTTTTATTAATAATATTTATAAAAATTGACAAATCAGACGTTTAAGATTTATTAATCGCAAAAGCCTTAAACTATTTATTTCAACATGATTTCTATTATCAATATCACATCCTAGATTAATATATAACTCCAAATCAAGTTGACGGGGAATTTAATGATAAAAATAGTCTTATTTTTCTAAATGTGTGTACGTGTGTGTGTGTGTATATATATATATATATATATATATATATATATGTGTGTGTATGTTAAGTTTATAATCACTTATTAAGTGTTGTGGCATAGTTTCTTTTTTATATGTATATATACATATACATATATATATATATATATATATATATATATATATATATATATATATATATATATATATAGGGTTATATTATTATATTCTAACTATCTATTGTATGTGTGTTCGGAACACAAGTTTATAATCAATTATTAAGTGTTGTGGTATAGTTTCCTTTATATATATATAGGGTTAGGTTATTATGTTTTAACTATCTATTGTGTGCATGTAAGATTGATTATGAACCAATCATTTTAATTATTTTATGAAATTAATTAATGCATATTACATGCTGAAGATATAATGAATAGTAATTAAATCTTCAACATTTATTATGCATTAATTAATTAAAATAATTGATTCATAATCAATCTACATACACACAATAGATAGAAAAAACATATGACCCTATCTCTCTCTCTCTCTCTCTCTCTCTATATATATATATATATATATATATATATATATATATATATATATATATATATATATATGGGCTAGGTTATAACGTGGATGTACAATTATTGTGTGGACGTATGGATAATGTTATTTTATGAAAATTACTAAGAGAATATATTGTTTAATAATGTGAATACGTTAAATCTCACAGAACTATTGTTACTTTAATAGATTCTCACCAATTATAATTCATTTTTGTTCTCATGCATCATTTTTTATTTATGTTAATTATTATAGAATACGACTCATTAAACATTTTGATAACATTCTGACAGAATGAGAATAATTAAAAAAAAATGTATGATAACCTTATATACGATTTAATTAATGAAAATGCTTAATAATTACAATAATTATATAAGATTGAGCGTATTCATATAATCAAACAATATATTTTCATTGTCATTCTCATACAATAGATGTCAATCCATATTTAAATATATATATATATATATATATATATATATATATATATATATATATATATATATGTATGTATGTATATATGTGTGTGTGTTAAATAAACAAATTGTAATTCTAGTGTATGCATGTTACCTAGTTATAACACTTCAACAACGTTAATGTATACATGCTTTGTAACATGAAAACTTATTATATTTATCAAGAAATTGTTGTAAAAGTCTTTTATATATATATATATATATATATATATATATATATATATATATATATATATATATATATATATAAATAAGATGAAAACAATCAATAATACATTAAATCTATTAGAAATACATACCAATGCATACACAAAATACATAGGGAAATTTATTAATTACAAATTATACACATGATACATAAACCCTATCAAAACTCAAATCAATTAACATGTAAAATGTAACAGCTAATCAAGTAAAATATAACAGCTAAAACATAGAATTATTCTAAGTTTCACTATGACCAAAATCACACTCCAATTATGTTTCTCCTATCGGTCCTTCCATTGCAACAATTCTATCTCCTGAACACTCAATAAAAGATTAACACTCCATTCTAAAATCAATATATACAAGTATAAAAACTTTTTGTGAGAGATGGATGATCAAGAAATAAACACCCATCAATTCACTGTAAAACATCAACACCAAATATCCATTCCTTCATCAGTTTGTGTCAAAACAAACAAAGAAAAAGGAATTTTCGATGTTCTTCTGTTCCTCTTTATAAATTTATATCAAAAACAAATCCAAACATCCATCTTTATCTTATACTATATATAAAGCATATTAGTCATATCTTGAATTTTAAGAAGTACAAAATACAAAGTTTTTTGTACAAATCAATTATGCATTACAAAACCATTAATACTTACCAATCTTTATCTTATACTATATATAAAGCATATTAGTCATATCTTGAATTTTAAGAAGTACAAGATACAAAGTTTTTTGTACAAATCAATTATGCATTACAAAACCATTAATACTTATCAAAAATTTGAAAACTTCAATTAAGGAAAGTTATTAAAACATTTACTTTGAAACAAAATAACAATTTTAAAATATAAATTCATAAATATAAATTAATTTACATTTTTTAAACTCGATATCGATAATAAATAATTTACATCAAATGTATAATAGTACAATTTAATTTTTAATTTTAAACATATATAATTTAATTAAATGTGATAATTTTTTTTTATTACATAATACTAATAACAGACTCTAATAATTATTTTCCCCGTAAGAAATCCAAAAAAAATATTTATCGTCGCTACTTTGCGCGGACCCACATCTAGTCCTACATTGATTCCTATCTCTCACACACACATAAAAAAAAAAAAAAAAAAAAAAAAACCCGAGGCTGCTAAAGCGAACCCCATGCTCATCTGTTTCACTGATACTTCAATGGTGCTATTGCTGGATCAAGAAAAAAAAAAGGAGAGAAAAAGAACAGGGGAGCTGCCAGAGCAACCCCCGTCACATTTCAACCACCGAGAGCAAAACCCACCTAAGTGGGTGTTTCCACGGAACAACACGCGAGGCGACAGCCCCCTCAGATCCATCGACCTCTTTCCTACCGCGGTGATGCTGCTGCCCTACCCCATCCCGTTCTTCCCTTCGGCCCGTCGAACCCAGGAGACCACATCGACTTGCGAAGCCATGCCTCACCCCTCGCAGCGGAAGAGACGAGGAATACTTCGTTGCTTCCCCTTTCCTTCTCTCCAGTCTCATCTTATTCCCCTCTTCGCACCCTACCGACGGAGAAGCAATTCTTCACGTCATCGATGCCTTGGCCTCGTCAATCCCCGAAGACGGCGATCCTCCTCCCGATGGATCAATTAGTCCCTGCGTTCGTGCTCCCTTTTCCCTCTTTGTGTTTGTCGCCTTGATTCATCCTTTCCTATACCCGATCAAAACAAAAGAAATTGGGTAAAAGCCCTTCTTCTTTTTTTATTTTTTTTAAATGGATCCATTTGCCTAAATTTGTCATGGAGCTTCAAAAAGAAAATGGGTTTTAACTTCGACCCGGTCAAAATCAAAGAAAAAAAAATCAAACTTTCATTTAAAATGAACAAAATACACCCTCACTTGAACCATTTCAGCAAAATGAGTCCATTTCCCCAAATTTTGGTGTATTTTATTCAAAACAGTCGTCCCATGGAGATTTTTTTTAACAATACCAGTCTAAGACTCAACCATTAAACCCATTTAAATCATTTAAGTTCCTCCTTTGAATTATTTTAACTAAAACAGTCCTATGTTAGTTAAATTAAATTACCAAACAACCACCAATAGTTTGATTTGTTACAAAATGGCCCGAGAGTATTTCAAAGTTCAAGAATGATAGATTTGCGGTATCACATGACAAGTTTCTCAAAAGAAAACGAATTCGAACAAATGGAACTCACGTATTTAGGGTGGGTGCTTACAGCCCCTTATTATTATTATTATTATTATTATTATTATTATTATTATTATTATTATTTGGTGTGTGTGTTTGTGTGTGTGTGTGTGTGGGGGGGGGGGGGGAATACATGTGCCTAAATATTTTTGTATAAATCAATTTCATTTTTATGCGAAAATACAATAAATTCAGTTTATAAAATTTAACAATTTACTATGTTGTTACGAATAAACTACTATAAATTTTTAGTATACGCATTAGGGTTATTTTATTGTGAAATAACTATTTCACACAACAAATACTATACGATACAAAATTATATGATTTTTATGTGACATTATATATTATAACTGATTTAGTCCTTAATTTGTAGTTCTATCTCTTTGATTAGTGCTTCAAATTGTTTGTTTTCTGTTAAAGCTTTATACACGAATCGTTGGGGGCAAGTCAACCAATAGATTGTAGGCGTAATACTGCCAAAACTTGTTTTGATATGTTTATTACTGGTTCAACGAGTCTCATCACATAATAAATCTAAATCTACAAGCTTTTTTTCTTTTGTAATTATCAATAGAATTTATTTTTTCTAATATAACTTTGAGATCTTTGTATGTATGTATATGTGATACATAGTCACCAATATGAACGTAAACCATGTTTTAAAGGAGACGATGCTTATGAGGCTTAGGAGTGTAGTTTAGTCCTTATAATTGTATTTTCGGTGGGAAAATTCAATTACAGAAAAAGTTAGTTATAAGAGAGTTGTATGAATAATATAATCTTGTTAGGAAGTAGTGGGGAGACCTATTTCTCAAATATGGGAATTCATTTTTTTTCTTTCTTGATTTTCTATCAAATATTTATCAGAGTACATGTGCTTATATTTATTTTGAAAAGCTCTTCAACTTGATTTTTTGCATTTTGTAATTGAAGGAAGTGGTATATTTTTTGCATTTTGTAATTGAAGGAAGTGGTATAAAAATGAAACATGTTTGCAAAAAGTGGCATGAAATCATAACTTCACTGTATCAATAAATGATTAACCGTATCAATAAATGATTAGCTATGTACCTGTATTTTTGTTCTTAATAAGTGATATGATGCTAATGGATGGTAATATAAGAATATTGAAAAATAAAGCTAACTTTTTCTTATTGGCATTGCAGCCTGATCATTATACAACATATAAAAAAAAAAAAAGATAATCTTCCACACTTTTGGCTCCAAAGGATGATGTTTAATGGCTTGTATATTTGTATAAAAATTGCTCCAAGGATACATGCAAAGAATGTTCATGTTTTAACTTTACTACACGACTCCGCCACAATAGACGGAGAGCCAAATGTAAAGTAATAAACACCACTAAAAGTATAACTTTAACAAAATATTGAAATTTATAATTTTTTTTATTTTTTTTATGCGGTTGGCTTTACAGAGCATAACTTATTTTTGACGAAGCCTCTAATGAGCATTGGTGGAAACCACTGAAATGGTGTTGCTGAATGATTTTTATTTTTTATTTTTAATATTTATTTGTTATGTTTTCCTTAGTGTTTTGTTTGATTTTTGAATGTCATTTCTTTCCACGCATCATCTAAAGTCAAACAAGAAAAGAAAATATAACTATGTTTGATAGAAAAAAAAAAAAAAGACAAAATTGTACTTTTGGTGATTTGCTTTGGTTCAAAATCTGCGGAAAATTTGAAAGGATATCATGAAAATATTAACAAAAAAGTGTATATATATATATATATATATATATATATATATATATATATATATATATATATATATATATATATATATATATATATATATATATATATATATATATATATATATATATATATATATGGAAAAGTGAATATACCCTTAAAGGTATATAAGCTTAGGTATCCAAATCCACCATAATATATCGTTTTGTTTGATATATTCATTATAATGTTCTTAAACTTCAACATTTAACTTGATTTACTTTCAAGATTCTTAAAATTTCACTATTACATTCCTCTTACAACACATCTTTATGCCGAACACATACTAGACTATATATATTATTGTTGAAAATGAAAATTATATACGACAAAGATAAATGTAAAATTTATAAAAATCTTAGAATTAAATCAAGTTAGAAGTTGAATTAGAAGAACATTGGACAAGTACAATGTGTATATATGATATAAAACGACGTAATATGATGAGTTTGGGTACCTAAGCTTATATACCCTTAAGGGTATATTCACTTTTCTCATATATATATATATATATATATATATATATATATATATATATATATATATATATATATATATATATATATATATATATATATATATGAACGTCTTTTATGGATCGTAGTTGTAATACAAAAGCAAATGGAGGGTTAATTTTGAATTATAAAATCCATATCATTTAAGTTAAGCCAAATTATGCATCTTAAATTTGAAGGAACTTTTTCTATTGAAATTTGGAAAGTCAAATAATTGAAATCAAATTATCGTCATTGGGCCAAATTAGACTTCAAAAGATGGCAAGGTACTTTTGTTAAACCTATAACAATGGCAACATAGTTTTGTTAACCCGAAAATAACAACGTACTTTATCCCAAAACAAGAAAATACTTTTTTTAATCCAAAACATCAACATACTAATTGTCAAACTGAAACTGCTCACCAAAATAAATATATCCCCCACCTCCTTATTTAAAGTCCAATCGAGAACAATATTTATTTCTTTTGTGTTTCTTAAAACATAATATGTTTTCAAATACAACTAATTTCCAAAATAAATTATTATGTCCATCGCATTGCGTGGGTAGGCGGGTAGATGTTTGTGTTTAGGGTGCCTTGGTTATTGATTTTAGATTTTATAATGATTTTTACTTCTATAGTTATGTTTATTTGTTTATAATAACACTATGTTATAATCCGTGTGATAAAGGGTTGGATAATTTATCATTGTTACAATTTTTTTTCTTATTCTTAATTTAGACCATTTAAAACACATATGTTGAACAAATAGCAACGTGCTTTATTAAATATAACAGAAATGGTCTATGGTTAAGTAATTATACAATAACTAACAATTTTATATTTTTGATCAATTTCATAAATTTGACAAATGTTGTTCTTTGTTGCCATTTAGATGAGTAAAAATAGAACAAAAGAAAAGTTTATAAT